>NC_140068.1:97465888-97840888 GCF_964194135.1 Talpa europaea | reverse complement strand
ACATGGCACGCAGACCTCTCCTGCCACCCGCTGCTCCTCTCAGCAGTGTGCTTTGGTCCTTCTGCCTGCTCTGCTCCCTGCTCTGGCTCTGGTGAATTCTCTCACCCTCCCGCGCTTCTGACTATACCCAGTGCTTGTATAAATAAATAAATAAAAACAAATCTTAAAAAAAAAAAAAAGCTTTTCAGTTTGATGGAATCCCAGGTGTTTATCTTTGCCTTCACTATCACTGCTTTGGGTAAGGAGTCTTTGAAGATGTTTCTGAGATGTATGTCTTATAGCGTTTTACCTATATTTTCTTCTATATATTTTATGGTTTCAGTTCTTATGTCCAGTTCTTTGATCCATTTTGAGTTGATTTTTGTACATGGTGAGAGGTAGTGGTCTAGTTTCATTTTTTTGCATGTGGAGGTCCTTTTTCCCAGCACCATTTATTGAACAAACTGTCCATGTTCCATTGAATAAACTTTGCTCCTTTGTCAAAGATTAGTTGTTCATATAAGTGTGGCTTTATTTCTGGGCTCTCTATTCAGTTCCATTGATCTGTGTATCTGTTTTTGTTCCAATACCAGACTCTTTTAATTATTATGGCTTTGTAATAGAGCTGAAGTTTGGAGGTGTGATACCTCCTTTCTCCTTTGTTTTCATCAGTAGGGCTTTGGCTATTGGTGGTTTTTTGTGGTTCCATATGAATTTCATCAGTATTTGTTCTATTTCTTTGAAGAATGTCATTGGGATTTTTATTGGCATAGCATTGAATCTGTATATTGCTTTTGGGAGGATGACCATTTTAATAATAGTGATTCTTCCAATCCATGATTATTTTGATTTCTACTGAGTCTGTTATGATTTCTCCTCTTTCATTTATAATCCTATTTATATGTGTTTTCTCCCATTTTTACTTTGTGAGCTTGGCTAGAGATTTGTCTATTTTGTTTATTGTTTTTTTTTTAAATTTTTTTATATATATTTTTTAAGATTTATTTATTTATTTATTTATTCATACAGGCACTGGGTACAGTCAGAAGCACGGGAGGGTGAGAGAATTCACCAGAGCCAGAGCGGGGAGCAGAGCAGGCAGAAGGGCTGAAGTATACTACTGAGGGGAGCAGCGGGCGACAGGAGAGGTCTGTGCGTCATGTGGGACCCTCTTCCAGACCCTCCTCCAGCGGACTCTCCTCCGAACCGGTGCTGCAGAGGCTGCGGGCAGCTTCGCAACCCAGGGCTCAACTGCTGCGCCACCGGGGAGGCCCTTGTTTACTGTTTTAAAGAACCAACTTTTGGTTTCATTGATCTTTTGGATTGTTATTTTAATTTCCAATTCATTTATTTCTGCTTTGATTTTTATTATTTCCTTTCTTTTACTGGTTTTAGGGTTCTTTTGTTGTTCTTTTTCTAGCTCTTTGAGATGTGAGATTAGGTTGTTTCTTTGAGTTCTTTCTTGTTTGTTGATGTGCGCCTGTATTGCTATATATTTCCTCTTATTACTGCTTTTGCTGCATCTCATACATTCTGGAAAGTGATGTCTTCCTTATCTTTCAACTCAAAGTATCATTTAATTTCTTCTTTGATCTCCTCATTACTCCAGTTGTCTTCCAGCAGTGTGGATTTCAATCTCCATGAAATGGGAGGGTTCCTTGTTTTCTTTTCATGACTTATTTCTAGCTTTATTCCTTTATGATCAGAGAAGATTGTTGGAATGATTTTGATCCACATGTATCTGTTGATGTTTTTCTTGTGGCCCAGTATGTGATCCATTCTGGAAAATGATCCATGCACACCATAAAAGAATGTGTACTCAGATTTTTTTGGGTGCAGTGTCCTGTAGATGTCTGTTAAGTCCATGAGTTCTATGTCTTTATTTAGGGCTCTAGTGTCTTTGTTTATTTTTTGTCTTATTGATCTGTCCATTGGTGAGAGTGGGGTGTTGATGTCTCCCACTATGTATGTATTTTCTTTAATGTCTGTTTTCAGAGTTGATAATAATTGTCTAATATATTTTGGTGCCCCTTCATATGGTAAGTATATGTTGATGAGTGTTATATCTTCCTGATGTATTGTCCCCTTGATCATAATGTAGTGTCCATCTATGTCTCCTTTTACCTTTTTACATTTGAAGTCTATTTCATCTGATATAAGTGTGGCTGTTCCTGACTTCTTTTTTGGTCCATTTGTTTGTAGGA
The DNA here is from genome assembly GCF_964194135.1 of Talpa europaea. NCBI lineage: Eukaryota > Metazoa > Chordata > Mammalia > Eulipotyphla > Talpidae > Talpa > Talpa europaea. The sequence continues at coordinate 97,838,705 of NC_140068.1, read as the reverse complement.
TTGTTTTCCAACCTTTTACTTTCAGTCTAACAGCAGAAGGTTGGATTTTGTTCTTTAATCCAACCTGCTACTCTGCGTCTTTTTATTGTTGAGTTTAATCCATTTACATTTAGAGTTAACATTGATATGTTGGCATCTGTATTTGCCATTTTGTTTGTCTTTTTCATGATTTTATTTCTTGCTTTATTCTGTTCATCTTGTTCATTCCTCTGCTGGTTTTGGCTTTAGGACTTTTTGTAGAATTTTTTGGAGTGGAGGTTTACTTGTAATGAATTGCTGGAGTTTCTGTTTGACTGAGAAGGTCCAGATATTTTCTTTGTAGAGGAAAGAGAGCTTTGCAGGGTATATATTTGTAACCTTTGGCAATACCGCCTTGGCAATGCTGCTTTCTGGCCGACAGAGGGACCTGAGGTTGTGTTCGCTTCCGCCAACCAAAAGAACTACAAATCTGATGCAATCTTAACAGGAAGTTGCAAGGTCCATGGAAAGCGCATGTGCAAGGCAAAAGCTACGAAAAGCGCACGTGCAAGCCACGTAAAGCACATGCGCAGACCAAAGCGCATGTGCAAGCCAAGAAAAGTGCATGTGTAGACTTTCATATATATATCCCTGCCCCCTGGGTAATAAAGTGTGTGTTCCTGCCTCCAGCCAAGTGAGTAGACGCATTTTTCATCCCCAGCCCCTCTGCCGTGTTCCTGAACCCCATCGGCCTGCGGGACAGACCAACAGGTATAGTATTCTTGGTTGGCTTTCCCTGTCTTGAAGTTTGCTGAATATGTTACATCATTCTCTTCTTGCCTGTAATGTTTCTTCCGAGAAGTCTAAAGTTAACCTGACCGGTTTTCCCTTAGACGTTATCTGTTTCTTCCCCCTTCCTGTTTCATTATTTTTTCTTTGTCTTTGACTCTTGCAAGCTTTACTATTATTAGGTGTCTCACTGTAGTTTTCTTTTCATTGTGGTAATTGGGAGTTCTGGCTTCTTATATGTCTGTATTCATCTCCTTATTCATGCTTGGGAAGATCAACATGGCGGCGGGGAAACTCTGTGAGTATATCCTCTCATTAAAAAAAGTAAATAGGGAGGAAAAGCAGGAGGTCCTGCAAAACTGGGACACAGAATATAAACGGGCAACTCTGGCAAACTGCCCAAAGAAGAAAGTTACCATAAAAGAGGACAAGAAGGGAGGAAAGCTATGAACTCTGCTACCTTCCCCCACCCACACAAAGTCAGCACTTTCAGACCAACAGAGAAGAGGAAAAAACAACAACAACCAACAAGAATAAACTACATATCAAGCGTGACTGTTAGTGGAAAGGAACTATTTCAGGCCTTGCACCCTGTGAACTGGAACTGTGGAGAACAATTCAGTAATTGCAATGGAGGTGAGTGAATGGCTCTGGGCACTAATGGAGGATAACAACCATTCAGAGGCCTACAAATAGCCCAAGGCCCAGCCAGTAAGCTTGTGCAGAAAAGCAGTGCTCTGGAAAAGCATATGAGGATTGTGGATCGCAGCTGCCAAGGTCCCTGTGCCTGAGACCTAGGCTTGCAGGGAGACATGCAGTAACCCTCCTTGAGGGGAATGTTCCTCACTGAGTAATCAGAAACCAGGCACCCTGACATGAGGGTGAAGTGCAAAAGGCACCATTTCTGCGGACACTGAACTGGGCTACAGCCCATGTCCTGGATCTGAGGGTTTCGGAACTGAGACCAGGGGCATGAAATTTGGGGTGTGGGATTCCCACAATGGTGGAGCACAGGGAAGACACAACACCCCCACACCATTGAGGCGCTCCACAGCACTCCCACTCTGTTTCCCCAGACCCACAGGAAAAAAAACAGTTCTGGAAGGACACTAGGAAAGATCTCTGGTGCCACCTAGTGACAAGGAAAAAAGTCACCAACATCCTGATAGGTGGAAACCAGGGATCCCAAAAACACCCTCAGGCTCTGAGAGAGAGTGTGCCATGCAAACGGGGGTAAGGAGGGAAAAAAGGCATGGAGCAAGACCCCATTCACGAACTGAGAGCCAGGAGCAGTATCCGGATTGTGGGTCGTGCCATAGCGGTGGGCACTAAATGGGGTGACAGCCAGTGTTTTGGATCTGATAGCCCTGGAATTAAGACCTAGAGTGCAGAATTCAGGGCACAGGATCCATACAACTGCAACTGCAGGCACAGCACCAGGTGAACATGGGGCAGACACAGCACCCAGCTTGAATAAGAGCCCCTGTGTTGAGGTGCTCCCCTCCGCCCCCCCCCCCCCCCCGCTCCGTTTCTCAGAGAGTCACTGGGAAAAGGCACAGGTCAGCAAGTAGAGGTATCTGGCGCCACATCCTGACCAGAGCAAAATCACCAACTAGCTGATTCCCTGTTGGAACTAAGTAAATACAGAGGGAGGGAACTGTAAGGGACAGTGCCCAGCAACACAGCATCAACACCCTGGTGTTTTGGCCTAACAGTGCTGGTCTCAGTCTGGTAAGCAGTTTCTGACACCCCTAAAGGAGCACTCCAAAGGGATGCCTGCCAACATCAGTAGCACAATGTCACAGTGCATAGAACTTATTTGAAAGCAATGACAGGGAGAAGAAAAAATATAAGTAGCCAAGCAAGCCCACAGGAGGACACACCACAAAAAGAAATACAGTCACCAGAGCTCATCAATGACATGTAAGAACTTCTCGGCCTATCAGATAGAGAATTTGTGATCATCATGATTAAAAAGCAGAAAGAAAATGAAAAGGAAAAAAAATGATTTGAGACAAATAATCACTGAAGTGAAGAATGAAATTGAGACCTTAAGAAAGGAAAGAAAAGAAAAACAGGAGATTAAAACATTACTGGAGGAGATAAAGAACTCTGGGAAAAGCTATGAAAACAGAATCAATGAAATGGAAGAACAGATCAGTACTCTCAAAGATATAGAAATAAAAAGAGCCAAAAGAGAAAAGGAGAGAGAAGTGCAAACACAGCAGTATGAGGATACTCTTGGACAATTATCAAACTCCATAAAGAGAGGAAATGTAAGAGTTATAAGCATTCCAGAAGGTGAGGAGAGAGACAAAGGAACTGAGAAATTATTCATGGAAATAATTGAACCATATTAATCAGGTCTCTATTGTGAACCAGCTCTGTGTTGATCAGTGACGTGCACACAAATTTGAGCCTTTTAGGAACATTCCTTTCTCTCACTTGAAGACAGAGCAGCTTTGATAATGTACATGTCCACAAGTTTAGGAGTTAAGGTGATGGAAGAAAGGTGATTGCAAGTTAGAATACCTTTAATCTGATGTTTAGTGCACAATTTTAGATTTGTACAGATTACTTAATTGTAAATAATACCCTTCAATCTGTCAGCTATTTCAACCCTGGAAAAAGCTTTGACTCTGTGGACAGCCCAAGAGGCTGGCTCACCTTGTAACTGATGATCTGGCAGAGGTCTACCTGTTGATTGGCTGGTATAATCTGTGTCTCCTTACAGATCAGAATGTCTCTGAATAGCTAAAGGAAATTAAAATTTAATCACTAATTTAACCTGAGTGGAAAGTTGTTTCAGATTTTTTTTTTCTGAATTGTCACTGAGTTTAGTGGCCCCTGGAAAATACACATAGAGTAAGGGACTTCAAGGAGGCAATTATGTGGAGAGGAGGGTCCTGAAATTACCTGTGTCTAGCACTTAACCAAACTGCGATGTGATCAGTTACCAGGTTTCCAAATCAAAGAAGCAGGCAGCCAGGATATAGAAGAAGGACTCAGGGCCAGTTTTTGACAAAATTTTGCTTTAAAATAAATAATATTTTATGTGAAGTGGTTCCTACTTCTATTCCTCATTATGATTTGCTTATTTTAGTAGAGATATGTTTCTTTATTATTCTCTCACACTGTCCTAAAGCAAATGATAAGAAGACTTTGTGAAATATTATTGTTCAGGAAATATAACACTTGTGGGAAAACTATAAATTGTACCCTTTGATATAATAAAATAATTTTCCTTTTAGATAATTATTACATCTTATGTTAACATGAATGTAATATCTGAGATTCAGAATCAATTTCAAAGAATAACTACATATCTGAATTACTGCATTTATTCACACTCAACCACAGTGATGGTAAGCTGTCCTTGTGTGCTTGAATAGCCTAGTGACAAATTCTCATTTTTCTGGAATAAAAATGGCTAAAATTTATTGAATGATATTTTAACATTTTACTCTGTTCCCAAAACTATACAAGGACTTTAAAAGGACTTTAAAAAAAAAGATTTATTTATTTATGCATAGAAGAACTGGGGTAAAGGCCAGAGATGTGGGGAATGAAAGGATTCACTAGACAGAGTAGGGAGCAGAACAAGCTGATTAACTGAAATACACCGCTGAGGGGAGCAGCAGGCAAGTCAGGAGTTGTCTGTTGCACCATGTGTTTAGTAGCTCTCTGCTCTGGGATTGAACTCGTGCTGCAGTGGCTGTGGATAGCTTCACACGTTGTGTCTTAACCTCTTGCGCCACCAGAGAGGCCCTACAAGGACTTTTTATACATTATATTTTATTTAATTCTCACATACATCATCTCAGTGCAATAAGTATTCTCTTTATCCTACAGATGGAGAGAGCAAAATGGTGAAGGTTTAGCAACTTTACCAAGAATGCAAAGCTAGTAAATGGTTCCAAACTGGACCAAGTTAAATGTGGTTCCAAACCTCACAAGCTGAGCCTTTATGTCATATCATCTCATGTTCGATTTCTTAAGATAATAGTGTGTAATATATTAAAACTATCACTTTCATTAAAGAATATGCATATCTATGACCACTTTTAATGAAAACAGGGCTTTATTCTAGATTCTTTACAAGATTCCCCATATCACTATCATTAATTACCCTCACTGGAAATAGCAAAATTTACATTTTTCTTATGTAATGACATTATAGTTCCCACAGAAGTTTCCTTCTTATTAAAAATAACAGTGGCCTCAAGATTCCCAAATCCAATCTATTGTTTTCAATCATTACTTCAAATTTTCAGCTTATTTTAATGCAAATTTAAACAACTAGAATAAAATTTACTCAGGATTAACTAGTTATGACATATGATAATCTGGAAAGACAAACTAAGATTCCTACTAGATTATAGGGGGAAAAGAATGGCAAAGAAACGTAATCTTAAATCAAAATATACTGACCTGTAGCTGAAGAGAGCACCATGAAAACTCATTCATATAAATTTGATATACAATGTACAAGTCATACAAATTTATTTTTAAAGAAATTTTAAAGAATTTATTTTTAATTTATGTCACAACTGTGACATAAATTCTATATGTCGTATACATTTAAGAGTGACAAAAAAGTACTACCTTAGGTATTATACATCTCACCCTTTTTGTCAATATGAATTCAATATAAGGACAGTCCATGTTAAAATAAGTTAGCAACTTTTCACCAAAACATCAGTCCTGTAGGTGATCTTGAAGCTGAACTTCACTGAAATCAAGAGGAGGAGCAATCCTGCTGAAGAGGTATCAAAAAAGGTCTCCTTTCTTGATGAAAAAGGCAATTATACCAATTTCCAGAAGAAAGTGGTTATGCTTGCAGAAGTGCTACTCTGCTGCTCTTGATGCAGGAGACCATAGGTTTATTTTCATGGAAAATAAATTTCAACACTCTTGAAAACAAACAAGTGAAATCATAAACAAACATTTTTGTTGAACAACAGGCAGCTTGAAGTTTGTAGCACTGCAGATGTCCTGAGTCCTACCAATTCTCACAGAATAGGATTTCCAGTTTATCTGGGAGAAACAGAATCCAAGTTATCAAAAAGCCAGTGTCTCTCACTTGTCCAAAACTATAAAACTACAGAATATTCCCTGTACTTTTCAGAAAATTGTGGACTTCAAGTGAAAAAAGGATCCTTAGTCCCTTTATTTAAGAAAAATAAAAAAGATTAATAGCAAGAAATGGATAAATAAATCCAATTTCTTCTTAATATGTGAAGTCGTGTATCCTCAACAAAAAACTGGCACTTGCAGGTCATGTTAATACACCCTGAAGGGTTGACAGGATCCTCTCCAGGGATGTCTCAACAATGTCCTCTACGAGGAATTTTAGATTGAAACAGTCTTTACACCATAACATTAAATCATTTAGCAAGGCTTCTTCATTTTGTGAAAATCATTCGTTGACTCAATTTTTCTGTGTTTTATAAATTTTAACACAGCATTTTTAAAAAGGAAGAATAAGAATGTTGGCTATACAGAAATTAAAACAAGAAAAGAAAAAATCTAGGCTTAGTCATTAATATTATATGTAGGAAGACATTTCATTTTCTTTCTCTAATGTAAACTTTGTATAAATCATGCTGTGTCAAAGTATTTACCTCTTTATACAATACAAATATGGCCAGGTTATTTTTCAAAAATTTACTTTGACTTTCCACTAACAGCTGCCCAATGATTCCACAAAATTTCTTTAAAATTTCTTTAAAATTTCTTTAAAATTTTACTTCAACCATCTATGCCAGAATATTGCCTGTTTTATTCCAAATAAATAATAAAATATTTTAGCATTTTTTGTTAATAGTCCATCCTTATAGATAAACAAATTTCTACACTAAAAAAGTAAACTTACTATTAAGTTTTCCCCCCAACGGGGAGAATGAGCTGCTCCCTTTATCCTGGCATCTTTTCCTCCATGGTATGCCTGTCAAACAAACTAATTCTTTCAATATTGTAGAGCAATTCTGAGAACACTGGATCCATACTAATTTTTTCTAGCATTACAATTTTGGTCATATATTCATTCCATAGGTTACACAAGACAAAGGAATAAAACATGGTGCCAATACACATCCAATGGCTAAGGTAGGGCGATCTGGGTGCAAAAAATATTTTATTAGTCTTTATAGTTCAGATTTGTAACCCTATTTAAAGATAACCCTTTAAGAGCAGTCTGGCCAGTTGATCAATCTAAACCATGACTATGTTATTAACCACAAGAAAAATGCTTAACAACCACAGTGGAAGGTAACATGAGACTTAGAAAATTTAAACTTCTTCAGAATTGAGTAAACCTTATTGCTTCTACAATTTCTAAATTATAAGAAACTCAAAGGAATAATGAAAATGAGTGGTGTAAGCAATTGTTTGTGCCATCTATTGAAATATAAAACAGTTGGTCAATCTGTCTTTGAAATCAGGAAGGCAGTCACCACTTATAGTCATGTGACTTAGACTATCAGAAGCAAACTCTTTTTGTGCCCTAATATGGGTTATTCCCTGGAGTGTTTACCTAGCTAGGCTTCTAAGGACAGTTGTCTTTAGCATCTCTGTTAGTCAAAGACAGAGTCACTACCAGGATGAAAACTCAGACTGCTAAATGAGTTGTAAAATTCTAGATAGGCTCAAGAATTGGTCAAGTAGGCCATGAAATGTTGTGAAATTTGTGGCATGCAGGAATCTTTGGCATACATGTGACAGATCACTATTACAGTACCACCTATGAAATCTAAATACAGAACTTCCTGAGAAAATGAAGAAATATGCTCAAGCTCTCCACAGGGAAGAAATGTTGAAGATTGTGACTATGCAAATTTGTGCAACAATGAAATCAAGAATGTTGGCATGATCCAAGTTACTATCATGGAGCACAGACTGACATGACAGTCCTCTCTATATTGGGCCTTCAAATTTGAAATTTACATCCAAGTAGAAACTCAGAAACCTTCCAGAACTGCAGTCTGATATAGTTTTCAAAGAGTTCAATGAAAATATTCTTTAAAATTTTACTTCAAACATCTTGGTGCCCCCATCACCTTTGTGCAGAGGTGCCTTGAGTTCCACTAGGAAGCAGGTTGCTGTCCTTGTGTCCATGAGTGCCATCTAGTGGTCTCTGCACAGGATGCCCAGAGAGCAAATATCTGCTTGCTATGTGACCTGATCAGAGAGAGGAAAAATATCCTTGGTAAGAATACTATCTATATCTGAATATTATCTCCAAATCCATAAAAGAATATTGATGGTAGCAAATTACAATATTGTAATTTACAGAATATATATTCATTCTCTTTCTTTCTCTCTCTCTTTCTCTCTATATATACATATACTCTCTCTATATATATATATAATATACACATATGTGTATGTGTGTATTCATATGACCAAAATATATGTCTTACCTATAGTTGGTCTTCATTTAAAGTTCCTGGTTCACACCTCACAAATGTCTTAGAATTTCCTATGTGTTAAGAGTATTCCAGGTGTCTCTTGATAAGTTAAGAAAAGCATGCTCTGGTTTGGAAAATACCTGAAGATGGGGACTCATTGCCAGGGAAACAGCATGAAGCTTGTTCTAATAAGCCTGAAACTGTGCAAGGTCTGGAAGGAGACAAAATGTCAATGGTTGGTGTTTTCTCACATGTGCACTTTCAACTGCAATTGCACTCAGGCTAAAATTTCAACAATAGGATTTAAGAGAGAAGTTGGAAGAAAGGAAAGTGTTAGAGGCAGAGCCAGAGACAGTAGCAATGGTCCCAGCATCTCAAAGTTCTCTTCAGAGGAGGCACTACAGCATCAGTAATAGCAATCCAAAGGCTGAGCTGGGTCAGCAACACAGGACACAGGCAATAGCACCAAAGGTTGGTGCCAGACATGACAAATTATATGCTGGGAATAGAGCTAACAGCATACAGCTCTTTTTAGGGACAACTAGCACAGGATCAAAGGTGTCATTCAGAACAATGTCAGAGGCAGAGGTAGAGGTCAGGACTACGAAGGCATGGTGCCAGAGAACAGGAATCAGTGTTACAGTTCTATGAAGGCCTTCCTAGGAGAGGGTTCAGATGAATCTAACTGCTTTTCCAACTGTGTCCTCAAGTTCCTTTTCAGGTCCTCTTCAGTTCCCCTCAAGCTGATTTGATCCTGATTTATATACTCTCTGTGGTGCTTGCCTTTCAAACCTGATAGGTCCATGGGTCCTTGATTGGCACCCTTGTGAGCTCCAATCATATTGGTGCATTTACAACTGCAGATATTTGCATCACTGAACACTAGGAAACAGGGAGGGGTTGGGGAGTGGAAACTGCACCAGCTGGATTTTATAGCTGATAAATTAGTCAGGTACAGTGGTGGGGGGCTCCAAACCCAGCTGTTTGATTGATGCTTATCAAGTTCCAATCAAATCATCCCATTTTCAAGCCCATTTTCAAAATCCTGATATAAAAGGGAAAAGCCCAGCCGCTTTCAGACTGGACCTGCCCTGAAGTCAGGGCAGGCTCCTGGACTGGTGGGTTATAAGGACCCAGGAGGAGCAAGCTTCAGTGGAGCAGGAGGCAAACTCCACCTGACACCCCTCAATGGAGCTGGGTTTAATAATTTCAGGGACCCTGCTTCAGAGAGAGGTAGGAACTTTGAGTCCTACACCTTGATTTCCAGGGAGGGAAGAGAGCTAGGAATTAAGTTCAATTGTCAATAGCCAATGAGTTAATCAATTATTCCAAAGGAATGAAGCCTTCATAAAAACCCCAAAGGAAAGGCTTAAAAGAGCTTCTAGGTTGGTGAACTTGAGGAGATTTGGGGAGAATGGCATACCTGGAGTTGGCATGGAAGTTCCATACCTTTTTCCATACCTTGTTTTATGCTTCTCTTCTAGCTGGCTGTTCCTGAGTAATAGTCTTTATAAGAAGAAATCAGTGATGTAGTGAGCAGATGATTTCATGAGTTCTATGAACTTTTCTAGCAAATTAACCAAATTTGAGGAAGGAATCCTGGGAACTTTGATTTTTAGACAGTTTGTCAGAAGCATGGGAAACAGCCTGGGTTTGCCACTGGCATCTGAAGTGGAGGGTGGTCTTTGGACACAGTATTTATCTGTGAAATCTGATTCATTCAGAAGGTAAATAATGTCAGAACTGGGCCTCCCCGGTGGCGCAGCGGTTGAGCGCTGGGTTGCGAAGCTGCCCGCGGCCTCTGCGGCGCAGGTTCAATCCCCGGCTGCTCCCCGGCCACCAGAGGAGGGTCCCACATGGTGCGCAGACCTCTCCTGCCGCCCGCTGCTCCCCTCAGCAGTGTACTTCGGTCCTTCTGCCTGCTCTGCTCCCCGCTCTGGCTCTGGTGAATTCTCTCACCCTCCCACGCTTCTGACTGTACCCAGTGCATGTATAAACAAAAACAAACAAACAAATAAATAAATAAAAACATGCCTCTATTTAAAAAAAAAAAAATAAATAATGTCAGAACTGAACTCAATTAAGTTAATTTCTTGGCTATCCTGCTGGAGATTTTCTTACTGATGTTGGTAGGTCTCCAACACATACTCACTCTTGAATTGGGTCCAGGAACCCTAAACAGATAGCAAAGAACTTTCCATAAGTTAAAAAGCCTTTCACAAAAGGAACCCATTTGTATAAATAATATCACCAGGCTTCTGTGGAAAGTCTGAAGTTGATGGTTGTTTAGCATCATCTTCAATTCTTTTTCTCAAACATGGAGCTCTGCAGATCTTATATTTTGATAATGTTTATGTTTTAAAGCTGTCTAAAAGAAACTAGGTCACAATATTGTCATCATTTTACAGTGGTAGATGTGGAAGACATAGAAAAAAGAGTCAATAAACTCAAAGGCAGTTTTGCTGCTCATAACATTACAGCACCATCTTCCAAAGAGGGTCATGAACCATTACAGTGGCATGAAAAACCTGCTACACAGACATCTGCAACCATTTACATTCACATTCATTAAAACTTGCACAATTCCATTGTGATAACCATGGTAACCATCAATTGTCAATTTTTCCTCTGATAAGAACTGAACCTGTGCCGGCACCAGTCAGCAAGACCCTCGAATCACATACTGAGATGTTGAAGGGCATTTCAACTGCTGACCTTTCAGCAGTAACAAAGAAAACCAGAAGTTGTACAATGGCATTTCACTGTGTTCATGAAAATGAGTACCTGCCTGGAATATTATCCCAGTGATTATATCTTTTAATATGTGTATACATCACATGCCAAATGAGGGATTAATTTTCAAAATGTATAAATAACATAATACTCAATAATAAAGAAATAATCAACATAGTCAGAAAATGGGTAGAATACTAAAACAAACACCTCTCCAAGGAAGACATACAGCTGGCTTACAGGAATATGAAAAAATGCCCAATGTCATTAAATACAAGGAAATTCAAATCAAAGACACAATGAAGTATCACCTCACCACTGTGAGAATGATGTCTATCAAAAAGACTGGAAACATCAAATGTTGGTGAGGAGATGGAGAAAAAGGAACACTCATCCATTATTGTTGGGTATGTAATTTGATGCAATCTCTGTGGAAAATGGTATGGAGGGGCCTCCCTGGTGGTGAGGGGTTAAGGACACGATGCTATCAAGCTATCACCAGCCATTCAACATGAGTTCAATCCCCAGCCAGGGAGATAACACACATGGTACAGAAGACCTCTCCTGACTTGCCCGCTGCTCCCCTCAGTAGTGTAATTTGGTCAATCTGACTGTTCTGCTCCCCACTCTGTCTCTAAAGAATCCTCTCACACATACCCCATATCTGGCCTATACCCCAGTTCTTGCATGCATGCATAAATAAATATTTTTTAAAAATGGTATGGAGATTTCTCAAGAAACTAAAACTGCAAATATCATATGGTCCAGCAATACCACTGCTATGCACTTATCCAAAGAATATAAAAACACTAATATAAAAAATTTATGCACCCTTATGTTCATAGCAGAATTATTCATAATAAGTAATACATGGAACCAACCTATTGTTGCCTGGTCAATCAACAGATGACTGGATAAAAAGAAAATTGTGGAATATATACTCAAAGTAATATTACCATCTATTTAAAAAAAGATGAATAATGCCTTTAAAGACAAAATGATGCATCTTGAAGTGAGTATGGAATTTGTCCATTTCCTCTAGATTGTTGAACTTGTTTCCATATAACTGTTCATAGTAGTTACTGATTATTCTTTTGATTACTGCTGTGACCATTGTGATTTCTCCTCTTTCATTTATGATCCTTTTTATTTGTGCTTTCTCCCTTTTTTCTTTTGTGAGCCTGGCTAGGGGTTTTTCTATTTTATTGATTTTTTTCAAAGAACCAGCTCTTGGTTTCATTGATCTTTTGGATTGTTTTTTTAGTTTCAATTTCATTTATTTCTGCTTTGGTTTTTGTTATTGCTTTTCTTCTACTGGTTTTGGGGGTTTTTTGTTGTTCTTTTTCTAGATCTTTGAGCTTTGAGTTCAGGTTGTTTCTTTTAGTTCTTTCTTGTTTCTTTTTTTTTTTTAAATAATAAATTTTATTTTTATATTCCCCATACAATTGCAACCCCCCCATTCTGACCCCAATCCCTCCCCTCCCGCCCCTCACCCCCCAAAAAGTGTCTCTGGTTCATAGTTTTTTGTTGATTTTGATTTTCACTTTCTTATAGTTATTCATTTTTCTAGTTCCTTATTTAAGTTTTCTAGATTCCTGCTATGAGTGAGACCATCCGGTATTTTTCTTTTTCTTTTTGGCTTATTTCGCTGAGCATGATCCCTTCCAGCATCATCCATGTTGCTGCAAATTGCATGTGTTTATCTTTTTTGAATGCTGAGTAATATTCCATGGTATATATGTACCACATCTTTTTGATCCAGTCATCTATTTTTGGGCATTTGGGCTGTTTCCAAAGCTTAGCTATTGTAAATAGTGCTGCTATAAACATAGGGGTGCAGGTGTTCTTTGGAATTGATGTTTCTGTGTCCTTTGGGTAAATACCTAGGAGTGGAATTGCTGGATCATATGGAAGCTCTATGTTTAGTAGGTCCAGGAATCTCCACACAGCTCTCCATAGTGGTTGGACCAGTTTGCACTCCCACCAACAGTGCAGAAGAGTTCCTTTTTCTGCACACCCTCGCCAACATTTGTTGTTGCTATTTTTTTTTAATATGTGCCATTCTCACTGGTGTAAGATGGTATCTCATGGTAGTTTTGATTTGCATTTCCCTGATGACAAGTGATGTTGAACTTTTTTTCATATGCCTGTTGGCCATTTGCATTTCCTCTTCAGAGAAGTTTCTTTTTAGCTCTTCTGCCCATTTTTTGACGGGATTATTTTCTTTGTTGTTGTTGAGTCTCATCAGCTCTTTGCAGATTTTTGTGATCAGTCCTTTATCATTAGTGTTGTGTGCAAAAATGTTCTCCCAGTTGGTGGGGTTTCTCTTTGTTTTTGTTATTGTCTCTTTTGCTGTGCAGAAGCTCTTTAATTTGATGTAGTCCCAGCTGTTCATCTTTGCCTTCACTATCACTGCTTTGGGTGATGTGTCTGCAAAGATGTCTTTGATGTGCAAATCACGTAGTGTTTCGCCTATATTTCCTTCTATATATTTTATGGTTTCAGGTCTTATGTCTAGTTCTTTAATCCATTTTGAGTTGATTTTTGTGTATGGTGTGAGGTAGTGGTCAAGCTTCATTCTTTTGCATGTAGCGACCCAGTTTTCCCAGCACCGTTTATTGAACAAACTTTCTTTGCTCCAATGCAGTCTTTCCTCCTTTGTCAAAGATTAGTTGACCATAAATCTGTGGGTTTATTTCTGGATTTTCTATTCGATTCCATTGGTCTGTGTGTCTGTTCTTGTTCCAATACCATGCAGTTTTAATGATTATGGCTTTGTAGTAGAGATTGAAGTCTGGGAGTGTGATGCCTCCATTCCCTTCTTTTTTTTTCAGGAGAGCTTTGGCTATTCGGGGTTTTTTGTGATTCCATATGAATTTCATCAATAATTGTTCTGTTACTTTGAAGAATGACATTGAAATTTTGATTGGAATAGCATTGAATCTGTAGATTGCTTTTGGTAGGATGGCCATTTTAATAATGTTTATTCTTCCAATCCATGAGCAGGGGATGTCTTTCCATTTCTTTGTGTCTTCTTCTATTTCTTTTAACAGTGTTTTATAGTTTTATTTGTATAGGTCCTTTACCTCTTTTGTTAGATTTATTCCCAAATATTTGATTTTTTTTGTTTCAATAATAAAAGGGATGTTTTTTTTTATTTCTTCTTCTTCAGATTTATTGTTTGTGTATAGGAAGGCTACTGACTTTTGCGTGTTGATTTTGTATCCTGCCACTTTACTGAACTGATTGATGAGTTGAATTAGTTTTTCTGTGGAGTTTTTGGGGTTCTCTATGTATATTATCATATCATCTGCAAAGAGTGATAGTTTGACTTCTTCTTTTCCTATTTGGATTCCTTGGATGTCTTTCTCTTGTCTTATTGCTCTGGCTAGGACTTCCAGTATTATATTGAAAAGCAGTTGTGAAGGTGGACGCCCTTGTCTTGTTCCAGATCTTAATGGAATTGCTTTCAGCTTTTCACCATTGAGAATGATACTGGCTGTTGGCTTGTCATAGATGGCCTTTATGATGTTGAGGTATGTTCCTTGTATCCCAAGAATTTCAAGGGCTTTTATCATGAATGCATGTTGCACTTTGTCGAAAGCTTTCTCGGCATCTATTGATATTATCATATGGTTTTTATATTTCATTTTGTTGATGTGTTGGATAACGTTGATTGATTTTTGGATGTTGAACCATCCTTGTGTCCCTGGAATGAATCCTACTTGGTCGTGGTGAATTATCTTATGGATACATTGTTGGATTCTGATAGCTAAAATTTTATTGAGGATTTTTGCATCAGTGTTCATTAGGGAGATTGGCCTGTAGTTTTCCTTTTTTGTGTTGTCCTTGTTTGGTTTTGGTATTAGTGTAATGTTGGCTTCATAGAACGTGTTTGGTATTGTCCCTTCCTTCTCAATTTTTTGAAAGAGTTTGTGAAGGATAAGCACTAGTTCGTCTCTGAATGTTTGGTAGAATTCATTTGTAAATCCATCAGGTCCTGGGCTTTTGTTTTTGGGGAGGTTTTTGATTACCATTTTAATTTCGCTAATTGTAATTGGTCTGTTTAGGTGTTCTATTTCTTCTTTATCTAGCTTTGGGTGATTGTAGAGTTGTAGGAATTTGTCCATCTCCTCTAGATTGTTAAACTTGTTTCCATATAACTGTTCATAGTAGTTACTGATTATTCTTTTGATTTCTGCTGTGTCCGTTGTGATTTCTCCTCTTTCATTTGTGATCCTCTTTATTTGTGCTTTCTCCCTTTTTTCCTTTGTGAGCCTGGCTAGGGGTTTGTCTATTTTATTGATTTTTTCAAAGAACCAGCTCTTGGTTTCATTGATCTTTTGGATTGTTTTTTTAGTTTCAATTTCATTTATTTCTGCTTTGGTTTTTATTATTTCTTTTCTTCTACTGGTTTTGGGGTTTTTTTGTTGTTCTTTTTCTAGATCTTTGAGCTTCAAGATTAGGTTGTTTCTTTGAGTTCTTTCTTGTTTCTTGATGTGAGCTTCTATTGCTATATATTTTCCTCTTATTACTGCTTTTGCTGCATCCCATACATTTATTAGTGTCCTCCTGGTCATTCAATTAGTGTCCTCCTGGTCATTCAATTCAAAGAATTTTTTAATTTCTTCTGGTCATTCATATTAGTGTCCTCCTGGTCATTCAATTCAAAGAATTTTTTAATTTCTTCTTTGATCTCCTCATTAGTCCAGTGGTCTTCCAGTAGTGTGGTTTTTAATCTCCATGAGGTAGGAAAGTTCCTAGCCTTCTTTTTATGGTTTATTTCTAGTTTGATGCCTTCATGGTCAGAAAAGATGGTTGGTATGATTTCAATCTTGGTGTATGTGTTGATGTTTGTCTTGTGTCCCAGTATGTGATCGATCCTGGAGAATGATCCATGTGTGCTTGAGAAAAATGTGTACTCCGTTTTTTGGGGGTTTAGTGTTCTATAGATGTCTGTTAAGCCCAAATGCTCTAGGTCCTTATTTAGAGCTTTAGTTTCTTTACTTATTTTTTGTCTTGTTGATCTATCCATTGTTGATAGTGGTGTGTTGAAGTCTCCCACTACATATGTGTTTTCTCTGATGTCTGTTTTCAGAGAGGACAACAGTTGTCTGATATATTTTGGTGCTCCTTTGTTTGGTGAGTATATGTTAATGAGTGTTATTTCTTCTTGAAGTATTGTCCCCTTGATCATAATGTAGTGACCATTGGGGTCACTTTTTATTTTTTTGAGTTTGAAGTCTTTTATCTGATATAAGTATAGCTGTTCCTGCTTTCTCTTTTGGTCCATTTGCTTGTAGGATTGTTTTCCATCCTTTAACTTTGAGCCTATTTTTATCTTTTGTAGCTAAATGTGTTTCCTGGAGACAGCAAAAGGTTGGGTTTTGTTTCTTAATCCAGGCTGCAACTCTGTGTCTTTTTATTGAAGAGTTTAGTCCATTTACATTTAGAGTTAATATTGATATGTTAGCATTTGTATTTGCCATTGTGTTTGTCTTTCATTTGATTTTATTTATTCTTTCAAAAACTTTTTTTTTTGGCCTTCTTTCGTTGTTATTCGTCCCTCTGAGGTTCTGGCTTTAGGATTCCTTGTAGTATTTTTTGGAGTGGGGGTTTAGTTGTAATGAAATTCCAGAGTTTCTCTTTGTCTGGGAATGTCCATATTCTTTCTTCATAGAGGAAGGAGAACTTTGCGGGATAGAGTATTCTTGGTTGGCATCTGTTTTCTTGGAGTCTGTTGACTATGTCCCTCCACTCTCTCCTTGCCCGTAGTGTTTCTTCAGAGAAGTCTGATGTCAGCCTGATTGGTTTTCCTTTGAATGTTATCTGTTTCTTCCCTCTTGTCAGCTTCATTATTTTTTCCTTGTCCTGGAGTCTTGGGAGCTTTACTATTATGTGTCTTGCTGTGTTTTTCCTTTCGTCGTGGAAGTTTGGTGTTCTTCTTGCTTCTTGTATATCAATTTTCAGCTCCTTCTTCGCGTTTGGGAAGTTCTCTTCAATTTTCTCCTAGAATATTTTCTCTGTTCCTACATCTCTCTCCTCTCCTTCTGGAATTCCTATAACTCTTATATTTCCTTTCCTCATGGAGTCAGATAGTTCCCGAAGTCTTTCTTCATTCTTTTTCCTTCGTACTTCTCTTTCCTTTTCTGTTTTGGTTCTTTTTATTTCTGTGTCTTCAAGAGTACTTATTCGTTCTTCCATTTCATCTATTCTGCTTTCATTGCTTTTCCCAGAGTTCTTTAGTTCCTCCATTAATTCTTTGATCTCCTGCGTTTCTTTTGCTTCCCTCTTTAGGGACTCAATTTCCTTCTTCTGATCATTGTTTTCCTTATGAGTTCTGTCATTTTTTTAATCACGGCAATTTTAAATTCTCTTTCTGGAAGGCTCAGAAGTTCTTCCAAGTTACTGTCATTGCAATCTGGGGGGTGGTTTTCTTTTTGTGGTGTGCTTTTTTCCTGAGGAGTTGCTAGGTTGCGTGTGGTTCTTCTACTCCCTACTGTCTGTTTTCTAATTTGTCGTATGCATTGGGACACTGTGTTGCTCGGACTGGCTGGCATCTTGGGTGAACTTCTCCGCTCCCCTCTGGCTCTTCCAGGAGCCATCTCTGGCTTCTGAGGGAGCTTTCTGCTGGTTTTAGGAAGTCTTTACTGAAGAAATATCCCTGTTCTAAAATGGCAACGCGGGACTCAGTCCCTGAGCATCGGGTCTCAGGCACACTCTTCTGCGCACCCGGTCTGCCCTGGCCGTGGGTGCCTGTTCCCTCTGTGGACTCAGACTGCTGGTCGGAAGGGGCCTGGCGTGGGCTAACTTCCCAGCTGGCCTTCTGCCCTTTTCAAGCAGTCTTAAGAAATTTCCCTGTTCTATGGGGTGTTAATGACTTTTTTTTTCTGGTCACTACGTGGCGCCAGAGATCTCTCCTATTGTCCTTGGGGGGCTTTTTTCGCCCCCCCCCAACCCCGTGGGACAGGGAACAGAGCGGGAATGGTAGGGTAAACCTCAACGGCTTTGGGGTGCTGTGTCTGCCTTGTGCCCCACCGTCGTGGAGAACCCATGCCCCGAACTTCGTGCCCCGGGTCTCAGTTCAAAGCCCTCAGGTCCAGGACGCGGGCTGTAGCCCAGTTCAGTGGCGCGGGAATGGCACGCCTTTTGCCCCCCACCCCCACCCCCGTGCCTGGGCGCCTGGTTCCTGCTTACTCAGTGAGGGACTTTCACCTCAGCGAGGGCCTCCGCGCGTCTCCCCGCAAGTCTAGGTCGCAGGCACGGGGACCTGGGCAGCCGCGTTTGCTTTTCAAGCGCGCTAAGCGTGCTGCTTTTCCGCGCAAGCTTACCGGCCGGCCCGGGACTGTGTGTGTGTCTCTAGAGTCTTTGTTCTTCTCTAATGGCGCCCGGAGCCGTATGCTCACCGCCGTGGCGAATCCTGCAGGGTTCTCCACAGCTCCCGTTCACGGGGTGTGGTGGCTGCAATGGTTCCTTACCGCTCACAGTCCCGCTTGCTGCGTAGTTTGTTCTTGTTGGTCGTTTTAGTTTGTTGTTTCCCTCCTCTCTGCCGGTCGGAGAGTGCAGCCTCTGTGGGCGGGGGAGGGGAGCAGGGTTCTGCGCTTTCCTCCCTTCTAGTCCTCTTTTATGGCCACTTTCTTCTTCGGGCAGTTTGCTGGAGTCACCCGTTTATCTTCCGTGTCCCAGTTCTCACTGGGACCTGCCGCTTTTCCTCCCTATTAACTTTTTTTAATGGGAGATCTTACTCGCAGCGTCTCCTCGCCGCCATGTTGCTCCGCCCTCTCCCTCTTTCTTGTTTCTTGATGTGAGCCTCTATTGCTATATATTTTCCTCTTGTTACTGCTTTTGCGGCATCCCATACATTTAGGATATGGTGTCCTCCTTGTCATTCAATTCAAAGAATTTTTTAATTTCTTCTTTGATCTCATTAGTCCAGTGGTCTTCCAGTAGTGTGGTTTTCAATCTCCATGAGACAGGAGAGTTCCTTGCCTTCTTTTGATGGTTTATTTAGTTTGATGCCTTCGTGGTTAGAAAAGATGGTTGGTATGATTGCAATCTTGGTGTATCTGTGGATGTTTGTCTTGTGTCCCAGTATGTGATCGATCCTGGAGAATGATCCGTGTGCATGTGAGAAAAATGTGTACTCTGTTTTTTTTTTTGGGTTTAGTGTTCTATAGAAGTCTGTTAAGCCCAAGAGCTCTAGATCCTTATTTAGAGCTTTAGTGCCTTTACTTATTTTTTGTCTCGTTGATCTTTCTATTGTTGATAGTGGTGTGTTGAAGTCTCCCACTACGTATGTGTTTTCTCTGATGTCTGTTTTCAGAGATGACAATAGTTGTCTGATATATTTTGGTGCTCCTTCATTTGGTGAATATATGCTAATGAGTGTTATTTCTTCTTGAAGTATTGTCCCCTTGATCTTAATGTAGTGACCACTGGGGTCTCTTTTTATCTTTTTGAGTTTGAAATCTGTTTTATCTGATATAGTATAGCTGTTCCTGCTTTCTTTTTTGGTCCATTTGCTTGTAAGATTGTTTTCCATCCTTTAACTTTCAGTCTATTTTTATCTTTTGTAGCTAAATGTGTTTCCTGGAGACAGCAAAAGGTTGGGTTTTGCTTGTTAATCTAGCCTGCCATTCTGTCTTTTTATTGAAGAGTGTAGTCCATTTACATTTAGAGTTAATATTGATATGTTAGCATCTGTATTTGCCATTGTTTTTCTTTCCTTCTATTTTATTTATTTATTCTTTTAATAACTTTTTTTTTGGCCTTCTTTCGTTGTTATTCGTCCCTCTGAGGTTCTGTCTTTAGGACTCCTTGTAGTATTTTTTGGAGTGTGGGTTTAGTCGTAATGAAATTCCAGAGTTTCTGTCTGGGAAGGTCCTTATTCTTTCTTCATAGAGGAAGGAGGGCTTTGCAGGATAGAGTATTCTTGGGTGGCATTTATTTTCTTAGAGTCTGTTGACTATGTCCCTCCGCTCTCTCCTTTCCCATAGTGTTTCTTCAGAAAAGTCTGATGTCAGTCTGATTGGTTTTCCTTTGAATGTTACCTATTTCTTCCCTCTTGTCAGCTTCATTATTTTTTCCTTGTCCTGGAGTCTTGGGAGCTTTACTATTATGTGTCTTGCTGTATTTTTCCTTTTGTCATGGAAGTTTGGTGTTCTGCTTCTTCTATATCAATTTTCAGCTCCTTCTTCACATTTGGGAAGTTCTCTTCAATTATTTCCTTGAATATTTTCTCTGTTCCTACATCTCTCTCCTCTCCTTCTGGGATTCCTGTAACTCTTATATTTCCTTTCCTCATGGAGTCAGATAGTTCCCAAAGTCTTTCTTCAGTCTTTTTCCTTTGTACTTCTCTTTCCTTTTCTGCTTTGGTTCTTTTTATTTCTGTGTCTTCAAGAGTACTTATTCATTCTTCCATTTCATCTATTCTGCTTTCATTTCTTTTCCCAGAGTTCTTTAGTGCCTCCATTAATTCTTTGATCTCCTGCATTTCTTTTACTTCCCTCTTTAGGGACTCAATTTCATTCTTCTGATCATTGATTATTTTTCCCTTATCATTGTTTTCCTTCATGACTTCTGTCAGTTTTTTAATCACAGCAATTTTAAATTCTCTTTCTGGAAGGCTCAGAAGTTCTTCCAAGTTACTATTGTTGCAATCTTGGAGGTGGTTTTCTTTATGTGATGTGCTCTTTTCCTGAGGAGTTGCTAGGTTGTGTGTGGTTTTTCTATTCCCTACTGTCTGTTTTCTAATTTGCTGTATGCATTGGGACACTGTGTTGCTGGGACTGGCCGGCATCTTGGGTGAACTTCTGGCTCCTCCGGGGGCAATCTGCTGGTTTCAAACTGTCTTTACTGAAGAAAGGTCCCTGT
This sequence comes from Talpa europaea, assembly GCF_964194135.1. Lineage (NCBI taxonomy): Eukaryota > Metazoa > Chordata > Mammalia > Eulipotyphla > Talpidae > Talpa > Talpa europaea. Next base: position 97,817,943 of record NC_140068.1, on the reverse strand, counting down.
TCAAAAATGCAATGTAGGACGCACTCTCTGCATGCCTGGTCTGCCCCGGCGGTGGGTTCCCATTCCCCCTCTGGGATCGGACTGCAGGCCAGAAGGGGTCTGGATTGGGCGAACTTCCAGCTCACCTCTGGCTCCTCCAGGAGCCTTCTGCCGGTTTCAAGCAGTCTTACTGAAGAAATGTCCCTGTTCAAAAATAGCGATGAAGGGCGTACTCCCTGCGTGCCCGGTCTGCCCTGGCAGTGGGTTCCCGCTCCCCCTCTGAGCTCTGACTGCAAGCCAGAAGGTGTCTGGAGTGGGTGAACCTCCCAGCTCACCTGGGAGGCTTCTGCTGGTTTCAAGCAGTCTTTACTAAAGAAATGTCCCTGTTCTAAAATGGCGATGTGGGGCGCACTCCCTGCGCACATGGCCTGCCCCGGGCCATGGGTTCCCACTCCCCGCTCTGGGCTCGGACTGCAGGTGGGCGAACTTCCCACTCATCTCTGGTTCCTCCAGGAGCCTTCTGCTGGTTCCAAGCAGTCTTTACTAAAGAAATGTCCCTGTTCTAAAATGGCGATGCGGGGCGCACTCCTCACCACTGCTTTTCAATATAATACTGGAAGTCCTAGTCAGAGCAATAAGACAAGAGAAAGATATACAAGGAATCCAAATAGGCAAGGAAGAAGTCAAACTGTCACTATTTGCAGATGATATGATAATGTACATAGAGAACCCCAAAAACTCCACAGATAAACTAATCTAACTAATCAATCAGTTTAGTAAAGTGGCAGTATACAAAATCAACATGCAAAAATCAGTAGCCTTCCTATACCCAAACAATAAATCTAAAGAAGAAGAAATCAAGAAAACCATCCTTTTTATTATTGAAACAACAAAAAAATCAAATACTTGGGAATAAACCTAACAAAAGAGGTAAAAGGCCTATATAAAGAAAACTATAAAACACTGTTAAAAGAAATACAAGAAGACACAAAGAAATGGAAAGACATCCCCTGCTCATGGATTGGAAGAATTAACATTATCACAATGGCCATCCTACCAAAAGCAATTTACATATTCAATGCTATTCCAATAAAAAATTCATGACATTCTTCAAATATTGATGAAATTCATATGGAGCCACCAAATAGCCAAAACTATTCCTGAAAAAAAAAGAAGGGAATGGAGGCATCATACTCCCAGACTTCAAACTATACTGCAAAGCCATAATATTCAAAACTGCATGGTATTGGAACAAGAACAGACACATGGACAAATGGAACCAAATAGAAAATCCAGAAATAAACCCACAGATTCATAGTCACCTAATCTTGACAAAGGAGAAAAGAATATGCAATGGAGTAAAGAAAGTTTGTTCAATAAATGGTGCTGGGAAAACTGGGTTGCTACATGCAAAAGAATGAAGCTTGACCACTACCTCACACCATGCACAAAAACCAACTCAAAATGGATCAAAGAACTAGACATAAGACCTGAAACCATAAAATATATAGAAGGAAATACAGGCAAAACACTACATGACATACACCTCAAAAACATCTTTACAGACACATCACCCAAAGCAGTGATAGCGAAGGAAAAGATAAACCGCTGGGACTACATCAAATTAAAGAGCTTATGCACTGCAAAAGAGACAACAACCTAAACAAAGAGACACCCCACCAACTGGGAGAACATTTTTGCACACAACACTAATGATAAAGGACTGATCACAAAAATCTACAAAGAGCTGATGAGACTCAACAACAACAAAGAAAATAATCCAGTCAAAAAATAGGCAGGAGAGCTAAAAAGGACCTTCTCCAAAGAGGAAATGCAAATGTCCAACAGGCATATGAAAAAATGTTCAGCATCACTTGTAATCAGGGAAATGTAAATCAAAACTACAATGAGATACCATCTTACACCAGTGAGAATGGCACATATTAAAAAAAAAATAGTAGCAACAACAAATGTTGGTGAGGATGTAGAGAAAAAGGATACTCTCCTGCACTGCTGGTGGGAGTGCAAAATGGCCCAATCACTATGGAAAGCTGTGTGGAGATTTCTCAACCTACTAAAGATAGAGCTTCCATATGATCCAGCAATTCCACTCTTAGGTGTTTACCCAAAGGAGACAGAAACATTACTTCAAAAGGACACCCTGCACCCCTATGTTTATAGCAGCACTATTTACAATGGCTAAGCTATGGAAAGAACCCAAATGCCCAAAAATAGATGATGAATCAAGAAGATATGGTACATATACACAATGGAATATTACTCAGCAACCAAACAAGATAAACTCATGCAATTTGCAGCAACATGGATGGAGCTAGAAGGGATCATGCTCAGCAAAATAAGCCAGAAAGAAAAAGAAAAATACTCGATGGCCTCATTCATAGTAGGAATTTAGAAAATCTAAATAAGGAACCACGAAAAAGACTAATTATAATAAAAGAAAAAATCAAGATCAACAAGCAACTATAAACCAGAGACACACTACAGGGGTAGCGGGAGGAGAGGAGGCATTAGGGTCAAAATAAGGAGGGTGGAATTGTATGGGGAATATAACCAAAATGAAAATACATACATTGTGCAAAAATGAAAAATGATGTAAGAATTATATAAAATAAAATACATTAAATTAAAAAAAGATTTTCTCCTATTTCAAAATATAAAAACATGGGAATAACAAAAAGGCAGTAAAGAAAATACAGAAGCAGTAAAAAAATGGATTTATTTAATATGACAAATGTGACAGTATATATTAAGAGTATACACTATTATTATAGCATTGTTAAAAGATAGTTATAATGATCATGAAAATGCATAATTTAAACAAAATTCTGTAAAATATATTTCAAAACTCGGAGTTTTGGAAATAATTGGTTAATGATTATAGCTTTGTTTTTAATTCTTTATTGAAATTTGCTGTATGTTAAGTTTTCTGTCATGAACAGGTAAATAAGCCCAAATATTAATATTCTCTTTTCAAAAAGTTTAAATAAGTGCAAATAACTAGATACATACTTCAACCAGAAACTTTATGAAATCATACATCTCTATGATAGATCCAGCAAAAAAGGAAAACCAAAATTTGAAATAACATTATCCATAAATAATTTGAATATAAATTATAATGTATATAATGCAATATTATGGCATGTTGGTCTGTATAGGCAGAGAGACAAATTTCCCTCCTAAGTTTTTATAAAATACAATGTCAAATATAGATTAATTCACAATAAAAGTCATAATACATAACAAAGTAGAATGTATGCATGTTAATTGATCATAATTTTAAAATGTATTGAGAATGTATAAGAAAATGTACATGAAAAAACAATAAACAATATATTCCATTAATTTAATTTAGCACATAATTAAATGGGCAACTATACAAATAATTATGGCTTATATATAAACTTTTCTCTCATTCCACCAAAGTTTTAATGTAAATTCATAACCTTAAATTCATAACCTTATAATTACAATTTCGAAGAAATCATAGTGAAAAAATAAGTTGTTCATCTTAAAGTTAAAAAAAGAAAAGAAAGCCAATGCAATGAAATTAGGGAGATTTGAAACTGAAGTTATAAAGAAAACTATGAAGATTAAAATATAAGATTGTATAAAATTTTGTGCATAACAAAGGATATAACAGGCTTGAGAGATTTCAAAGAATATAGAAGAAAATCAGATAAAATACCACACCAAAAATTTCATGTAATGACTTTTGGTGAATTAAAAACTGTCCAAATCACAGAAGGCTTCCTGCTCCTCCCGGTGCGCACACGGCGCCTCTCTGCTGCAGCGCAACGGGGCGCTCTGGCACCACGGAGAAGGGGCGCTGAAGAGATTGGGCGAAAGGGCGCCTGGTCACTGGGGCTGCTTTTAACTCAGCAGAGTGGACCCTGCTACCATCCGTGACCCCTCATTGACCTCAACTACGCCTGTGTGCCCCAGTGGGAGTGCCCCAAGGGCGACTTCACCCGCACAGTCAGGGCTGAGATCCGGAAGCTTGTCATTCAAGGAAGGTCCAGCTCTGTCTTCCAGGAAGAGATCCCATCAGCATCAAATGGGGAGGTGCTGGTGCTGACTATGTTGTGGGGGACAGTGGTGTCTTCACAACCCTGAAGAAGGTCGGGACTCACTTGAAATTGGGGCCACAGGGTCATCATCTCTGCCCCTTCTGCCGACGCCCGGTGTTTGTGATGGGCGGGAAGTACCTCAGCGCCTCAAGGTGTCAGCAGCGCCTCCTGCGCCACCAGCTGCTTGGCCCCCAGACCAAGCTCATCCATGGCAGCTCTGGCATCGTGGAGAGACTCGTAACCACAGTCTGTGCCATCACTGCCCCCAGAAGATCATTAACGGCCCTCTGGGAAGCTGCGGTGCAGGCCGAGGGGCCGCCCCTCCGCAGCCCCATCGTCCCCGATTCTGTGGAGCCGCCAAGGCAATGGGCAACGACACCCCTCAGCTAAACAGGAAACTGTCTGGCACCACCTTCGTGTCACCCCCTAAAGTGTTGGTTGTGCATCTGACCTGCCACCTGAAGAAAGCTGCCAGATACCTTGATATCAAGAAGGTGGTGAAGCAGGGGTCACAAGGCACCCTTCAAGGTCATCCTGGATGACACTGAGGACCAGGCTGTGTCCTTCGATTTAAGTGACACCCACGCCTCCCCCTTGGGTACTGGGGCTGGCATTGCCCACAAGCTCATTAAATTTGGCTACAGCAACAGGGTGGTGGTCCTCATGGGCCACATGACCCCCAAGAAGTAAGAGCCCCCCCCACCAGCACCAGCCAGAGCACAGGAGGAAGAGAGGACCCTCCGCTGCTGGGAAGTCCTTCCCCCACTCTTCCAACACACTGAGAATAACCTGTCACTGACTCCTGGGGGAAGGGGAGGGTCCTAGAGAGTCCGGCCTTGTCAAGAACCATCAATAAAATATTTGTGTCTGTTCACCAGCTGTGCCCATTAATACTTCACCCAATAGCCCTACCCAAATGCAGACTATCACCAAATAGGGGGGTGGGGGTTAAAGAGTGGCACCCACCTGATATGTACATATGTTTAAGTATATCTGCGTGTGATTCCATTTATGTTGGCATCATAATAATCAATTCAGTTGTAGATTTGTGTGTATGTGTATATATACACAAAAAAACACTTTATAGAAATGAAAGGCCTGGAAGAACTGAAGATATTTTTCAGATGTTGTTACAGCAATTTCCTAGAGAAATCAGGCAGTCTTCACAGAGGTGCAGAGAGAGAAATTTAGTTGTCATACCTACAGTCTCAGTGGGATTGCTCCCCAAAGGGCTGAGCACCCAAGAACAAAAATGGCAAGGTTTTATACCGTTTGTATGAGGGAACTTGCTACCCCATCCATATAGCATAAGCATTCTTGATTGTTTGGGAAGGGGCTTCAAGGCAGTCATGGCTGCTGATGTAAACAAGCAGTGCAGCACACCCAGCAACTTCTCTGCTCCAGCAAATAGCAGAAACTAAGAATCAGACTCCCCCAAGTAGCAGACTTGGGAATGTTCCTGCTTCATTTCCCCCATTTTGGTACCCCTACTTTGTGCTAGGCAGTATCAAGGTATGGACTCATAGCAAGCAGCAGAAAAGGAACCTAAGAGCAACGTTTGGAGTTTAGTAGCCTCCAAACAGGACTGGATAAACCGTGTGGCCAGATTAAAAGGACGTGGCCCAAGGGCGAGCATCACAAGAATGGAGACCAGTGCACCCAGGACAGGCATGAGTAAGGCACAGTGTGGTGATGCTGTCCCACCAAAGAGAAGCAAGAGAAGCAGCCAACAATGGGGTCCAACCCAGCAGCCCATAAACATTCAGCCTGTGATGCTCCTCAAGCTCCCGCCGTGCACAGGCCAACCAGCTTCCGGGCTGAGGTTGGAGCAGGGCTGCAGCAGATCATGGTGTTGGGTCGGAGTCTCTCCGCAGGGTCAGTCTGAGCTGGTGTGTAGGGTCCGGGCAGGCTGTAAATTGTTCTGACGTCTCAGGTGAGCTGGCGTATCTGAGGAGTGTTGTTCCCTCGGAGTAACACCTGCAACTTTGATAGCAGTAGGGGAGTAAGGATGACAGTACAGGGCCCCAGCCACACAGGATTGAGGGGCTCTTTTTCCAGTCCTTTACCCAGACTCGGTCCCCAGGTTTGTGGGGATGAACTGGGATTCCTGAGGAACGGGGCCTCTGGGTGATAGTTTCATGAATCTTATGTAGGACATTACTAAGGAGCTGCAACTGCTGATTTAGTCCCAGTTCATCAGTGTGTCTGGGGTCTCCCCTCACCACAGACACAACAGGGGAGTCCGGCCAAACAAAGGGGTCGCAGCCACTGGCACCGGGAGTATACTGAATTCTGAGAAGCACTAAGGGGAGAAGGTCCACCCAGACTAACCTGTTTCATGGCAAAACTTTCCCAGAGTCATTTTAATGGTTCGGGTGACATGTTCTACTGTCCCTGAACTCTGTGGCCCGTAGGCGGGAAGATTCCATGTAATGTGAAGTAAGCGAGTCAGGTGAGTGGTGATTTCAGCAGCAAAGGCTGGGCCAGTATCACTGCTAATAGTCACGGGGACCCCATATCTAGGAATTATTTCTCTTACAAGAGCTTTGTTGACTTCTCAGGCCTTCTCCGTTCTGGAGAGGACGCCTCTACCCACCCAGAGAAGGTGCAGATCAGAACAAATAAATATTTGTGGCCTCTGCAAGGCTTGATTTTTGTGAGGTCCACCTACAGGGCCTTAAAAGGGGAGGAGCCTGTGTGCTGTTCACAAATCTGGCACCTGAAGAAGCAAATTGAAGTTTATTGGTGTGGGTAGGCGCCATCACTCCTCTGGTGTTTCCGCCTTTATTTTTGACGCAAGCCTCTTTGATCTCAGCTGGGCTCTAGCTGCCGAGAGCACAGAGCCAGCGCCTGAGCACTGGGGGCTCCAGGCCACAGAGGCGGCAGGTGATGTCTCAGCTGAGCCACCACGCGGGCCGAGGCGGGCATGTGGAGATGCTGACTGACTAGGAGATGGCAACACTGGGCAAGGAGGAGCTGAGGTGGCGCCTGCAGCAGGGGGAGGCGGCGTGCCTGGCCACTCTGGTGAAGCGAGGCCACCTCATCTAGGAGGTGAGTCTGCAGTTGCAGGGCCACCGAGGCCAGATCTGAAAACTCAAGTAATTTAACCGGCACCGGCAGGCTGAGAACCGCCGGCTGAGCGACCTCTGCTGCTTCTGCGCAGGCGTCACACTGTGTGCCGGGGGCAGCTCTCAGGGACCCCAGCATCCCAGGCGGTAAGGACCTGGGCAGCTGTTGGCAGAGCTGGCCGACCTGGCGGGCTGCCAGGAGGAGAAGCTCTGCCTGGCGTTGGGCAAGAAGAGGGGGCACCACGCGGCATCCTGGTGGCATTTAGGGGGTGGAGGCTCTGGTACCAGGCTGGCGCCCGAGTTTGTCTTGCCCCCGTGCGGGCTCCACGACCTGGACTAAGGACGCAGTTTTCTTTGTACTGACACCCGCCTGAATTGCTCCCCAAACACCAGGATTATGGTGGGCCTGTAGATGAGGACGCTGCCCCCGGCCGGGGGGCGCTGGATTGCAGTGTCCTGTCCAGCTGTTCTGCTGCCAGCCTGGCTCTCAGGTTGGCCAGCGGGTTAATGAATAACCACCAGAATCCATACTTTCCCTAGCAGTCGAAGGATTTCCTTTTTGATGTTCCTGGCAGTGAATGACCACTACTTTGGCCAGACACCAGGCTGCTTCTAGCAACTGGAGGATTATCCAGTTTTAGCTCTTTCCCCCTGGATCTAAAATGCCCCATGCGTGTGGATGGTGGCAAACACATAGCAAGAGTCTGTCACTGATAGATTTTTGCCAGTTGAAAGGTGAACGCCCAGAGTTTTGCAGCATGGGCTACCCTAAGAGAGAGTTGTTTCTCTCTCTCTCTCTCTCTCTCTCTCTCTCTCTCCCCCTTCCCTTCCTTCCTTCCTTCCTTCCTTCCTTCCTTCCTTCCTTCCTTCCTTCCTTCCTTCCTTCCTTCCTTCCTTCCTTCCTTCCTTCCTTCCTTCCTTCTTCCTTCCTTCCTTCCTTCCCAAGGCAGCCTTATCATGCTTTTATAAAAGGCACGTTTTATAAGTGTCTATTTTAATTTGCTCCTGATACAAAGATATTAATTAAACTGTACATTTTACCCGATCATCTGTGAGTGTCAAACATTAAGTTAAGTGCTAAGAGGACTACAGAAAGATGGAGTATGACTGATGAAATTCAAAGAGCAAGCACTTATTGAACAAATTCCAATGTGAAAAGAGTGTGTGGGCCTAGGAAGACCAAGATGAAGGTATTAAGATCAATATTTACCAGGAAAGAAACACATGGACCATAAACCTCATCAGTCAGATGTACACCATTCTCTCCTAAGTTCCCAGAGAGACTCCTGGTTCTGAGTAGGTATTAATGGTTGCTGAATTAATAAACATTTTATTAAGGATAGATGTAGGCATTTGTAAATTATAGCGAAATACAAATGAGTATAAGTTTAAAGTAACCAAATTTTTTTTTTTAATTTATTTATTTATTTATTTATTTTTTAATTTATACAAGCACTGGCTACAGTCAGAAGCGCGGGAGGGTGAGAGAATTCACCAGAGCCAGAGCGGGGAGCAGAGCAGGCAGAAGGACCGAAGTACACTGCTGAGGGGAGCAGCGGGTGGCAGGAGAGGTCTGCACACCATGTGGGAACCCTCCTCCGGTGGCCGGGGAGCAGGCGGGGATCGAACCGGTGCTGCAGAGGCTGTGGGCAGTTTCGCAACCCAGCTCTCAACCGCTGCGCCACCAGGAGGCCCTAAAGTAACCAAATTTTTAAATGGTAGAAAAAGAATATAATCATGTAGATTGCAATATTTAGAGGAAACTTGGAAATATAGTTCATTCGCAGAAGTGAGACCTGAATCAGAGGAGGAGGATATGATTCAGAACAGCTAGGGGAAAGGGACAATCACGAAACACATGAGCAAGAGCATGAGCTAGAAGTGGAGGTGAGGGGAGGATTAATTTAAGAAGCCCGATTAACTGTATTTATGTCCAAATTAAAGAACAGCCTGGGTAAAGAGCAGATGTGCAGAAAGAACCTGTTATATTAAGTCCTTGGAGACTAGGCAGTACAGTTCTTTCTTTCTTCTACTTCTTTTTTTTTTAATTTTAAATGCTTCTTAGCTTTTTCACAATATAGGACTTTCTCCCGAAGTTATGGGCACCACAGTTTTCCCACCACGAAAGCACCCATAATCCTCCACTGCAGTCTGTTGTGCTTTCTCAACTCCTGTTTCTCCCTCCCCATTTCTCTCCCCTTAACCATCCATTCCTAGATGCCTCAGATCTATGGTTTGCTTTCAAGTGTCTGTCTTAAAACTTTGCCTTTGTCTGATCTTTTGTTTGCTTTCTCTATATTCCACATATAAATGAAAGCATCTAGTGCTTATCTTTCTCCTTCTGACTCATGGATGGAACTGGAATAATCTCTTCCATTTCCATCCATGTTGCTGCAAATAGCATGATCTTATCTTTTTGGATTGCTGAGTAGTAGTCTGTTGTATTTATGCACACACACACACACACACACACCACATCTTCTTGAACCACTCATTTGTTTGGGGACATTTAGGTTGCTTCCATATCTTGCCTATTGTAAATAGTGCTGCTATAAGCATGGGAGTGCAAGGAGTCCATTTTCAGTTTTTTGAGGAATCTCCAAAATTCATTACATGGGACTGGGCCAGTCTACATTCCCACCAACAGTGTTTCTATTTTTTCCTCCACAACCTCTCCAGTAATTGTTGTCTGTGTTTTTTTTCTTTTCTTTTTCTTTCTTTTTTTTATATGACCCATTCTCACAGGTGAGAGGTGGTATCTCATTCTGGCTTTCATTTCTTACATGTTTGATAATTTTGAGGTAGTAGTTGATTTCCACCTCAGGTGTAGTCACTGTAGTGTCACACCACCATGGTACCCATGATACATCTCCACAGTCCCATGTGCTCTTCCCTCCCCTATTTTGACTCTCCTTGTCTCCTGTTATATTCCTCAGATCTATGGTCAGCCAAGCTTTGTCCATTTTTTCCCTGAAACTTTGGTTACTCTATATTCTGCACATAAATGAAACATTCAGTATTTATCTTTTTTTCTTCTGACTTGCTTTTCTTTTTTTTACTTATTGTTTTTTAAAGATTTATTTATTTACACACACAAGAAGTGGGGTGTAGGCCAGAGGCGTGGGGAGTGAGAGGATTCACCAGAGACAGAGTGGGGAGCAGAACAGGTGGATTGACTGAAATATACTGCTGAGGGTAGCAGCAAGCGAGTCAGGAGAGGTCTGCTGATATCCACTTTCACCACTGTTTTTCAATAGAATACTCTAAGTCCTACCTAGAGCAATTAGGCAAAAGAAAGGCATAAAAGGAAACCAAACTGTGAAAGAAATATGGCTATCATTGTTTGCAGATAATATGATTATATAGAGAACCCTAAAAAATCTATAAAACTAATCAAAAACAATAAACCAGTTTAATAAATTAGCAGGTTACAAAATCAATACAAAAAAAATTCAGTAGCTTTCCTATGTGCAAACAGAAGAGGAAGAATTAAGAAAACATCCCAATTTATAATTCTACCAAAAATATTAAATACCTCAGAATAAACCTAACAAAAGAAGTGAAAGACCTGTACAAAAAAAAAATTATGTATCATTGTAACAAGAAATAGAAGAAGACACAAAGAAATAGAAAGACATTCCTTGTTCATGGATAAGAAGGATCAACATAGTCAATATGACCATCCTATCCAAAGCAATTTACATATTCAACGCAACTCCAATAAAAATCTCGATGACATTTTTCAAAGAAATGCATCACATTTTTATGAAACTCATATGGAATCACAAAAAAAAAAACCAAATAGCCAAACTCCTCCATCTTTACTAAAAGGGAAAAAATGAAAATATTATAATCCCAGGCTTCAAAATACACTACAAAGCCATAAAAATAAAAACAGCATGGTACTGGAACAAAATAAGACACACAGACTAATGGAATCAAACTGAAAACTCAGAAATAAAGTCACACATTTATGGTCAACTAATTTATGACAAAGCAACAAAGATAAATGGAACAACAAAAGCCTCTTCAGTAGTGGTGCTGGAAAAATTGGATTGTCACATACAAAAGGAAGAAACCAGACTACTATCTCACACCATACACAATAATCAGCTGAAAATGAATAAAAGACTTGGATGGTTGTAAGACCTCAAACCATATAATAAATAGGACAAAAATAGGCAAAACATTCATGACATAAATTTCAGAAACAACTTTGGGGAGTCATCTCCAGAAGCAAGGAAACAAAGTAGAATATATACAGTTGGGACTACATTGAACTAAAAACTTCTGTATAGCAAAAGAGACACCAACCAAAATGAAGAAACACCCTACTTAGTGGGAGAAAATATTTGCACACCATATATCTGATAAAGAGGAATTGATATCAGAGATCTACAAAGAGTTTACACAACTCAAAGAAAACAATCCAGTAAAAAAATGGACAGAAGAGTTAAAAAGACACTTCTCCAAGGAGGAAATGTAAATGTCCAACAAGCACAGGAAAAAAAATTTCATTTATCACTTGTTATCAGAGAAATGTAAATCAAAACCACAAAAACACAAAAATGTTTTGAGATTATGTCATGGATTGTTTTTCCCATGTTTTTGTGTATGTATTTTATGATTTCAGATCTTACATCCAAGTCTTTTATCCATTTTCAGTTGTTTTTCATGTATGGTGAGAGAAAATTATCTCTTTTCATTCTTCTTCTGCATGTGGCAGTACAATTTTCCCAACACCATTTATTGAAGAGGCTTTCCTTGTTCCAGTGTATATACTTTGCTCCTTTGTCATGTAATAGTTGACCATAAATGTGTGGCTCTATTTTGGGGTCTCAATTCTATTCCACTCAATTCTATTCTACTGTCAGTTTTGGTTGAGGTACAATGCTGTTTTAATTATTATATTATTATAATATATAATTAATTATTTAATTATTATAGCTTTGTAGTATACTTCAAAGTATACTTTGAAGTCCTGAGGTATGATACTGCCATTTTTACCCTTTTTAGTCACCACTTTGGCTATTTGGAGTTTTTTTGTTGTTCCATATGAATTTCACCAATCATTGTTCTATTTCCTTGAAGAATGCTTTTGGAGTTTTTATAGAGATTGCATTGAATATGTAAATTGCTTTGGGTATGTTAGCTATATTGATGATGTTGATTATTCCTATCCATGAGCATGGAATATCTTTCCATTTCTTTGTCTTCTATTTCTTTTAACAATTTTTATAGTTTTCCTTTTATTTAATTTTTATGATGAAATTGTAAATGGGTAGCTTTCTTAATTCCTTCTTCTGTTTCACTATTTGTACATAGGAAGGCTACTGATTTTTGTGTGCTGATTTTGTGCCTACCACTATGCTGAACTTGTTTATTTATTCAATTAGTTTTTTCCATGGATTTGTTAGCATTCTCTATGTATATTATCATATCATCTGCAAATAATGATAGCTTTACTTATCCTTTCATAGTTTGGATTCATTTTACGTCTTTCTCTTGCCTAATTACTCTAGTTAGAACCTCCAATACTATGTTGAATAATAGTGGTGAGAATGACTATCCTTGTCTTGTCCCAGATTTTAGTAGAAAGTCTTCAGTTTTTCACCATTGAGAAAGATACTAACTGTGGGTTTTTCATATGTGACACTTTTTGAAAAATGTTGAGATATGAGAACAGTTTTTTTTTTTTTTTAGGAAAGAGACACATTCAAATCTTCTTATGAAAAGCAGCAAAATTGACTCCTAGTAATCCAGCTGACAATTATAGAAAAAGCATCAAGACTAGGGCGGTTACAGTAAGACTAGAGAACTGGTATTACTGAATGCCTTGTGTCCTCACAAACTTGTAGGAGGTACTACTACTTTATTTTAGAGAAAAAAAATATAGAGCTTTTAAGAAATGTCTCTTATCTTCTCTCAGGAATAGCACTGAAATAGTCAGTCCTTGAACACGAGACTGCTTCTCTATCTGGGTCAGAGAGTCTCTGTTAGTATGAAACAGGTCAGTCAGCTAAACAAAGACACTTTTTGAAAATTTCCATCTTATCTGATTCTTTCCTATGTTACCAATAGGTGAAATAACATCACTTGTCTCCACCAAACAATGCTACTTCTAGCATTAATCTGGTTTCATGATCCTGTGAGAAAGCGGAATAGAGGTACATGAATTCTGTCGTGAGAAGAAGGTTTAATACCTGGAATTTATGGGAAGAAACAAGATATTATTGTGTGGATTATTTTGGCTTTAAGCATGATTTAGATATGTTTAAAGTGCTATAACCAGGACATTTGTTCTTTTCAGGTATCTTTAGAAAGCCCCAGATCATAGTTAAATGGAAAGAAAGGAAATTACTATGACATTAGTATCTCATTGCTATTAATAAATTAATCTCTGCAGTGGAGAGAAGATTGAAAGGACAGAGGTGAGAGATAGAGAAACGTATTTATAAAAACACTTTATAAAGTTTTGTTTTCAGAGTTGCTATAAAGATCAAAAGAGGTATTTAAAATGCCTATCAGGGCTTAGAACTACTGATTTCATTTCCATCTTCACATCTGCATTTTCTCGTAATAACCAACAGATGGAGTGATAGCTCTAAATTTCTTTAATAGCTCTTGGACGTGATCATTGGAATACAGGAAGTATATTCTGATATCAAAATTAAAAAAAATCTCACTGGGGAAAATAACTGTAATAATGTATATTTATGCTGCAAATGTGTAAATCATTCTTCAAGTTGCTGGCATTTGCTTTCTAGACTTGTAGGACCCATATAATCTTTCCATAATTCACCTCAACAAGAGCTTTAATAGACTTTTCTTGTTCAATGAGAGCATATTGAGAAGCTATGAGTTTTCAAAAGTAGATAAAATTGTTAAAATGCTTTATAAATCTGTAAGCACCTTAAAAATAAATATTGGAGTTCTCTGTAAATGTGAGATAGAAATAAAAAAGGGAAAAGTAGTAGGTTGATAATGGAGCAGAAAGGGAAAAAAATATAATGAAATTATATACAGGGACAACAAAAGATAAAAGATGCAGGCAGAAGATTTCTGACTCGGGCCGATGTGAGGAAATGTAATCCTTAAAGTATAGGAGGAGATATACAAAGTGAAATCACCTCAATAAAGCAGAAGAATTTTATAGCTGCCGATAGAAAGTAAAATAGACCATGAAATCATTTTGGTAATACTAGTGTAGTTACAAAGCTAGGACGTGACTAGTAGAATCAAAGGTTTGGATTTATTGAGCCCTCCTATTTCTGTAATTGTGCCAGGAAATAGCATGTGATAAAGAGGGAAAGATGAGTCTTTTTAGAAGAAAAATATCTTTCTTTTCAGAGAGAGCACCCTTAAAACCAGTAACTGACACATTAGTTTACTGAAGTTCAATTTCATTCCATTTGGGGAAGACATTCCAGTTTTTCGCACTGAGATATTTTAAGAAAAAAAGACATGGAAATCCCCATCCCTTCACCAAACTTTCTCTTCAACCAATAGGGATAGAATGTAAGGCAGCATCACTTCTCTCCAGCAGATGTATCTGCTAAGGAGGTCTGATTTGAGCTTAGATCTTGGGCAGAAGAGGGCGAAGAGATACTAACCAATATGTGATGAGAGGAATGGCTGACAACCTATCTGCATGGAAAGAGATGTGGGATCAAAAAACAACATTTTATAATTGTGAATCAAAGTGAACATCTACCTCACTTAGTGATAGGTGAAAGAGAAGATAATATCTAATATCTTTCATGCATCTGTGAAAAGTCCCTGTTCAGTTTTAAAAGAGAAGGAAAATGGCTATGATGCTGAACTCTCTGCTAGTGGAACATGAGAACGTGGTGGATAATATAGAAAATGCACAAAAATCCAGGATACCATCAACTCATTGTCATTGAACAACTTGAGGGGGAAGTCATGCCACATAATGATTATTTTGCTCTAGCAAAGAACTTCTCGATAATTGTCTCAATTAATCATCAAGAAACTTTACTTGTATAACTGTGCTCATTGTATTTAGGAGTTAACCAGGATGCTGCTAGTACTCTTTGCCAATGAACATAATAGAATTATAGGATGAGATCTTCACTCTTTAGGGGGAAAATGATATCTCCCATATTGGACAAAAGTCTTTGTACCTTTAGAAAAAATATTGGAAGAAGTTCTTCAGATAAAAGTAAGGACTGAGAAGGTAATTTGAATGCATACAAGCAAAAACCACTGATAAAAATAATCATGCAATTTTAAAAGTCACTATAAAAGTACATGTTAATCTTTTCTTTTTTTCACATTTTATTTAAATTTTATTTTTTATATTCCCCATACAATTACAACCCCCTTATTTTGACCCAAGCCCTCCTTTCCCCACACCCACCCCCCATAGAGTGTCGCTGGTTCATAGTTGTTTGTTGATTTTGATATTTTCTTTCTTATAGTTATTCTTTTTCCTGGTCCCTTATTTAAGTTTTCTAGATTCTTGCTATGAGTGAGACCATCCAGTATTTTTCTTTTTCTTTCTGGCTTATTTCGCTGAGCATGATCCCTTCCAGCGCCATCCATGTTGCTGCAAATTGCATGTGTATCTTTTTTGAATGCTGAGTAATATTCCATGGTGTATATGTACCATATCTTCTTGATCCAGTCATCTATTTTTGGGCATTTGGGTTGTTTCCAAAGCTTAGCTATTGTAAATAGTGCTGCTATAAACATAGGGGTGCAGGTGCTCTTTGGAATTGATGTTTCTGTGTCCTTTGGGTAAATACCTAGGAGTGGAATTGCTGGATCATATGGAAGCTATATGTTCAGTAGGTCAAGAAATTTCCACACAGCTCTCATAGTGGTTGGACCAGTTTGCACTCCCACCAACAGTGCAGAAGAGTTCCTTTTTCTCCACACCCTCACCAACATTTGTTGTTGCTAGTTTTTTTAATATGTGCCATTCTCACTGGTGTAAGATGGTATCTCATGGTAGTTTTGATTTGCATTTCCCTGATTACAGGTGATGTTGAACATTTTTTCATATACCTGTTGGCCATATAGGAAAGGTGTAATAGATAAACAAAAAAGATATGAGACTTAGAAAACAAAAAGTATAATAGCAAATGTAAATCCAACCATATAAAGATAACATTAAACATGAATGCATTAAAACATCAATCAAGGGCCTCCCGGGTGGCACAGTGGGTTGAGGACTACGCTGTAAGCTGTCCACAGCCTCTGCAGCACAGGTTCAATTTCCCGTCAGCAGGGGAGAAACCCACATAGCATGGCAGGCCTCTCCTGCCTCACCCGCTGCTCCCCTCAGCAGTGTCTTCAGTCTGTCTGCCTGTTCTGCTCCCTGCTCTGTCTCTGGTGAATTCTCTTACCCTCCTGCACATCTAGCCTGTACCCCAGTTCTTGTATAAATAAATAAATCTTAAAAAATCAATCAAGAGGTAAAGATTATCAGATTGAACAAAAAGAAAAGATCCAATTTTATGTTGTCTATGGGAGAAGTACTTTACATTCAAAGAAACAAATAAATTGAAAGTAAAAGAATGGATAGAGGAATTTCATGAAGCAGCAAATATTAAGAATGCTGCAATGACTATACTAATAGACAAAACAGACTTTAATTCAAAAATATCTTGCTAGAGACAGAGAGGATCATCTTATAATGATGAATGCATCACATCTAATAACAGAATACTAAAATGCATGCAGTAAAAAAAGGACAGAAATGAAGAAAGAGTTAAAAAATAGCAGTTCGGAATTTTTACTCTTTTTTTTTTTAAGATTTATTTATTTATACAAGAACCAGGGTATAGGCCAGATGCATGGGAGTGTGAGAGGATTCACCAGAGACAGAGTGGGGAACAAAACAGGCAGACTACAAAACAGGCAGACTGAGGAAATACACTGCTGAGGGGAGCAGCAGGCAAGACAGGAGAGGGTCCACGTGGGACCCTCACTGGCCAGCTGGGATCGAACCTGTGCTGCAGAGACAATGGACAGCTTCACAGTGCAGCGCTCAACTGCCTGTGCCACCAGGGAGGCCCAGAAGTTGGGAATTTTAATACTCCAATTTCAGTAACAGAACAACTATACATAACATCAAAAAAGAAATGGAAGAGTTGTCTAACATTATAACCAAGCTCACTTAATCAATATGCATGGAACACCCCACCCAACAAAAATAAAATGTATGTTCTTCTCAAGTACACAAGAAACCTTCTCTTGGAAAGACCATGTTATAGGCAATAAAACAAACTTTAACAAAATTAAAAGGATAGAAATATTACAAAATATGTTTTCTCACTCAATGGAATGAAATAGATTCAAATAGGAAAAAACTATGAAAATACATTAAAATGAAACCACTCATTTCTAAATAACCAATAAGTCAAAGAAACCAAAAGGGAAATCAGAAAATACTTTGAGATAAATTAAAATGAAGACACACTATACCAAAACTGTGGGATATAGCTAAAATAGTGCTTTTAGGTAAATTTTATAACTGTATATGTCTGCAATAACAAGGGAGATTTTTTTTTAAATATTTATCCATCCATGCCCACAAGAACTGGGGCACAGGCCAGACATTGGGGGGTGGGGGAAGGATTCACCAGAGACAGAGTGGGGAGCAGAAAGGCAGACCAACTGAAATACACAGAGCAGCGGGTGAGACAGGAGAGGTCTGCTACAACATGTGGGTAGCTCCCTGGCCGGGGATCAAGCCTGTGCTACAGTGGCCACAGACAGCCTCATAGGCTGCATCCCAACCCCTTGCACTACCAGGGAGGCCCTTAAAAATCAGTAATTCAGGGCCTCCCCTGGTGGTACAGCGGTTGAGTGCTGGGTTGCAAGGCTGCCCGCAGCCTTTGGAGGGTCCCACCAAAAAAAAAAAAAAAAAAAAATCAGTAATTCAGCCTTGTATCTTAAGATTGAATAAAAGAGACACTCTGCGCACAACATGGTAGATTGAGAGGTTGGGATCACTTTCTACCTTGAAAAGCTGCTAAAATAATATTTGCGCAAAGGAGGATTCAGATGTTCCCCAATAGAGTCCCAAGACTTTTTCTTGGAGAATTTGAACCAAAGTTGGTGGTCACTCAGGTGGAAAAGTGGAAGGAAATGAGGGGACCATGCTCTGGAAAGTAGATACACCAGCTGGCAGAATGGACTGGGGATCAGCTTTTCCAAGGCATTAAGAGGAAGTCCAGGGCATTGTGAATTTCCCTGGAGGAGCTTTTCAGAATGGGAATGCAGTCACATGTGGTGCGGGTGGAACTGGAACACTGAGAACTTCACTACTGACATTCAGTCAGCCAAAATTCCAAAGTAAGAAATCAAAGATTGACCAGGCTGGACTTCATCATGGACCCAACAGCAGAGCGGACTGGTGAGAGAATCTTGGAAAGTATTAAGCGAGCACACAAAAAATAGATTAACACAAGAAAAATTTAATTTCACATGCATAAGAACCCCACAAAAATATGGGGCTCCTTAATTTTCAGGCAGTTTGAGTCCATAAGTCTTACTGAGCTAGGGAGAAAGGATAGATGTCCAGGACTGAAAGGGGAAGAAGACAATTTACAGGAAGATGGGAGAAGCAAATGTTCTTAAACAAATGTTTGCCATACCCTGCACAAAGGGACACAGGGAGGAACTGTAACAAACAGGCCTTGCTCTTTTCCCCCCAGTCACCATATTTAGCACATCTTATTTGTAGCTAACTGGTGGAGCTTGCATCCTGAACAGGCACTGTGTCTAAATTACTTTAGGTAGTTAAAAGAGAAGTAAAGAAATAACCTCCCTGAGTCTGCTGGGTCCTATTTGCTTTCAGTTCAAAACAAGTCACACACCAAAGTGGCATATTAGGGAATCACCTATTCCGCTACCTCACAAATAATCAAACACAATTTTGTATAATTTTCATGAGGAAGTTATCATCCTATAGGAATTTTGTAAACTGATAGTAATGAGCTCAAAGTGCATATAGTTAAAATAATTTCTGTTTCATTGCAGGATCCCAGGTTGTTCTCTGAGATGAATAAACATGTTATCTCATTTGAGGGACATTGGTTGGGAAAATGAAATTATATGTGGTATGAAAATTATTTCATACTGTGGTATGAAATTATAATGTGAAATTAAAGTATGGCATGAATATTTAAATTACAATTCTTTATGAGTAACAAAAATCCAATCCAATTGACTTAATTTTTATTTAACCTGTTATTCCACATAGTGGAGAGGCCCAAGCAAGGCATCTCTTGAGCTGGTCTGTTGATCAGGCCAGAGGTGTCACCAGTGATCCTGGACTCTGTGTCCCATCCTGCTAATATGTTGGACACCTGATGCAGCAATAGGCTTCAGATTCTCTCAAAACAAATTCCAACGGCAGAAAAAGAGAACTGATTCTTCTCATGAACTTTCAACAGGAACTACTAATCTTTTCCCAGACCCACATACTACCTCATCAGGAGGAACAAGGGGGTTACAATGGCAAACTATGATTCATGTTTTGTGGAGCAGGCTTGTTTCACCTGATGCACATGGGGAGAAAAGGAGCAAAATCACTCTTTTTGGAAGGAAAAAAATAGTAGACAGAGTAGGGGAGTGCTGCAGGGGGCCTTGCTGCCCCAGCTAAATAAGACACTGGCAAGCAGCTAAGAAAAGGGCCTCACACCTTCCCGGCTGAAGCTCAAAGAGCCTCACACCATGGGCCTGAAGAAAAAGGGCCTCACACCCGTGGGGCTGAAGACTTTTAAAGAGCCTCACACCATGGGGCTGAAGATTCCTTGTGCCTCACACCAGGGGGCTGAAGATTAAACATCCCTTTGATTTTTGTTCTTGGTCACAATAAGAACGAACTTCTCAGCAAATACATTGGGCACTAAATTATATGCATAAGAATATTACAAGTGCATAGCATGGAGAATTACCTATTTAAAAATTAAACACTGAATAATTTGGCCACTTGACAATGGGAAATAATTATTGTGCAAGGGCATGCCTGATAAGCAACCCAGAGGTGGCCTCAATTTTCCTTATATGGAAGTTCTGTAAAGAAGCCTTGTAATGAATCACAAAGTTGATTACGCTAGGATTTTCTAGGTAGAAAAAAGTTCTAATAACTGCTTACTGGGAAGCAACTGGTCTCTAGCTGCAGGCCATATAGATAGAGGAGTCTCCTGATATTGCAGCCTTGGTGGATAGGGCTGTACCAAGGACTATTAGCTGTCTTAGGTAGTTGTTTAGGCTGAAATAGTGAGTATAAGTTTTAATTATCTATTAACTTTAAAGGTCACCTCTTTTCTCAAAACATGTAGGCACCAAAATGTCCATGGGAAAGGAATGTACTGATTGTTTCTGTTTTGCTTCTATACGTACGATGATGTAATCCCACCGTTTGCCTTAATGTATAAATAAAGACCAGCTAAGACCCTCAGCAGGAGATACTTGGACCAAATAGAGTGTCTGTGTCTGCCTCACTCCCCTTCCCCTCAACCCTCAAGTTTCGCCAACACCATCTCATCCTTTCAGGGACACCTGACCTGACATTTTGCCAGAGCTGGCCTTCAGCAGGGGTGACTGATTTGAGGATAGAGAAATTTGTTTCTGTACCATTAGAATATTTTCATTTTGTTTTGATTTCTCAGGAAAAATAATAGATTCTCAATAGGCAGCATCAATTTAAGGTTTTCAGGATTCTTTTAAACACTGATAATTAAATTATAGTCATAAAGTCAATTACAAACAAAAACAAGCAAACAAGAGGATTATTTTATTTTTATTTAAATTTCCATTTTAATTTTTGGGGTTATATTTTTGCTCTTCCATATGTACACAGATTTTGTTTGGTTTTAGAACTTAGTATACTGACACTTAACTTTATGAAGAAAAATGTGTGGATCCTTCCCTGGTGGCTGCACTGTTGTAACTACACCTGAAGGGCGAAATCCTGTATTTCTAAAACACTAACAAGGATGTAAACCCATGGTACTTCAATCAAAAAATAAATAAGTAGGGCCTCCCCAGTGGTGCAGCAGGTTGACCGCAGCACTGTGAAGCTGTCCACAGCCTCTACAGCGCTGGTTCAATCCCAGCCAGCCGGGGAGAATTCCACATGGTGAAGCAGTCCTCTCCTGTCTCGCCCACTGCTCCCCTCAGCAGTGTATTTCATCAGTCTGCCTATTCTGTTCCCCACTCTGTCTCTGGTGAATCCTCTCACCCTCCTGCGCATCTGGCCTGTAGCCCGGATCTTGTGTAAATGAATAAATAAATCTTTTAAATAAATAAATGAATGAATGAATAAATGAATGAATGAATGAATGAATGAATGAATGAAGCACTTACTTGGAAAAGTAAATAAATTTTGATATAAAAAATGTAATGTGAGGGGCCTCCCCGGTGGCGCAGCGGTTGAGCGCTGGGTTGCCAAGCTGCCCGTGGCCTCTGTGGCGCCGGTTCGATCCCCAGCTGCTCCCCTGCCACTGGAGGAGGGTCCCACATGGCGTGCAGACCTCTCCTGCCGCCCGCTGCTCCCCTCAGCAGTGTACTTCGGTCCTTCTGACTGCTCTTCTCCCCGCTCTGGCTCTGGTGAATTCTCTCACCCTCCCGCGCTTCTGACTATACCCAGTGCATGTATAAACAAACAAAGAAACAAACAAATAAATAAATAAAACATGCCTCTATAAAAAAAAAATTTAAAAAAATGTAATGTGAAAAAATACAAATTTCCAAATTTACTACATAATACCTCAGCAAGATTAATACCACTACAGCAAACCATAAGCAAGAAAATCCAAGAATACATGTTAAAATTCCTTAATATTGTGTATATCTCTATTTAACACTATAAAAGAACAGGTTTGTGAATGGGTGATGGGACACATTGTCTGTCACTGATAAATTTGCATAGAAATGTGTAATTTCCAAACCTTATACTCTGGTTACAATACCAGTATAAACAAACTTAATGCAAATAATCAGCTATCACATTTAAAAAATTTTCTAATACAAAGCAAATTAGGACTGATTTATCAGAGTTACTTATTGGGTAGAGTAAAGAGAGAGAAATGTCCTGGATCATTTTCGCCCAAGTTCTGAGGGAACTGTGAACTCTGGCAGAAAATATACTTGTGTCCTTACTATTGGCCAGGCAAATACACAGGAATTGAGAACTGGCCTCCAGTGGGGGGTTCTTTTGTTACCTAAATCCCAAATGCAGTCAGCTTGCTCCAATTACTGTTCAAGTATGAGCTCTACACATCATCATTGAAACCCAGTCTCTCTCAGATATTAGGACAGTGTGCCTATGTCTAACCCAGAGATTGACACAATCCTTAGTATCACACCAAACAACTTCAGATCCTTCTTAATTGTCATTGGTTTTCCATACGTTTTCTTTTTTTTTTCAGTATTTTTTTCAGTATTTTTTCTCTTTTTATGTTTATTTTATTTCATATAATTCTTGCATCATTTTTCGTTTTCGCACAATATATGCACAATGTATGCATTTTCATTTTGGTTATATTCTCCATATAATTGCACCTGCCTTATTTTGACCCTAATCCCTCCTCTTCTCCCCTCCCACCCCCGTAGTGTGTCTCTGGTTTATAGTTGCTTGTTGATTTTGATTTTTTCTTTATTATAATTAGTCTTTTTCCTGGTCCCTTATTTAGGTTTTCTAAATTCCTGCTATGAGTGAGACCATCCAGTATTTTTCTTTTTGTATAACTTCAACAATACAGTTACTAATACATGGATTCCTATGTCCAGAAACTGTTTTATAAAATACAATATATCCAGTTAGGAGTGTTAGTTAGCTATACTCCTTTAATCTCTTTATAGTTTGTTCTTACATTCTCCATATCTTGTGTGAAGATTGTTGCAGGATTAATCAAAATTATATTTCTATCTCAAATTTACATTAAAAACCTAGGAGAAACTAAGAGCACATCTGATATGTGTAAGAAGGGGTAGCTGTTCGGGCAGAGGAAGTAGTTACTAGACCAGGGCTGTGGTTGAAGAAGGATAACATAAATTTTTGCATAAAACCACATATACATGAAACCATGATGCCTCTCTAAATACTTTTATTTTCAGCTAATAAGGCAAAGGAAGGAAGGCAGCATCACTTGTTTCTGGCAGACAAAACCATCAAGAAGGCAAACCAACAGCTGTAGGGGAAAGCAGCAGGGAGGGCAGAGAAATTCCATTTACATCTCAGTTCTTATACAATGAAATATGTATATGTAGCATCGGTATATGAAGAATTGCACAGAATTCTCAGTTATCTGCCTGTGCTAGGTCTATTCTCTGCCTGCCTCCATTTTCTAAAGCATCCTGGGATCATGGCCACAAATAGTTTCCAATCTTATTTGGATTTTCAAGCCCACTTTTCAATCTTTTCATATGTTTTTAGTCATCTTCTTACTCCTCATTTTCCTCCAAGGACCATTCTTGTCATAGAGCAAAAGCAATGATCATATTGTAAATCACAGATAAAAAGAGGAAAGACGTAAATACTCCCCAAATCTGATGAGCCTTAAATTCTGAACCCATGAACCCTGTGGTAGTGAAGTGAGCAAAGATAAAAGAGCACTACTGAGAATATCACTCACTTCCCTGCAAAAGGAGACTTTTGAAAGAAATTTCCAGTATATAATTAGAGTATAACTTTTGTGTTGGAACTTCTGGGGTTCAGTCAAGCTCTGGTTCTTTAGCTCCATTTAGCAATGGTCTCGTTTCAGGAACATTTCTCTGGTTCTTAATGGAGCTGGGAAGGTTTTTTATAGCCTCAGAGTGTTTAATTTAGAAGATTTCTAAATACATCTGACTGAACAAAATTTCAGATTCTTCAGCTGGTCATGGAAGCATCAGGGTGTGTCATCTCTTTAAAAAGCCTGCAGATAATTATACTAAACCTAGAACTGACCAGGAGCATTCACCTGCACAAGCATGTGTGCACAAATCAGATACTGTGACAGGAATGAAAAAAATGAGGAAGAGCTCTGCTCTGCCCATGAGTTTGCAAGGAAGAGCTTAGCTGCAAAATGCAACTTTCCATCTCAGGTCTCACACTGGAGAAAAGCTGCCAGGTAGAGTGAATTGAAGGCTTACATGACCAAGCCACATTGAATTACTTCTTTAGAAGTATTGAATGGGTGATATAACAAGCGGTCAATACTTTTGAGAAGTGTGGCATAAATGCTTGATTGGGCTGTAATGTAGCTCTTGCCCTCTGGCACATCACTCTGAGGTTAGACTGCCTGGGTTTGAATTCTGACTCCACCTGTATTAATGGTATAGCCCTGAGCAAGTGTTCAACCCTTCCATGCTATAATATCCTAGCTAGTAAAATGGAAAAGGGAAGTAATAATATGATTATATCATTGTATAGTAAAGACTAAGTTAATGTGATGACAGCACTACTTAACAAGAGTGTCTGACATATTGCAAGTACTCGATAAACATTAGACTTGATTATTATTATCATTCCTAATTATCAGTATCATCAAGGCTGGAGGGTATCCCAAAAATCTCTCTTCATTTCCTCACCAGCATAACTGATAAGGACTCAATCAATATATCAGGGCAGAAAGTCTCATTGTCAAATGTCAAAATAAACCTGGTTTGCCCCATAAAGGTGTCGTGTCCTCCTGACAGAACAGCATGACTGTGGCCGGTTCCTTCTCTTATAAGGAGAAACCCTGAAACAGTTGATTCCATCCCCTCATCCCTGTCCTGATTTCTTTTCCATCACTTATACATCCTTAGAGATGCTGGTTGACTCTGAAACTGCAAAAATCAGGCCCCCACCAGCAGGTCAAACTCACAGTTGATGTGTGGGCTTAATGGGCAGTTTAGAAACCAAAGCCTAGACCATAAGTTCCAACTGCATATCCTGACACTCACTTGGGACAGAAAGAAATGACAAATCCTCTGCATCTCCAGAAGCACAAACACTTTAAGATGTTGATGTTTATAGTTGTCATTTCTCTGAAGATCTGGGGTGTGGGCCTCCCCGGTGGCACGGTGGTTGAGCGCTGGGTTGAGAAGCTGCCCACAGCCTCTGCAGTTCCAGTTCAATCCCTAGCTGGCGGGCGAGGGTCCCACTTGGCTTGCAGAACTTTCCTGCTGCCCGCTGCTCCCCTCAGCAGTGCACTTCGTCAGTCTGCCTGTTCTGGTCTCCGCTCTGGCTCTGGTGAATTCTCTCACCCTCCCGCACTTCTGACTGTATAGTGCTTGTATAAATAAATAAATAAATCTTAAAAAAAATTATATAAAAAAAAAGCTGGGGTGTGAACCCATCTTAAGTGCAGCACTTGATTGTGACCTAGATCCTGAGGGTAACAGGTGTACCCTCTTCTGACAGCTGAGCCCTAGAGGGTATACCTGTAACCAGTGACTGAACCCAACGACTGTTACAGGTGATTCCCCTGGAGGGGGGTTGCTGGTGACGGTAGATAGCCCCAGGGAAAATGCTAAAAAGTAATGTATTTGGGAGTGAAGACTCTGATAAAAAAAAATAAAAGGGATTGCAGAAGCAGTCCCCAGGATTCACTGTTAAAGGATTCAGTGTTCAATATTGAGCATTTGAGCTTGGGTGTTCAGAATTCATCTTTCAGGATTTCAGCATTTTCTGCTCTTCAGTGAATCTGGGCTCAGAAATTTCTGTCCACACAATGCCGATCTTCCAAAGGCTGTTGTGGGCCTCTGAAGGATGTAGAGAGGCTTCTAGCAGCCAATCTCAGAGAGGAAAAGTTTGGATGCTTTGCAGTAGCCAAGAGACTGAAACTCTTCCCGGTTTGGCTGCTGTTACACTCTGGCAGAGAAGGCAAAGACCAGAGCCAGGTGCCTAGCTAAGCTGTGTGAATGTGGCCTTTTGTCCATCCTTCAGTTGTTGCAGGTGCTGTTTTGAGTGCTGGTTGTCCGGTGCTGTGCCAGGGCATCTCAGCAGCTCTGGGGAGCATCTCCTGTTGTGTCTTCTGTTGTCTTTGTGAGTTGGATCCATCCTATAGTCTGGCTGCCACATGCTACAGGTCCACAGTGGAAGGAACACACCATCTTTGGAGCATTTGTGTTTAGGACTTTAAAAACACTAGACAAAAAAAAAAAAAAATGGACATTGCTTCTGGTGAGGTAAATGGCCATATTTGACCTCAGGTCAGGAACTCTTTGTTTTTCCCTAGTTTGTTAAATAAACCCCATTATTATTGTTGTCTGAACCTGAGTAATCTTGCAATTGTGCATGTGGGTGAAGAAGTTAGACAGCTACTGATGAACTATTTGGGCAGTATCCTTAGCCAGTTTTAGTGCCACTTGCTGCCCTGTATCACACCCATGTGTTATGTGTTGACTGCAATTCCTCTCTTCACCCCTAATTCCTCAAGCTCAGTCTTGGCTAATGAGGTTTTGGTTATAGTTGTAGAAGTTGAATTTAAGTAAACTTAAGCATACTTTTTTTTCTCAGGCAAATCAAAACTGTAGGAGAGGCAGTGTCATTTGTCTCTGGCAGACTAAACCATGAAGGACTATCAGAAAAAATATTTAGTTATAGTAAAAAAAAAAAAAAGTATCCATTAATAGGGACCATAATAAATCATATATTTAACAAGGAATATAAAAAAAATCAGATAAAATATTACAAAATTTGTCTGAACTACAAAAGATGAACACATGGAACAGAATCTAATGGTTCTAGAGTGGAATATATTATTTTAATGTAGTTTCAGTCAAAATTGGCATGGGATCCTGTTTTGGCAGTATAAGAAATTAGAATTACAATATCCTTCATCTAAAATAAAAGGGCTCTGTCCTACAAACACATTTGGTCTCAGCAATAATGACTTTAGCTTTTACAGCTATTACCCCTCTCATGAAGTAGAATTTTTCTTTAAGATGATATTATTAAAAATTATTTCCTGAATTACTTTCTGAGTGAAACTTAAATCAATTTTGGTATACAATTTACAAAAAATTTTTGTGTTAACTGTTAATAGTTGAAATGTATTCTAATTAATTTGTTGCAATATAGTTATATTTCTAGTAAGACCATGATGTTTTCCATTATTCTCTGATTATTTGTAAAAAGAAAAAAAGTCAGTAAATAAGTCACTAAATAAACCTCTTGTAGGGTAAGGTAAAAGGTATCATGCTGGGGACCAGCCTCCGGCAAAATGTCGTGTCAGGGTTCCTGAAAGGATGAGACGGTGTCAGCGAATACGAATGATCTGAAACTTAGGGACTGGGGGAAGGGAATGAGAAGACACCGACACTTGGTGAGGTGTTAGTATCTTCTGCCCGAAAGGCTCAGCAGATTCTTTATTTATACGTTTTTTGCAAGCATTGAGATTACATTATCAAGTTCATAGAAACAAAGCAGAAACAATTAGCGCATCTCTTTTTTGTGCTCTCAGCAAGAAGGCAATAAAAAACTAAGTCTTACACTAAAATTCATTGTTTCAGCTAAACAATAACCTAACACAATTGATAGTCACCAGAACATTCCCATCAGCTAAAGCTTAAGCAAAGAAAGAACTTTTCTTATTCTCATGGCCTTCACACCAGGGGCCGGCTGCTACTCAGCTATCAGAACTTTCTCTACCTAGAAACTTCTTAACTCAAATAGTTTCATTTAAAAACTTTCCCAAGAAACTGCAAGGGAAGGCAAAAAAGAACTTACAATAATAGTTGTATTGTAATGCTTGTCAGGCATGTTTAATAAACCATCTCCCATTGTCAAGTGAGCCAAACAGCCCAACAACTAATTTCTAAACAAACAATTTTCCGTGCTATTTACTTACAGTATGCTGATACATATAATTTATTGCCTAATATACTTTCTGATAAATTTTTCTCTCTCTATGTCCATGAACAAAAAGCAAAGGGATGCCAGATCTTCAGCCCCACGGTGTGAGGCCTTTTCTCTTTGCTGCTTGTCAGTATCCTATCTGGCTGGGGCAACAAGACCTCCTGCAGCAGTATCAGGCTTTTCTGCCCTTACGCCATCAGATGGTTGAGGGAGCCCTGTGATCCTGGGTGCATGCCTGATGGCGGGCACCTGAAGTGGGTCCACCTGAGCTAAGAGACTGATATATAAGGGTGGTGCAGCAGAGTGCGGTGTGGCGGTAGTGCGGTGTTAAGGGTGGAGGAGTGGAGTGTACGGAGGAGTGCGGCGACTACAAACCACGGAGAAGAGCATGTGGCTGCTAGAACCGTTCTTAAACCTGCCCGGAATGGGTTGGTTGCTTTACAACTGGCGTAGACGGCAGGACGGTTCGAGGCAGGACAGCTCTACGCAGACGAAACCCTTTGTAACCTGGAGAGGGATTCCCGGATGGCCAGCCACGAGCAGATGGTACCCAGTGGCCGACCTCCTCACCCAGTGGGCACCTCCCCAGGAATGGCCAGAGGTAGATGGATCCCCGGGGCGGTTGGAACAGGCCCTGTATGAAATAGAAGAAACCCTGAGTGGATGCAGTTCCCGCGAGGCGGCAGGAGCCGTGGGATGGTTTCTCACAGCTCTGCGAGAGTCCAGGCAGAAAGAGCAATCTAGGATCCACGAAGTACTGGATGAGATGCGAGAAGAGATGCGAGAAGAGATGCGGATACAGCAACATTTGAGGATTCTGGAGGAAGAAGTTCGGAGAAACCAACCCACCCCTCCGGAGATTCCAGACTCCGTCTCAGGAAGGAAGGAGAGGGAGGCTGGCCCTTTGCCCGAATCGCAGCTGGTGGTGGCAAACCAGCCTGCGACTCCAGAGATGCCTGACCCCTGCTCAGGAGGGGAGGAGAGGGAGGCTGAACCTTTGCCTGAGTCCCAACCGGCAGTGGCAAACCAACCCGCGACCCCGGAGATGCAAGACTCCTCTGGAGAGGAGGAGGAGGCTGGTCCCATGCTCCGGGCCCGCCCGGTGGTGACTCAGAAAATGAAGTGGCAGAGACCCATGGCCCCAGGGGGTCTGGCTGCGGGACCACCACAGATGACGGAATTTACTACCTACCGACCTTACACCCAGGCGGAACTGGTGGACTTGGGCAAACAGTTCCGCCAGAAACCAGGGGAACCCTTGGCAGCCTGGCTGCTACGTTTGTGGGACCTGGGGGTGGATGGGATTATTTGCATGGCTCAAGAGATGGAGAGACTGGCCTCTGTGACTTCACACCCATCCTTGCGACAGAGGCTGCAGAACAGCCGGCGGTATGGCCAGGGCGACCATACCCTCCTGGAGTGGATAATGGCTGCCATACGGACAGTATGGGCTGATGCGGGAGACGTGCCGGAGACAGTAAGCAGATGGCAGACGTACGCCGAGCTGGTGCAGGTACTTCGGGAATTGGGGATGCGGCAGGCCATGTTTAATGTGAATACCCGTGGTCCTGATGACAAGCGTTTCACAGCAGGAATGAGAGACTTGGTATTAAAGAATGCCCCCTCATCTACATTTGGATCTTTCATGGCAGTTCTAGCACCCTATGTGGGACATCAGATACATGACGTCACAACAATGATAGCCAGCTTGGGGGAAGTTGAGAGCCGGCGCTCTCAGAAAGGAATACGGGTAGTTTCTGAAAGGTCAAAAGGAATGCCAAGGAGGACAAGGAGGCCTCTCTTGGCATCACAGAACCTATAAAATTCACCCGTAACCAAATGTGGATGGATTTAATAAGAGCAGGGGTAGATGGCACTAAAATAGATGCACAGCCCAATGCATATCTATTGGAATTTATTCATTTTCTGAGTCACCACCGGGTGGGCCCGGAGCATGGGACCAGCCTCCTCCTCCTCTCCAGAGGAGTCTTGCATCTCCGGGGTCGCGGGTTGGTTTGCCACCGCCGGTTGGGACTCAGCTGCGAGAAGACCAGAGGTTCACACCCATGAGAAGGACTGCTGCTCAGGGGGAGCCTGGAAGCCCCGGGCCTCAGGCGCGCACCCTGTGCCTGGAAGACCACTTGCTGCCAGCCCCGTCCTCGGGTGATGGCCTGATATCCTTTGAATAGGGTGAGGGCCAAGGAACCCGTCCACAGGGGACGGGCGGGGACCGGAGGCCACATGTGGAGCTTGCCATCCACTGGTCCCCGACTAACGTACAAAGGGTTTTAGCTCTAGTAGACACAGGAGCAGAATGTACTCTGCTCTATGGAAATCCAGAAAGATTTCATGGGTCTACTTGTTACATTGATGGCTATGGAGGCCAGAGTGTCAAGGTAACAGCAGTAAAACTATCTCTGGGGATTGGGCGATTACCCCCGAAAGAGTACAAAGTATATGTATCGCCCATCCCGGAGTACATCCTTGGGGTGGATGTACTACGTGGCTTATGGCTAGAAACCACAGTCGGAGAGTTTCGCCTTAGAGTGCGAGTGGTAAAGGCAGTGGTGAGAGGACACGCTAAGCATCTGCCCCTACAACTGCCAGTCCCTAGGCAAGTGACTAATACCAAGCAATATTGGTTGCCCGGAGGCTACAAAGAAATTACAGGCACAATATCAGAGCTGGAGAAAGTGGGCATTGTGCGTACTGACCACAGCCCCTACAATTCGCCAGTGTGGCCGGTGAAGAAGCCCGATGGCTCTTGGCGAATGACAGTAGATTATCATGAATTGAATAAGGTAGATCCCCCCTTGCATGCTGTAGTGCCTTCAGTGGCAGATTTGATGGATCGTCTGAGCCACGAGCTGGGAATATACCATTTTGTAGCCGATCTGGCAAATGCTTTTTTTTCGATAGATATAGCCCCAGGAAGTCAAAACCAGTTCGCCTTCACCTGGGAAGGCCGGCAATGGACATTCACTGTGCTGCCACAGGGATACCTGCACAGCCCTACTCTGTGTCACGGGCTGGTGGCAGCAGATTTGGCCCAGTGGGAAAGGCCATCTTCAGTACGTTTATACCATTATATTGATGATATTTTATTGACAAGTGACTCTTTACAGATCTGGAAAAGGCAGTACCTCTCTTATTAACACACCTGAAAACATGCGGCTGGGCAATCAACGAAAGCAAACTGCAGGGGCCTGGACTGTCAGTTAAGTTCCTGGGAGTTATTTGGTCGGGTAAGACAAAGGTTATCCCTGAAGACAAAGGTTATCCCACTCCAACCACAGTGAAGCAGCTGCAAGCCTTTCTGGGTCTGCTGGGTTACTGGAGGGCATTTATACCTCACATGGCCCAGCTCTTACGACCCTTGTATATGTTAATACATAAGGGAGCCAGGTGAGATTGGTCAGCTGAGGCAGACACAGCATTTGCCACGGCCAAACAAACTATAAAGACAGCTTAGGCCTTGCAGGTTTTTGACCCAGCCCAACCCTGTGAGCTTGATGTGCATGTTACCCAGGAAGGGTTCGGGTGGGGACTCTGGCAGAAATCAGAGAGGCTACGACAGCCTATTGGGTTCTGGTCCCAACTCTGGAAGGGGGCTGAGGTTAGGTATTCCTTAATTGAGAAACAGTTAGCTGCGGTATATGCAGCCTTACTAGCCACAGAAAGTATAACTGCCACAGCCCCTGTCTCAGTGAGAACCACTTACCCAATAGCTGGATGGGCACAGGACTGGACAACAAAGCCCCATAGTGGCACTGCTCAAATGCCCACTTTGGCAAAGTGGGGGCATACTTAGAACAGCGCTGCACCCTGTCAATTAGCCCCTTAAGGGTGGAGTTGCAGGAGGTTCTTGGTCCTGTGACATATATTAGTATGGAACCAACTTCAGAAGCCTGTATAGAAGCCGAACCTGAAGCTAGTCCCTACAAGAAGGGTCGAGCACCGATTCCAGCAGAGGCCTGGTATACGGACGGCTCCAGCCGGGGCCAGCCAGCCTCTTGGACAGCGGTGGCTGTCCACCTAGAAACAGACACTATCTGGTTTGAAACCGGGACGGGACAGAGCAGCCAATGGGCTGAACTGCGAGCAGTATGGATGGTGGTGGCCCATGAGCCTTACCCTCTAGTAATCTGTACTGACAGTTGGGCTGTGTACAGGGGTCTGACACTGTGGATTTCCACGTGGAATTTAAATGACTGGACAGTTATGCATTGGCCATTGTGGGGCCAGGCCCTATGGAAAGATCTATGGCATCTGGGGCATCAGAAGCAGGTGACTGTTTATCATGTCACAGGACATGCCCCATTAGCATCACCAGGCAATGATGAGGCAGATACCCTAGCCCGGGTTCGATGGCTTGAAACTGCTCCAGGGCGGGATGTTGCGCAGACGCTTGCTCCACGCAGGGCAGAAGACAATGTGGGCCACTGTGCGTGCCTGGGGTCTACCTGTAACTTTAAAAGAAATCCAGACTGCATGTGAAACATGTGTAGTATGTTCTAGGACTTACCCCCAGAGACCTTTTGCATCTACAGGCCAGGTGTTGCGGGGGCAGGTACCCCTGACACGCTGGCAGATTGACATCATTGGACCACTACCTCGCTCCAATGGACAACAATATGCTGTCACCTGTGTGGACACTGCTACCGGGTTATTGGCAGCTTACCCTGCTCCACATGCGGACCAAAAGGCAGTTTTGGCAGCACTGGCACGCCTATGTGCTGCATATGGACGTCCGCTGGTAGTGGAGAGCGATCAAGGGACTCATTTTACAGGAGCCCGGGTGCAGCAGTGGGCCAAGAACATGGGTGTTGAGTGGAAGTTTCACACTCCCTATAATCCCAAAGCTGCAGGGATTATAGAGAGGTATAATGGCCTACTGAAGCAAGGACTAAGAGCCACTGCCCCCACTCAGACGCTGGCCGGGTGGAGCCGACGTCTATGGGAGGTGTTGCAGACATTGAATGAGAGGAGCAGGAGAGGCAGCCTGGCTCCAGTGGAGGCATTGCTACATCATGCTGCTGCTCCCATCCAATTACAAATAAAGACGTCAGACATCTTATTAAAACTAGGACTTGGACAGCAGGGCAACATCCTATTGCCAGCCCCAACTGGAGTGGACCCAGGGCAGACTGTGGACTGGGAATGGCCCTGGACAGTGAAGGCTCCCCACATGCGGTGGGTGGCTCTGATAGCCCCTTGGGGTCGTGGCCTGGAGGCCGATTTACAGATAAAACCATGGGTGAGTGTGCAGTGGCCGCCACGGGTGCGTGTTACCCACCCTGGAGTGGCAGATCAGTGGGCAATCCTCAAGGGGACATTTGTAATAACTCTGTGGCCCATTATGACCTCTCCACTCCTGCTGCATGTGAACCCACTGATGCCTCTTCACTGGCAAATCGAGTGTGGTACTCATGACCTGGAAGGCCACTGATGCCAGCGACAATATTGTCCTCAGATGCCAAATTGGCATGTATATTGCCCGATGGGAGGGATCTCCCATTGCTGGTACCAGTAATTTCTCTGTCTTTCCGCCCCTAGGAAAATTAAGTTTTGTCATTTTGTGATGTATTTGCTTTTGTGGGCCATGGCTACACTGTTTATGTTTGCTTAGAAAATTGTATATATGTGGACTATATGTCAGAAAACTCTGAGGGGGTGGACTGTAGGGTAAGGTAAAAGGTATCAGGCTTTTCTGCCCTTCCACCATCAGGATAGATGAGGGAACCCTGTGATCCTGGGTGCATGCCTGATGGCGGGCACCTGAAGTGGGTCCACCTGAGCTAAGAGACTGATATATAAGGGTGGTGCAGCAGAGTGCGGGGTGGTGGTAGTGCGGTGTTAAGGGTGGAGGAGTGGAGTGTAAGGAGGAGTGCGGCGACTATAAACCACGGCGAAGAGCATGTGGCTGCTAGAACCGTTCATAAACCTGCTCGGAATGGGTTGGTTGCTTTACACCTCTCAATCTTTTCCTTGGGAAAATATTTTTTTTTTTTTATAAATTTTATTGTTATATTCCCCATACAATTGCAGCCCCCCATTCTGACCCCAATCCCTCCCCTCCCGCCCCCGCCCCCCTAAAAGTGTCTCTGGTTCATAGTTTTTTGTTGATTTTGACTTTCACTTTCTTATAGTTATTCATTTTCCTGGTCCCTTATTTAAGTTTTCTAGATTCCTGCTATGAGTGAGACCATCCGGTATTTTTCTTTTTCTTTTTGGCTTATTTCGCTGAGCATGATCCCTTCCAGCGCCATCCATGTTGCAGCAAATTGCATGTGTTTATCTTTTTTGAATGCTGAGTAATATTCCATGGTATATATGTACCACATCTTCTTGATCCAGTCATCTATTTTTGGGCATTTGGGTTGTTTCCAAAGCTTAGCTATTGTAAACAGTGCTGCTATAAACATAGGGGTGCAGGTGTTCTTTGGAATTGATGTTTCTGTGTCCTTTGGGTAAATACCTAGGAGTGGAATTGCTGGGTCATATGGAAGCTCTATGTTTAGTAGGTCCAGAAATCTCCACACAGCTTTCCACAGTGGTTGGACCAGTTTGCACTCCCACCAACAGTGCAGAAGAGTTCCTTTTTCTCCACACCCTCGCCAACATTTGTTGTTGCTAGTTTTTTTAATATGTGCCATTCTCCCTGGTGTAAGATGGTATCTCATGGTAGTTTTGATTTGCATTTCCCTGATGACAAGTGATGTTGAACATTTTTTCATATGCCTGTTGACCATTTGCATTTCCTCTTCAGAGAAGTTTCTTTTAAGCTCTTCTGCCCATTTTTTGACTGGATTATTTTCTTTGTTGTTGTTGAGTCTCATCAGCTCTTTGCAGATTTTTGTGATCAGTCCTTTATCATTAGTGTTGGGTGCAAAAATGTTCTCCCAGTTGGTGGGGTTTCTCTTTGTTTTTGTTATTGTCTCTTTTGCTGTGCAAAAGCTCTTTAATTTGATGTAGTCCCAGCTGTTTATCTTTGCCTTCACTATCACTGCTTTGGGTGATGTGTCTGTAAAGATGTCTTTGATGTGCAAATCACGTAGTGTTTCGCCTATATTTCCTTCTATATATTTTATGGTTTCAGGTCTTATGTCTAGTTCTTTAATCCATTTTGAGTTGATTTTTGTGTATGGTGTGAGGTGGTGGTCAAGCTTCATTCTTTTGCATGTAGCGACCCAGTTTTCCCAGCACCATTTATTGAACAAACTTTCTTTGCTCCAATGCATGGTCTTTGCTCCTTTGTCAAAGATTAGTTGACCATAAATCTGTGGGTTTATTTCTGGATTTTCTATTCGATTCCATTGGTCTGTATGTCTGTTCTTGTTCCAATACCATGCAGTTTTGATGATTATGGCTTTGTAGTATAGTTTGAAGTCTGGGAGTCTGATGCCTCCATTCCCTTCTTTTTTTTTCAGGAGAGCTTTGGCTATTCGGGGTTTTTTGTGATTCCATATGAATTTCATCAATAATTGTTCTATTTCTTTGAAGAATGACATTGAAATTTTGATTGGAATAGCATTGAATCTGTATATTGCTTTTGGAAGGATGGCCATTTTAATAATGTTTATTCTTCCAATCCATGAGCAGGGGATGTCTCTCCATTTCTTTGTGTCTTCTTCTATTTCTTTTAACAGTGTTTTATAGTTTTCTTTGTATAGGTCCTTTACCTCTTTTGTTAGATTTATTCCCAAATATTTGATTTTTTTTGTTTCAATAACAAAAGGGATGGTCTTTTTGATTTCTTCTTCTTCAGATTTATTGTTTGTGTATAGGAAGGCTACTGACTTTTGCGTGTTGATTTTGTATCCTGCCACTTTACTGAACTGATTGATGAGTTGAATTAGCTTTTCTGTGGAGTTTTTGGGGTTCTCTATGTATAATATCATATCGTCTGCAAATAGTGATAGTTTGACTTCTTCTTTTCCTATTTGGATTCCTTGGATGTCTTTCTCTTGTCTTATTGCCCTGGCTAGGACTTCCAGTATTATATTGAAAAGCAATGGTGAGAGTGGACATCCTTGTCTTGTTCCAGATCTTAATGGAATTGCTTTCAGCTTTTCACCATTGAGAATGATACTGGCTGTTGGCTTGTCATAGATGGCCTTTATGATGTTGAGGTATGTTCCTTGTATCCCAAGAATTTCAAGGGCTTTTATCATGAATGGGTGTTGCACTTTGTCGAAAGCTTTCTCAGCATCTATTGATATTATCATATGGTTTTTATATTTCTTTTTGTTGATGTGTTGGATAACGTTGATTGATTTTCGGATGTTAAACCATCCTTGTGCCCCTGGAATGAATCCAACTTGGTCGTGGTGAATTATCTTATGGATACATTGTTGGATTCTGATAGCTAAAATTTTATTGAGGATTTTTGCATCAGTGTTCATTAGGGAGATTGGCCTGTAGTTTTCCTTTTTTGTGTTGTCCTTGTTTGGTTTTGGTATTAGTGTAATGTTGGCTTCATAGAACGTGTTTGGTATTGTCCCTTCCTTCTCAATTTTTTGGAAGAGTTTGTGAAGGATAGGCACTAATTCGTCTCTGAATGTTTGGTAGAATTCATTTGTAAATCCATCAGGTCCTGGGCTTTTGTTTTTGGGGAGGTTTTTGATTACCATTTCAATTTCGCTAATTGTAATTGGTCTGTTTAGGTGTTCTATTTCTTCTTTATCTAGCTTTGGGTGATTGTAGAGTTGTAGGAATTTGTCCATCTCCTCTAGATTGTTAAACTTGTTTCCATATAACTGTTCATAGTAGTTACTGATTATTCTTTTGATTTCTGCTGTGTCCGTTGTGATTTCTCCTCTTTCATTGATGATCCTGTTCATTTGTGCTTTCTCCCTTTTTTCCTTTGTGAGCCTGGCTAGGGGTTTGTCTATTTTATTGATTTTTTCAAAGAACCAGCTCTTGGTTTCATTGATCTTTTGGATTGTTTTTTTAGTTTCAATTTCATTTATTTCTGCTTTGGTTTTTATTATTTCTTTTCTTCTACTGGTTTTGGGGTTTTTTTGTTGTTCTTTTTCTAGATCTTTGAGCTTCGAGATTAGGTTGTATCTTTGCGTTCTTTCTTGTTTCTTGATGTGAGCTTCTATTGCTATATATTTTCCTCTTATTACTGCTTTTGCTGCATCCCATACATTTAGGATATTGGTGTCCTCCTTGTCGTTCAATTCAAAAAATTTTTTAATTTCTTCTTTGATCTCCTCATTAGTCCAATGGTCTTCCAGTAGTGTGGTTTTTAATCTCCATGAGGTAGGAAAGTTCCTTGCCTTCTTTTTATGGTTTATTTCTAGTTTGATGCCTTCATGGTCAGAAAAGATGGTTGATATGATTTCAATCTTGGTGTATCTGTTGATGTTTGTCTTGTGCCCCAGTATGTGATCGATCCTGGAGAATGATCCGTGTGCGCTTGAGAAAAATGTGTACTCCGTTTTTTTGGGGCTTAGTGTTCTATAGATGTCTGTTAAGCCCAATTGCTCTAGGTCATTATTTAGAGCTTTGGTTTCTTTACTTATTTTTTGTCTTGTTGATCTATCCATTGTTGATAGTGGTGTGTTGAAGTCTCCCACTACGTATGTGTTTTCTCTGATGTCTGTTTTCAGAGAGGACAACAGTTGTCTGATATATTTTGGTGCTCCTTCGTTTGGTGCGTATATGTTAATGAGTGTTATTTCTTCTTGAAGTATTGTCCCCTTGATCATAATGTAGTGACCATTGGGGTCTCTTTTTATCTTTTTGAGTTTGAAATCTGTTTTATCTGATATAAGTATAGCTGTTCCTGCTTTCTTTTTTGGTCCATTTGCTTGTAGGATTGTTTTCCATCCTTTAACTTTGAGCCTATTTTTATCTTTTGTAGCTAAATGTGTTTCCTGGAGACAGCAAAAGGTTGGGTTTTGTTTCTTAATCCAGGCTGCAACTCTGTGTCTTTTTATTGAAGAGTTTAGTCCATTTACATTTAGAGTTAATATTGATATGTTAACATCTGTATTTGCCATTGTGTTTGTCTTTCCTTTGATTTTATTTATTTATTCTTTTAATAACTTTTTTTTTTTTTGGCCTTCTTTCATTGTTATTCGTCGCTCTGAGGTTCTGGCTTTAGGACTCCTTGTAGTATTTTTTGGAGTGGGGGTTTAGTTGCAATGAAATTCCAGAGTTTCTGTTTGTCTGGGAAGGTCCATATTCTTTCTTCAAAGAGGAAGGAGAGCTTTGCGGGATAGAGTATTCTTGGTTGGCATCTGTTTTCTTGGAGTCTGTTGACTATGTCCCTCCACTCTCTCCTTGCCCGTAGTGTTTCTTCGGAGAAGTCTGATGTCAGCCTGATTGGTTTTCCTTTGAATGTTATCTGTTTCTTCCCTCTTGCCAGCTTCATTATTTTTTCCTTGTCCTGGATTCTTGGGAGCTTTACTATTATGTGTCTTGCTGTATTTTTCCTTTCGTCGTGGAAGTTTGGTGTTCTTCTTGCTTCTTGTATATCAATTTTCAGCTCCTTCTTCACATTTGGGAAGTTCTCTTCAATTATCTCTTTGAATATTTTCTCTGTTCCTACATCTCTCTCCTCTCCTTCTGGTATTCCTATAACTCTTATATTTCCTTTCCTCATGGAGTCAGATAGTTCCCGAAGTCTTTCTTTGTTCTTTCTCCTTCGTACTTCTCTTTCCTTTTCTGTTTTGGTTCTTTTTATT
The DNA here is from genome assembly GCF_964194135.1 of Talpa europaea. Taxonomy (NCBI): domain Eukaryota; kingdom Metazoa; phylum Chordata; class Mammalia; order Eulipotyphla; family Talpidae; genus Talpa; species Talpa europaea. The sequence goes on along the minus strand of NC_140068.1, from coordinate 97,779,296 downwards.
TCTGTGTCTTCAAGATTACTTATTCGCTCTTCCATTTCATCTATTCTGCTTTCATTGCTTTTCCCAGAGTTCTTTAGTTCTTCCATTAATTCTTTGATCTCCTGCATTTCTTTTACTTCCCTCTTTAGGGACTCAATTTCTTTCTTCTGACCATTGTTTTCCCTCTCTAGGGACTCAATTGCATTCTTCTGATCGTTGATTATTTTTCCCTTATCATTGTTTTCCTTTATGACTTCTGTCAGTTTTTTAATCACGGCAATTTTAAATTCTCTTTCTGGAAGGCTCAGAAATTCTTCCAAGTTATTGTCGTTGCAATCTGGGGGCTGGCTTTCTTTTTGTGGTGTGCTTTTTCTCTGGAGAGTTGCTAGGTTGCGTGTGGTTCTTCTCCTCCCTACTGTCTGCTTTCTAATTTGCCGTATGCGTTGGGACACTGTGTTGTTGGGACTTGCCGGCATCTTGGGTGGGCTTCTCTGTTCCCCTCTGGTTCTTCCAGGAGTCATCTGTCAGTTTCAAGCAGCCTTTACTGGAGAAAGGTCCCTGTTCTAAAATGCCGATGTGGGGACACACTCCCCTGTGCGCCTGGTCTGCCCCGGCGGTGGGTTCCTGCTCCCCTCTGGGCTTGGACTGCAGGCCAGAGGGGGTCTGGCGTGGGCGAACTTCCCCCGCTCACCTCTGGCTCCTGAGGAAGCCTTCTGCAGGTAGTCTTTACTGAAGAAATGTCCCTGTTCTAAAATGGTGATGTGGGACACACTCCCTGCGCTTCTGGTCTCAGGCACACTATTCTGCGCGCCTGGTCTGCCCCGGCTGTGGGTGCTTGCTCTCCCTGTGGGCTCAGACTACTTGTTCAGAAGGGGCCCGGTGTGGGCTAACTCCCCAGCTGGCCACTAGCTCCTTCAGTAGCCTGTGCTGGGGTCAAGTCGCTAGGTGGCACCAGAGATCTCTCCTAGAGCCCTTGGGGAGCTGATTTTCCACCCCGTGGGACAGGGAGCAGAGCGGGGATGGTAGGGTACACCTCAACGGCTTTGGGGTGCTGTGTCTGCCTTGTGCCCCACCGTCGTGGGGAACCCACGCCCCTAATTTCGTGCCCCGGGTCTCAGTTCCAAAGCCCTCAGTTCCAGGACGCGGGCTGTAGCCCAGATCAGTGGCGCGGGAATGGCGCCTTTTGAATCCCGCTCCCCTGCCTGGGCGCCTTGTTCCTGCTCACTCAGGGAGGGCCTCCGCCGTCTCCCCGCAAGCCTAGGTCGCAGGCGCAGGGCCCTGGGCAGCTGCAATCCGAGCGCCACTTTCGCGCAAGCTTACCGGGCAGCCGGGGCTGTGTGCTGGTGCTGGTCTCCTCCTGGTGGGCGGGGCTCTCTTTAATGGCGCCTGGAGCTCACCTCCGCGGCGGATCCTGCAGGGTTCGCCTCAGCTCCCGTTCACGGGGTGTGGTGGCTGCAATAGTTCCTTTCCACTCACAGTCCCACTTGCTGCGTCCGTTTTTCTTGTTGGCCGTTTTGGTTTGTTGTTTCCCTCCTCTCTGCTTGTCGGAGAGTGCCGACTTTGTAGGCGGGGGAGGGGAGCAGGGTTCTGCGCTTCCCTCCCTTCTGGTCCTCTTTTATGGCAACTTTCTTCTTTGGGCAGTTTGCTGGAGTCGTCCGTTTATCTTCCGTGTCCCAGTTCTCACTGGGACCTGCCGCTTTTCCTCCCTATTAACTTTTTTTAATGGGAGATCTTACTCGCAGCGTCTCCTCGCCGCCATGTTGCTCCGCCCCTCCCTCCTTGGGAAAATATTTTTAAATAATGATAAAACAAAAAAAAATTTACATTGTGGTTCCAAAGTCAATATGAAATTTCCTATAACTATGTATGATTGCCACAAGATTGAGCATTTTTTTTAAAAATTAGCTTTCATCCCTATTATATTGCTTAGATTTTCAAAAGTGCTATTTCTTTATGGTATTATTTTGTTCTCATATGGAGATGTTTTATTCTATTATGTGTGATCATAACATTAATAGTTATCATTATGTCTTAAAAGCTAAATTTAAAGACAGATTCAAAATACCAGGGAAGAAAACAAAGCATCCAAAATGGCTTTGCAGCCCTGCCTTTCTCTGCTCAATTCTCATACCTCGTAAGAGCATAAACTGAACCAGAGTTTAATGGCAGAGCAACCTGAGTTTCCACTATCTAAGAAGATTCAGAATGTGATGTCCTGATGTACCCTAAATTGGTTAATTGAGGATTCATAGGAGAGAAAACCAAGCAACAGTAATTTAAATTTCCCTGCATGATACTAGAATGTAAATTTGTGGATCTAGTCCTGCAGAACAGTGTCTCTCATAAGGAAAGTCCTCCCACCTTCTCCCCTATCCTCTTGTAAGGTCAGGACTGGACACGGTGCAGGTTTTCTATAATCCAGCAAACCGGGTAAAGGAGGAGCCAGAGTCCTCAGTGGCTTTTGCAGGTCTTTCCTTTAGATTTACCAGGTACAGAGCAGGCAGGGGTACTGGGGGGCTGGCAGGCCTCCCAGCCCCCAGCAAGTCTTCACTCTGGGCTCTCCGGCCTTCTCTGCTTCTCTCTCGGCTTCTGCTGCTTCTTTCTTGGCTTCTGCTGGCGTCCCCGTGATGCTGCCCTTAAAAGCCCAGTTTTACCCCAGGTGAATCCCATCTACCTATGCCTACACCCTACTCCAGGTGCCCACCATCAGGCATGAATTCAGGACCACAGGGTTCCGTCATCTATCCTAATGGTGGGAGGGCAGAAAAGCCTGATTCCTTTTACCTTACCCTACACCTCTGAATAGAGGCCATCTGGCAATAGAGATATTTGGCATAGAACCACGTGATATTTAGCAGCATCTAGCGGGCAGGAGGCCAGTGTAGCTGCAGGAAGGCACAGGGCAGGATCTCTATGATCCTATGCAGATAGGTGAAGGAGGAGTCCTGGAGCCCTTGGTGTCTTTTCAGGGTTTTATTGGGATTTTACCAGGTACACAGCAGGCAAGGGTACATTTAGGGGATGTGGAGGGGGGTGTAGGGTAAGATAAAAGGTATCAGGCTTTTCTGCCCTCCCGCCCTTAGGATAGATGATCGAACCCTGTGGTCCTGAATGCATGCCTGATGGCGGGCACCTGAAATAGGGTGTGGGCATAGGTAGATGGGATTCACCTGGGCTAAGACTGGGCTTTTTAAGGGTGGTGTCACAGGGATGCCAGCAGAAGCTGAGAGAGAAGCAGAGAATGCTGGAGAGCCCAGATAGAGTGAAGACTTGGTGGGGGCTGGGAGGACTGCCAGCTTCCCGGACTCCCAGCACCCCTGCCTGCTGTGTACCAGGTAAATCCCAATAAAAGCCTGCAAAAGCCACTGAGGGCTCCAGGACTCCTCCTTTACCCAGACTGCTGGATCAGAAAACCTGCTCTGTGTCCAGTCCTGCCCCTACAATTGGCATTAGTTGGCAAGATGATCCATGCAGATGGGTATGGAACCCTCTGAAGACCTCTGGAGGAACTGAGAAGGAGCAGACTATGAGCCTGTGACGTCACTGGAGGTGTCATGGCAGTACAGGAGATGGGCAAGTTCCGGGAGCTGCGGGAGGAGACACCCGAGAGGACCAGCCAATGACCCCTGAGGCAGCAAGGATCGTTGGAGGACGGACCACGATTTGGAACTCCCCAGTGTGGACAAAGTGAAGAAGCCTATGAACTTCGACTAATGGAATGATAATCCCACCAGAAGGTGGAGGACCTTGGCAAGTTTGATATGTTTTGGGGACCCTGGGGGAGGATGCTATTGTTTGTACACCCCCGGAGATGGGAATCTGGGGGTGGCCAGTGGGCCTTGGTGGCCAAAAGCAGCCAGTGTACTGCCCAGCAGCCAGGCAGAGAAAAAGTTAACTGAGAAAGCAAAAGCTGGTATAAAAATTGAGAAGCCCTGAGTGGCTGTTAAGCAGCCTGAGTATGCTGAAGGCCAGGGAATCTCTTTAAATCACCTGTGGGTGATGCCCTGCTCACAGTTGAGTGAGGGTGAGGAGCTGAGGAACCCGTCCTTGGACGGGTGGGAAACGTGGCTTGGGGTGGAGCCCAAGCCAAAGAGGGGACCCAAGAGAGGCCGTGTAGGTTAAAGAAAAAATGTCAGGCTTTTCTGCCCTCCTGCCATCAGGACAGATGATGGATCCTTGCAGTCCTGAATGCATGCCTGATGGCAGGCACCTGGAATAGGGTGTGGGCATAGGTAGATGGGATTCACCTGAGCGAAGACTGGGCTTTTAAGGGTGGCATCACGGGGACGCCAGCAGCAGCAGAAGCCAAAAGAGAAGTTGAGAAAGAAGCAGCAGATAGCCGAGAGAGAGAGAGAATGCTGGAGAGCCCAGATAGAGTGAAGACTTGCTGGGGGCTGGGAGGCCTGCCAGCCTCCTGGCCCCCCAGCACCCCTGCCTGCCATATGCCTGGTGAACCCCAATAAAAGACCTGCAAAAAACCACTGAGGACTCTGACTCCTCCTTTACCCGGTCTACATGGGATCAGAAAACCTGCCCTGTGTCCGTCCTGCCCCCTACAATTGGCGTAAGTTGGCAAGATGGTCCATGCAGACGGGTATGGAGCCCTCCGAAGACCTGGAGGGACTAAGGAGTAGCAGACTTTGCCTGTGACGATGCTGGAGGCATCATGGCGGCACAGGAGAGGGACAAGGTCCAGGAGCTACAGGACAAGACCTGGCATGAAGGAGATGCCTGAGAGGACCAGGCAATGACACCTAAAAGGACCAGCTAACGACCCCTGAGGCAGCAGAATCATCGGGGAAGAGAGGACCACGATTCGGAGCTCGCCATTGCTGATGCAGGGAGAAGCCAACGGACTTCGACTAATGGACATGGACTGACGGACTTGGACTGACAATCCCGCCAGAAGGCGGAGGACCTCGGCAGGTTATGTTTTTTGAGAGTCTGGGGGTGGCCAGTAGGCCTTGATGGCCAAAAGCAACCTGTGTATGCCCAGCAGCTAGGCAGAGAGAAAAGCCAACTGAGAAGGCAAAAGCTGGTGCTGATGCTAAGTTTGGGAAGTCCTGAGTGGCTGTTAAGCAGCCTGAGTATGCTGAAGACTGTGAGTCTCATAAAATCACCTGTGGGTGATGCCCTGCTCGCTGTCGAGTGAGGGTGTGGAGCTGAGGAACCCGTCCTTGGGGGACGGGTGGGGAACGTGGCTTGGGGTGGAGCCCAAGCCAAATATAGAGTTTGGATCCCCGACACATGTGCTTGTGCAGTGGGTTGGCCTGAGTGCAGGGGTCTGCGAGTTGCATTGGTGGCTATGAAGGCCGATTGTTGGAGTGACTGCAGACAGAAACCCTGAGGGTTGGCGATTACCCCCAAGAGTATAGAATCGCCAATCCCAGAGTGAGTGCATCCTGGGGGTGGATGCTGTGTGTGGCTTGTAGCCGAGACTACAGCCAGAGGAGGCCAGGAAGCCTGATGGCTCCTGGTGTGTTACAGTAGATGCCGTGAGTGGTTCCCCTCCCTCGTATGAGCAGTGCCTTCGGCAGCAGATGTGGTGGCTCATCTGCTGGTACCAATAATTGTCTTTTGCATTAGGTTGGGGCCCTGCCTGGACTTATTAGTGTTCTGTTGTATTTTGTTATATTGTATTTGCTTTTGTGGGCCATGGCTGCATTGTTTGTTTGCTAAGAAAGATTTAGCAAATGTGAAGAATATATGGCAGAAAACCCGGAGGGGGTGGACTGTAGGGTAAAGAAAAAATGTCAGGCTTTTCTGCCCTCCCGCCATCAGGATAGATGATGGATCCTTGCGGTCCTGAATGCATGCCTGATGGTGGGCTCCTGGAATAGGGTGTGGGCATAGGTAAATGGGATTCACCTGGGCTAACACTGTGCTTTTAAGGGCAGCGTCACGGGGACGCCAGTAGAAGCCAAAAGAGAAGCCGAGAGAGAGGCAGAGAACACTGGAGAGCCCAGATAGAGTGAAGACTTGCTGGGGGCTGGGAGGCTTGCCAACCTCCCGGCCCCCCAGCACCCTTGCCTGCTGTGTACCAGGTAAATCCCAATAAAGGACCTGCAAAAGCCACTGAGGACTCTGACTACTCCTTCACCCAGTCAGCATGGGATCAGAAAACCTGCCCTGTGCCCGTCCTGCTACTACAATCCCCAATCCAGGAATGAGTGCATCCTGGGGGTGGATGTGGTGTGTGATTTGTAGCCGAGACCACAGCCAGAGAAGGCCAGGAAGCCTGATGGCTCCTGGCATGTGACAGATGTCTGAGTGGTTCCCCTCCTTTGCATGAGCAGTGCCTTCAGCAGCAGATTTGGTAGATTATCTGCTGATACTGTAACAGGGTGGTCCCCAGGAAAGGGGGAGGTTCCAGGTTTCCTGCCCCACCCAAGGGAGGGTGCAGCTGAGCAGGGAGAGAAGAAGCTGCAGAGGAGACTGAGGAAGGAAGCAGGATGGAGCCAGAAGGAGACCTGGAGGAGGCACATGGAGCCTAGAGACATGTGAAGAAACTACACTTGTCTTTTGGTCGTGGATGGAGTAACACAGATGTGGGTGAGACCTGTGGGGAGGAGACAATGGCAGCTTTTATCTTGATTTTGATTTTTCACTTTTCCTTCGGGGCTTGTCTGGTTGTTTCTGACCCTTTTTTGTGGGTCCCCACTGGAAGGTGCTTTAGACTTGTGGCAGGCTTTGGGGCCTTGCTCTGGGCCGATCCTGCTTGGGTGGACTTTTACCCACGAGGGGACGGGTGACTTTGGGTGCTTGATTTAGAAACTAGATTCTTTGCCTTTCCTGTATTGTTTCCTAATTGTATTAAAGTTCCTTCCCATTAAAGTCTCATATGTTTTGTGTTGATGCGGCGGATGGCAGAACCCACGTAGAATAGGCAGGTTTGCGGGGTTTGGGCTGCCCCTCTCCCTGCCCTATAACAGTACCAATAATTGTCTTTTGCCACTAGGTTGGTGCCCGGCCTGGACTTAATTTGTGTTCTGTTGTATTTTGTTGTTATATTGTGATGTATTTGCTTTTGTGGGCCATGGCTGCATTGTTTATGTTTGCTAAGAAACAAAATTGTATATATGTAGATTGTATGGCAGAAAACCCTGAGGGGGTGGACTGTAGGGTAAGGTAAAAGGTATCAGGCTTTTCTGCCCTCCCGCCATTAGGATTGATGACGGAACCTTGTGGTCGTGAATGCATGCCTGATGGCGGGTACCTGGAGTAGGGTATGGGCATAGGTAGATGGGATTCACCTAGGCTAAGACTGGGCTTTTAAGGGCGGCATCACGGGGATGCCAGCAGAAGCTGAGAGAGAAGCAGAGAACACCAGAGAGCCCGGATAGTGAAGACTTGCTGGGGGCTGGGAGGCCTGCCAGCCTCCCGGCCCCCCAACACCCCTGCCTGCTATGTACCAGGTAAATCCCAATAAAAACCTGAAAAGCCACTGAGGGCTCCAGGACTCCTCCTTTACCCAGTCTTCTGGATCAGAAAACCTGCTCTGTATCCAGTCCTGCCCCTACAGGGGGCGGGTCAGGAGGCTGGAAGGCCTCCTAGCCCCCAGCGAATCTTCACTCTTTCTGGCCTCTCTGGCATTCTCTTGTGGTCTCGTTCCCTCTCTTCTGCCTCTCTTCTAATGGTTCTGCTCTTCTGGCATTCCATAATGCCACCCTTATAAGCCCAGTCTCTCAGACCATGTGAGAGGCTACATGCCCACACCCTACTCCAGGTGTACGCAATCAGGCATGCATTTAATGTAATGGCGGGAGGGCAGAAAAGCCTGATACTTTTTCACTTACCCTACAATCCACTCCCTCAGGGTTTTCTGCCGTAGAATCTATATCAGTCTATATACAAATTATATATAATTTTCCCTTAGCAAATATAAATACTGCACCCATGGCCCACAAAAGTAAATAGAATACTATTACATAACAATAAGCAATATAAGACAACACAAATAAGTCCAGGCAGGGCACCAACCTAGTGGCAAAAGACAAGATTATTGGCACCAGCAGATGATCCACCATTGCTGCCGAAGGCACTGCTCATGTGAGAGGGGATCCACTCAGGCATCTGCCATCACATGCCAGGAGCAGTCAGGCTTCCTGGCCTTCTCCAACTGTGGTGTAGGCCACAAGCCACAAACTGCACCTACCCCCAGGATGCACTCACTCTTGGATTGGCAACTCTGTACTCTTCGGGGGTAATCACCAACCCTCAGGGTTTCTGCCTGCGGTCATTCCAACACTCGGCTTTCATAGCCACCAACGCAACACGCAGACCCCTGCGCTCAGGTCAACACTTCGCACAAGCACATGGGTCGAGGATCATGGATACAAGTTCCACATGCAGCCTCTCCTGAGTCCCCTCTTTGGCTGTGGGCTCCAACACAAGCCACATTCCCCACCCATCCAAGGACAGGTTCTGTTACTCAACAATGAACAGGGCCTCACCCACAGGTGATTTTATAAGACTCACTGGCCTTCGTTAGTATACTTAGGCTGCTTAACCGCCACTCAGGGGTTCCCAATCTCAGCAGCAGCTTTTGCCTTTCTAAGTTGCCTTTTGATATATCTCTCCTGCCTGGCTGCAGAGAATTTAGCAAGGGTTTCCTCCCTCTGTCTCTTGGGCTCTTCTCATGCCTGCCCCTTCCTCTACACTGGCCATTGCCTCTCGGGCTGTGGCCCTAGGATTGCTGGGCAGTACACAGGTTGCTTTTGGCCACCGAGGCCCCCTGACCATGCACCTAGCCCTTCCTACAGCTCCTGGACTTTGGTCATCTCCTATGCTGCCATACCTCCAGCATTGTCACAGGCTCACAGTCTGCTACTCCTCAGTCCCTCCCGAGGTCTTCAGAGGGCTCCACACCCATCTGCATCAAATCATTCTGCCAACTACACCAAATATAACGCAACCATCCCAAACTGAGTAGGTTCTTTACCAGTTCAAGCAGCCATGTTGCTGTTTTATCTGTTTTCATCTTTGCCACTGTATTTCACTGTACTCCACCGTACTCCACACCATGCCACTCTACAACACACTGTCCTGTGCTGCCCCAGCCTTATATGCCCGTCTCTTGGCTCAGGTGTGCCCACCTATGTATGCCCACACCCTACTCCAGGTGTCCACCATCAGGCATCTATCTAGGATCCCAGGAATCCACCATTAATCCTAATGGTGGGAGGGCAAAAAAGCCTGATAATTACTTACCCTACACAGATATTATGGCCAGATTAGCATAACCAGCTAGCCTACCTTGACAGAAAGTTAAATGAAAACAGGAACTAGAGATAGGATGTTTTGATCAGCAGGAACAATGGGGTCCCCAAAGCAACAGCCCCTATTCACTCTCTGCTAGCTGTGCCAGACTATTATGCATTCCCCAATACACATCCCTACCAATTACATTCCTCCGTGTACCTGCTCACCTTTCCTGAACCTGATCCCCAATAAATATGAGACTGCTCCTGAAAAAGGGGCTGCATCTTCAGAGGTGCAAGCCCTACTAGGTCTCTCTTTACTGGGGCTTTGAGGTGTCTTTTCTCTGTCCCACGCCACTCCCAACACTGCCTCCCCACAACGTGACAGGGAAACTTGTGTGGAGGAACTGTGGGACTCCTCACAGTCTGGGTCCCAGTAAAAAGAAGAAAGAGTGCTGTGGATTACACTTCCTCTATCCCCTGCTCAGAACTGGAACTGACTTTGTGGATCACACAGTCAGCATACCAACTACAGAGTCTTAGTCCGCAGCACCAGAGAGGAGGATACCAGTGGTGCCACAAATCTGTAACAAGGTAGTCCCAGGAAAAGGGGACTCTGCCCCACCCAAAGTAGGGTGAAGCTGAGCAGGGAGGAGGAAATGCTGGAGAAGAGAATGGGAAAAGGAAGGGGGAAAGATGGGGAGTGAGAAAGTCCTGGGGGAGGCACATGTTGCAGAGAGACATGTGAAGAAGCTGAACTTGCTTCTTGGTCCTGGACCTGTTAAAACAGATGTGGGTGAGAGACCCGTGGGGAGATTAACAATGGCAGCTTTCATCTTGGTTTTGATTTTGATCATTTCCTTCCAGACTGGGCTGGTCATTTCTGACTCTTTCCTATGGGTCCCCACCAAGAGGTGACTTAGATGGTGGCAGGCTCTTGGGCCTCAATGGCCCTGCTTGGGGCAACCCTGTTTGGCTGGGCACTTATCCACGAGGGGATGGGTAACTTTGAGTGCTTGATTTGCAAACTTTATTCTTCCCCTTTTTGGTGTTCCACATAAAGCTCCTTTCCATTAAAGGTCTTATGCACTTTAGTATGTTTTGTCTCGATGTGGTGGTTGCAGAACCTGTTTAGAGTGGGCAGGTTTGGGTGTCCCTCACCCTGTCCTATAACAAATCCAAACCTGCCACCCTCATGGCACATTCACACCAATAACTTCCAATCCTGTTCCTATCCTGCTGACTCATCAACTGCATAAACTGGTACAGTACCTAGGGAAGCCAGCAAAAGCTGAACATATCAAATCAAACCACAGCAACACTATGGGGAAAGTAAAAGTAGTTACTTTAAGTTATAGCTGAACAGATACTCTAAAAATAGGGAATTTAATGCAGCAAACATGGACAAACAAAATAACACGTGGCACCTGAGATCTCAAGGGAATATAGGATAACAAGGAAAGAACTCTCCAGATTCTAACTACAAAGACAAAGGAGATTACATCTCCCTATCAAACAGACAATTCAAATTGCTATAATAAGGAAAATAAAAAGATAGAAGAAAACACAGAAAGGCAAGTCACAGTGATTCAAGAAAATTCAGAAAGCCTAAGTCAAAGAGATACAATTTAGAAAATCAAATAAATGTGTTCAAGTACTATCAGTGAGAGGAACTGAGACCAGGAGAACTTGGGGACCTGGAAAGGCTGAGACATGGGGCAGTGATTTTAAACAATATAGGAACAGAAGGAACAAAACAGCACCCAGGAAAACAGAAGTGTTTTGCCGAAATGCTGCTGAGCTGGCCACCACCTATTAAGATCCAGTTATAGGATAATTAGGGAACAGAAAAACAACCACCACAAAACTTCCTGACACCTAGTGCCTGCTCGATTGTCTGGCACATTGGACAACAGGAGTCTGACAGGATATAGTCATACACAGACTGGAGTAAACAGGTGTCCTCCCTGGGCCCCTCCTGCTGTGAGGACCTCTTTCCTTTTGCTTCAATAAATCCACACTTGTTTGCTGTCACATTTGGTTGTGCTCGCTTCGGCAGCACACATACATTTGGTGTGGCGGCTGTTATTCCTCAACTGGTGTACACACCTGGGCCCACGAGTATCCACTCTCCTAACATAAGTATCTAAAGGCATGGTATGTAACAAATCCTAAAGATTCCATTAGAAAAAAATACCAGAAACAGAAGATCTGTACAGTAAAGTGGTGGACTAGAAGATCAATATACACAAGTCAGCTGCATTCCTATATGCAAACAGCAAACTGGAATAGAAAGAAATTAGGAAAACAAATCTCTTCAAATCAATGATTTAATATTCTACAGTTAGATATCCAGAAGTGGAATTGCTGGATCATATAATTCTGTTTTTAGTTTTTTGAGGGAGATCTATACCATTTTCCAAAATCACCACAAAGATTTATAATCCCATTAACATTGTGTGTTTCCTCTTTCTTTACATCATAATCAACACTTACTAGTAATCTTTTTAAAGTAAACCATTCTGACAGGTATGAGGTAATATCTTGTTATGGTTTTGATTTGCATTTCCCTCATAAGTGGTGATGAACAGTTCTTATATGAGTTGATTATATGTATATCCTCTTTTGAATAGTGTGTATTCAAATATTCAGCCCATTTTTTTAAAGGGTTGGGGTTTTTTGTTGTTAAATTTGATAAGTATTTTAAATACCTTGGATAGTGAGCCAGAGCGGGGAGCAGAGCAGGCAGAAGGACCGAAGTACACTGCTGAGGGGAGCAGCGGGTGGCAGGAGAGGTCTGTGCACCATGTGGGACCCTTGCCCGGTGGCCGGGGAGCAGCCAGGGATCGAACCGGCGCTGCAGAGGCTGCGGGCAGCTTCGCAACCCAGCGCTCAACCGCTGTGCCACCGGGGAGGCCCTGTGGAAGCTTTTTAACTTGATATAGTCCCAAATGTTTCATTTTGCTTTCATTCCTTTGAAAAGACATGTCTAACATTGATATCAGGGAACATTTCACCTATGTTGTTTCCTATATATTTTGTGACTTTGTGTCTTATATACCAGTCTCTAATTCATTTTTTAATTTACTTTTATGTATGGAGTCAGAGTGATTCAGTTAATTCTTTTATATGTTGCTGTCCAATTTTCCCAACATCATTTCTTAAAAAAATTTTCCTTTTTCCATTTTACTGCTATGGCTTCTTTGTCATAAATTAGGTATCTATATATGTATGGGCTCATGATTGTGTTCCATTTACCCTTGTGTCTATTTTTATTCCAATACCATACTACTTCAATTACTGTTGTTTTATAATATAGTTTAAAATAGTATACTATGATGCTTACATTTTTTTTTTTTATAAATTTTATTGTTATATTCCCCATACAATTGCAGCCCCCCATTCTGACCCCAATCCCTCCCCTCCCACCCCCGCCCCCCTAAAAGTGTCTCTGGTTCATAGTTTTTTGTTGATTTTGATTTTCACTTTCTTATAGTTATTCATTTTCCTGGTCCCTTATTTAAGTTTTCTAGATTCCTGCTATGAGTGAGACCATCCGGTATTTTTCTTTTTCTTTTTGGCTTATTTCGCTGAGCATGATCCCTTCCAGCGCCATCCATGTTGCAGCAAATTGCATGTGTTTATCTTTTTTGAATGCTGAGTAATATTCCATGGTATATATGTACCACATCTTCTTGATCCAGTCATCTATTTTTGGGCATTTGGGTTGTTTCCAAAGCTTAGCTATTGTAAACAGTGCTGCTATAAACATAGGGGTGCAGGTGTTCTTTGGAATTGATGTTTCTGTGTCCTTTGGGTAAATACCTAGGAGTGGAATTGCTGGGTCATATGGAAGCTCTATGTTTAGTAGGTCCAGAAATCTCCACACAGCTTTCCACAGTGGTTGGACCAGTTTGCACTCCCACCAACAGTGCAGAAGAGTTCCTTTTTCTCCACACCCTCGCCAACATTTGTTGTTGCTAGTTTTTTTAATATGTGCCATTCTCACTGGTGTGAGATGGTATCTCATGGTAGTTTTGATTTGCATTTCCCTGATGACAAGTGATGTTGAACATTTTTTCATATGCCTGTTGGCCATTTGCATTTCCTCTTCAGAGAAGTTTCTTTTAAGCTCTTCTGCCCATTTTTTGACTGGATTATTTTCTTTGTTGTTGTTGAGTCTCATCAGCTCTTTGCAGATTTTTGTGATCAGTCCTTTATCATTAGTGTTGGGTGCAAAAATGTTCTCCCAGCTGGTGGGGTTTCTCTTTGTTTTTGTTATTGTCTCTTTTGCTGTGCAAAAGCTCTTTAATTTGATATAGTCCCAGCTGTTTATCTTTGCCTTCACTATCACTGCTTTGGGTGATGTGTCTGTAAAGATGTCTTTGATGTGCAAATCACATAGTGTTTCGCCTATATTTCCTTCTATATATTTTATGGTTTCAGGTCTTATGTCTAGTTCTTTAATCCATTTTGAGTTGATTTTTGTGTATGGTGTGAGGTGGTGGTCAAGCTTCATTCTTTTGCATGTAGCGACCCAGTTTTCCCAGCACCATTTATTGAACAAACTTTCTTTGCTCCAATGCATAGTCTTTGCTCCTTTGTCAAAGATTAGTTGACCATAAATCTGTGGGTTTATTTCTGGATTTTCTATTCGATTCCATTGGTCTGTATGTCTGTTCTTGTTCCAATACCATGCAGTTTTGATGATTATGGCTTTGTAGTATAGTTTGAAGTCTGGGAGTCTGATGCCTCCATTCCCTTCTTTTTTTTTCAGGAGAGCTTTGGCTATTCGGGGTTTTTTGTGATTCCATATGAATTTCATCAATAATTGTTCTATTTCTTTGAAGAATGACATTGAAATTTTGATTGGAATAGCATTGAATCTGTATATTGCTTTTGGAAGGATGGCCATTTTAATAATGTTTATTCTTCCAATCCATGAGCAGGGGATGTCTCTCCATTTCTTTGTGTCTTCTTCTATTTCTTTTAACAGTGTTTTATAGTTTTCTTTGTATAGGTCCTTTACCTCTTTTGTTAGATTTATTCCCAAATATTTGATTTTTTTTGTTTCAATAACAAAAGGGATGGTCTTTTTGATTTCTTCTTCTTCAGATTTATTGTTTGTGTATAGGAAGGCTACTGACTTTTGCGTGTTGATTTTGTATCCTGCCACTTTACTGAACTGATTGATGAGTTGAATTAGCTTTTCTGTGGAGTTTTTGGGGTTCTCTATGTATAATATCATATCGTCTGCAAATAGTGATAGTTTGACTTCTTCTTTTCCTATTTGGATTCCTTGGATGTCTTTCTCTTGTCTTATTGCCCTGGCTAGGACTTCCAGTATTATATTGAAAAGCAATGGTGAGAGTGGACATCCTTGTCTTGTTCCAGATCTTAATGGAATTGCTTTCACCTTTTCACCATTGAGAATGATACTGGCTGTTGGCTTGTCATAGATGGCCTTTATGATGTTGAGGTATGTTCCTTGTATCCCAAGAATTTCAAGGGCTTTTATCATGAATGGGTGTTGCACTTTGTCGAAAGCTTTCTCAGCATCTATTGATATTATCATATGGTTTTTATATTTCTTTTTTTTTTTTTTTTTTTTTTTTTTTTTTTAAATATACAAACACTAATGTACATGAAGATAAACTGTACAGCATTAGCTTTCTCATTTGTTTTAAATTACAACTAACCACTGCATAAACTCGTTCCTGTAGGTCTTAAAGGTTTTTTTTTTTTTTTTTTTTAATAAATTTTATTGTTATATTCCCCATACAATTGCAGCCCCCCATTCTGACCCCAATCCCTCCCCTCCCGCCCCCGCCCCCCTAAAAGTGTCTCTGGTTCATAGTTTTTTGTTGATTTTGATTTTCACTTTCTTATAGTTATTCATTTTCCTGGTCCATTATTTAAGTTTTCTAGATTCCTGCTATGAGTGAGACCATCCGGTATTTTTCTTTTTCTTTTTGGCTTATTTCGCTGAGCATGATCCCTTCCAGCGCCATCCATGTTGCAGCAAATTGCATGTGTTTATCTTTTTTGAATGCTGAGTAATATTCCATGGTATATATGTACCACATCTTCTTGATCCAGTCATCTATTTTTGGGCATTTGGGTTGTTTCCAAAGCTTAGCTATTGTAAACAGTGCTGCTATAAACATAGGGGTGCAGGTGTTCTTTGGAATTGATGTTTCTGTGTCCTTTGGGTACATACCTAGGAGTGGAATTGCTGGGTCATATGGAAGCTCTATGTTTAGTAGGTCCAGAAATCTCCACACAGCTTTCCACAGTGGTTGGACCAGTTTGCACTCCCACCAACAGTGCAGAAGAGTTCCTTTTTCTCCACACCCTCGCCAACATTTGTTGTTGCTAGTTTTTTTAATATGTGCCATTCTCACTGGTGTAAGATGGTATCTCATGGTAGTTTTGATTTGCATTTCCCTGATGACAAGTGATGTTGAACATTTTTTCATATGCCTGTTGGCCATTTGCATTTCCTCTTCAGAGAAGTTTCTTTTAAGCTCTTCTGCCCATTTTTTGACTGGATTATTTTCTTTGTTGTTGTTGAGTCTCATCAGCTCTTTGCAGATTTTTGTGATCAGTCCTTTATCATTAGTGTTGGGTGCAAAAATGTTCTCCCAGTTGGTGGGGTTTCTCTTTGTTTTTGTTATTGTCTCTTTTGCTGTGCAAAAGCTCTTTAATTTGATATAGTCCCAGCTGTTTATCTTTGCCTTCACTATCACTGCTTTGGGTGATGTGTCTGTAAAGATGTCTTTGATGTGCAAATCACGTAGTGTTTTGCCTATATTTCCTTCTATATATTTTATGGTTTCAGGTCTTATGTCTAGTTCTTTAATCCATTTTGAGTTGATTTTTGTGTATGGTGTGAGGTGGTGGTCAAGCTTCATTCTTTTGCATGTAGCGACCCAGTTTTCCCAGCACCATTTATTGAACAAACTTTCTTTGCTCCAATGCATAGTCTTTGCTCCTTTGTCAAAGATTAGTTGACCATAAATCTGTGGGTTTATTTCTGGATTTTCTATTCGATTCCATTGGTCTGTATGTCTGTTCTTGTTCCAATACCATGCAGTTTTGATGATTATGGCTTTGTAGTATAGTTTGAAGTCTGGGAGTCTGATGCCTCCATTCCCTTCTTTTTTTTTCAGGAGAGCTTTGGCTATTCGGGGTTTTTTGTGATTCCATATGAATTTCATCAATAATTGTTCTATTTCTTTGAAGAATGACATTGAAATTTTGATTGGAATAGCATTGAATCTGTATATTGCTTTTGGAAGGATGGCCATTTTAATAATGTTTATTCTTCCAATCCATGAGCAGGGGATGTCTCTCCATTTCTTTGTGTCTTCTTCTATTTCTTTTAACAGTGTTTTATAGTTTTCTTTGTATAGGTCCTTTACCTCTTTTGTTAGATTTATTCCCAAATATTTGATTTTTTTTGTTTCAATAACAAAAGGGATGGTCTTTTTGATTTCTTCTTCTTCAGATTTATTGTTTGTGTATAGGAAGGCTACTGACTTTTGCGTGTTGATTTTGTATCCTGCCACTTTACTGAACTGATTGATGAGTTGAATTAGCTTTTCTGTGGAGTTTTTGGGGTTCTCCATGTATAATATCATATCGTCTGCAAATAGTGATAGTTTGACTTCTTCTTTTCCTATTTGGATTCCTTGGATGTCTTTCTCTTGTCTTATTGCCCTGGCTAGGACTTCCAGTATTATATTGAAAAGCAATGGTGAGAGTGGACATCCTTGTCTTGTTCCAGATCTTAATGGAATTGCTTTCAGCTTTTCACCATTGAGAATGATACTGGCTGTTGGCTTGTCATAGATGGCCTTTATGATGTTGAGGTATGTTCCTTGTATCCCAAGAATTTCAAGGGCTTTTATCATGAATGGGTGTTGCACTTTGTCGAAAGCTTTCTCAGCATCTATTGATATTATCATATGGTTTTTATATTTCTTTTTGTTGATGTGTTGGATAACGTTGATTGATTTTCGGATGTTAAACCATCCTTGTGCCCCTGGAATGAATCCAACTTGGTCGTGGTGAATTATCTTATGGATACATTGTTGGATTCTGATAGCTAAAATTTTATTGAGGATTTTTGCATCAGTGTTCATTAGGGAGATTGGCCTGTAGTTTTCCTTTTTTGTGTTGTCCTTGTTCGGTTTTGGTATTAGTGTAATGTTGCCTTCATAGAACGTGTTTGGTATTGTCCCTTCCTTCTCAATTTTTTGGAAGAGTTTGTGAAGGATAGGCACTAATTCGTCTCTGAATGTTTGGTAGAATTCATTTGTAAATCCATCAGGTCCTGGGCTTTTGTTTTTGGGGAGGTTTTTGATTACCATTTCAATTTCGCTAATTGTAATTGGTCTGTTTAGGTGTTCTATTTCTTCTTTATCTAGCTTTGGGTGATTGTAGAGTTGTAGGAATTTGTCCATCTCCTCTAGATTGTTAAACTTGTTTCCATATAACTGTTCATAGTAGTTACTGATTATTCTTTTGATTTCTGCTGTGTCCGTTGTGATTTCTCCTCTTTCATTGATGATCCTGTTCATTTGTGCTTTCTCCCTTTTTTCCTTTGTGAGCCTGGCTAGGGGTTTGTCTATTTTATTGATTTTTTCAAAGAACCAGCTCTTGGTTTCATTGATCTTTTGGATTGTTTTTTTAGTTTCAATTTCATTTATTTCTGCTTTGGTTTTTATTATTTCTTTTCTTCTACTGGTTTTGGGGTTTTTTTGTTGTTCTTTTTCTAGATCTTTGAGCTTCGAGATTAGGTTGTTTCTTTGAGATCTTTCTTGTTTCTTGATGTGAGCTTCTATTGCTATATATTTTCCTCTTATTACTGCTTTTGCTGCATCCCATACATTTAGGATATTGGTGTCCTCCTTGTCGTTCAATTCAAAAAATTTTTTAATTTCTTCTTTGATCTCCTCATTAGTCCAATGGTCTTCCAGTAGTGTGGTTTTTAATCTCCATGAGGTAGGAAAGTTCCTTGCCTTCTTTTTATGGTTTATTTCTAGTTTGATGCCTTCATGGTCAGAAAAGATGGTTGATATGATTTCAATCTTGGTGTATCTGTTGATGTTTGTCTTGTGCCCCGTATGTGATCGATCCTGGAGAATGATCCGTGTGCGCTTGAGAAAAATGTGTACTCCGTTTTTTTGGGGTTTAGTGTTCTATAGATGTCTGTTAAGCCCAATTGCTCTAGGTCTTTATTTAGAGCTTTGGTTTCTTTACTTATTTTTTGTCTTGTTGATCTATCCATTGTTGATAGTGGTGTGTTGAAGTCTCCCACTACGTATGTGTTTTCTCTGATGTCTGTTTTCAGAGAGGACAACAGTTGTCTGATATATTTTGGTGCTCCTTCGTTTGGTGAGTATATGTTAATGAGTGTTATTTCTTCTTGAAGTATTGTCCCCTTGATCATAATGTAGTGACCATTGGGGTCTCTTTTTATCTTTTTGAGTTTGAAATCTGTTTTATCTGATATAAGTATAGCTGTTCCTGCTTTCTTTTTTGGTCCATTTGCTTGTAGGATTGTTTTCCATCCTTTAACTTTGAGCCTATTTTTATCTTTTGTAGCTAAATGTGTTTCCTGGAGACAGCAAAAGGTTGGGTTTTGTTTCTTAATCCAGGCTGCAACTCTGTGTCTTTTTATTGAAGAGTTTAGTCCATTTACATTTAGAGTTAATATTGATATGTTAACATCTGTATTTGCCATTGTGTTTGTCTTTCCTTTGATTTTATTTATTTATTCTTTTAATAACTTTTTTTTTTTTTTTGGCCTTCTTTCATTGTTATTCGTCGCTCTGAGGTTCTGGCTTTAGGACTCCTTGTAGTATTTTTTGGAGTGGGGGTTTAGTTGCAATGAAATTCCGGAGTTTCTGTTTGTCTGGGAAGGTCCATATTCTTTCTTCAAAGAGGAAGGAGAGCTTTGCAGGATAGAGTATTCTTGGTTGGCATCTGTTTTCTTGGAGTCTGTTGACTATGTCCCTCCACTCTCTCCTTGCCCGTAGTGTTTCTTCGGAGAAGTCTGATGTCAGCCTGATTGGTTTTCCTTTGAATGTTATCTGTTTCTTCCCTCTTGCCAGCTTCATTATTTTTTCCTTGTCCTGGATTCTTGGGAGCTTTACTATTATGTGTCTTGCTGTATTTTTCCTTTCGTCGTGGAAGTTTGGTGTTCTTCTTGCTTCTTGTATATCAATTTTCAGCTCCTTCTTCACATTTGGGAAGTTCTCTTCAATTATCTCTTTGAATATTTTCTCTGTTCCTACATCTCTCTCCTCTCCTTCTGGTATTCCTATAACTCTTATATTTCCTTTCCTCATGGAGTCAGATAGTTCCCGAAGTCTTTCTTCATTCTTTTTCCTTCGTACTTCTCTTTCCTTTTCTGTTTTGGTTCTTTTTATTTCTGTGTCTTCAAGATTACTTATTCGTTCTTCCATTTCATCTATTCTGCTTTCATTGCTTTTCCCAGAATTCTTTAGTTCTTCCATTAATTCTTTGATCTCCTGCATTTCTTTTACTTCCCTCTTTAGGGACTCAATTTCTTTCTTCTGACCATTGTTTTCCCTCTCTAGGGACTCAATTGCATTCTTCTGATCGTTGATTATTTTTCCCTTATCATTGTTTTCCTTTATGACTTCTGTCAGTTTTTTAATCACGGCAATTTTAAATTCTCTTTCTGGAAGGCTCAGAAATTCTTCTAAGTTATTGTCGTTGCAATCTGGGGGCTGGCTTTCTTTTTGTGGTGTGCTTTTTCTCTGGAGAGTTGCTAGGTTGCGTGTGGTTCTTCTCCTCCCTACTGTCTGTTTTCTAATTTGCCGTATGCGTTGGGACACTGTGTTGTTGGGACTGGCCGGCATCTTGGGTGGGCTTCTCTGTTCCCCTCTGGTTCTTCCAGGAGTCATCTGTCAGTTTCAAGCAGCCTTTACTGGAGAAAGGTCCCTGTTCTAAAATGCCGATGTGGGGACACACTCCCCTGTGCGCCTGGTCTGCCCCGGCGGTGGGTTCCTGCTCCCCTCTGGGCTTGGACTGCAGGCCAGAGGGGGTCTGGCGTGGGCGAACTTCCCCCGCTCACCTCTGGCTCCTGAGGAAGCCTTCTGCAGGTAGTCTTTACTGTAGAAATGTCCCTGTTCTAAAATGGTGATGTGGGACACACTCCCTGCGCTTCTGGTCTCAGGCACACTATTCTGCGCGCCTGGTCTGCCCCGGCTGTGGGTGCTCGCTCTCCCTGAGGGCTCAGACTACTTGTTCAGAAGGGGCCCGGTGTGGGCTAACTCCCCAGCTGGCCACTAGTTCCTTCAGTAGCCTGTGCTGGGGTCAAGTCGCTAGGTGGCACCAGAGATCTCTCCTAGAGCCCTTGGGGAGCTGATTTTCCACCCCGTGGGACAGGGAGCAGTGCGGGGATGGTAGGGTACACCTCAACGGCTTTGGGGTGCTGTGTCTGCCTTGTGCCCCACCGTCGAGGGGAACCCACGCCCCTAATTTCGTGCCCCGGGTCTCAGTTCCAAAGCCCTCAGTTCCAGGACGCGGGCTGTAGCCCAGATCAGTGGCGCGGGAATGGCGCCTTTTGAATCCCGCTCCCCTGCCTGGGCGCCTGGTTCCTGCTCACTCAGGGAGGGCCTCCGCCCGGGTCTCAGTTCCAAAGCCCTCAGTTCCAGGACGCGGGCTGTAGCCCAGATCAGTGGCGCGGGAATGGCGCCTTTTGAATCCCGCTCCCCTGCCTGGGCGCCTGGTTCCTGCTCACTCAGGGAGGGCCTCCGCCCGGGTCTCAGTTCCAAAGCCCTCAGTTCCAGGACGCGGGCTGTAGCCCAGATCAGTGGCGCGGGAATGGCGCCTTTTGAATCCCGCTCCCCTGCCTGGGCGCCTTGTTCCTGCTCACTCAGGGAGGGCCTCCGCCGTCTCCCCGCAAGCCTAGGTCGCAGGCGCAGGGGCCTGGGCAGCTGCAATCCGAGCGCCGCTTTCGCGCAAGCTTACCGGGCGGCCGGGGCTGTGTGCTGGTGCTGGTCTCCTCCTGGTGGGTGGGGCTCTCTTCAATGGTGCCCGGAGCTCACCTCCGCGGCGGATCCTGCAGGGTTCGCCCCAGCTCCCGTTCACGGGGTGCGGTGGCTGAAATAGTTCCTTTCCACTCACAGTCCCACTTGCTGCATCCGTTTTTCTTGTTGGGCGCTTTGGTTCGTTGTTTCCCTCGTCTCTGCGGGTCGGAGAGTGCTGCCTCTGTGGGCGGGGGAGGGGAGCAGGGTTCTGCGCTTCCCTCCCTTCTCGTCCTCTTTTATGGCAACTTTCTTCTTTGGGCAGTTTGCTGGAGTCGTCCGTTTATCTTCCGTGTCCCAGTTCTCACTGGGACCTGCCGCTTTTCCTCCCTATTAACTTTTTTTAATGGGAGATCTTACTCGCAGCGTCTCCTCGCCGCCATGTTGCTCCGCCCCCTCCTTGATGCTTCCATTTTTTTAATTTTTTCTCAAAATTGCCTAAGCATTTGGGGTCTTTGTGTTTCCATGTAAGTTTTAGTATTTTTTTGTTCTATTTCCTTGAAAAATGTAATTGAAATTTTGTTTGGCATTACATTGGATGTGTATATTTATTTTGATACTTCTACCTATCCATAAACATGGCATGGCTTTCCATCTCATTGTCTCTTGTTTTATATATTTTAATGTTTTATAGTTTCTGTTGTATAGATTATGCACTTTATTTAGTTTATTCCTAGGTAGTTATTTTCCATGCAACTATAAATGAAATTGTTTTCTTATTTTCTTTTTCTTCTCCCTTGTTACCTACATATAGTAATGCAACTGATATTTTTATTGATTTGTAACCTAAAAATTTATTATAATCATTTTTTTGTTTCTAATGTTTTTGGTAGACTCTTTAGGTTTGTTTGTGTGTGTGTGTGTATATGTTTACATATCTCTAATATATACCTATATCTAATATATACCTATATAATCATATTATCTGCAAACATTGATAATTTCAATTCTTCTTTTCCAATCTGGATTTCTTTATTTCTTGTTCTTTTCTGGGTTTCTCTAGGTAGGACCTTTAATTATAAAATAAGCATAAGGGTAAAAGTGGACATCCTTGCCTTCTTCCTGATCTTAAAGAAAGAACTTCAGTTTTTCACCATCAGTAAGATATATCACCAATAAGATATAGACTGTGAGTTTGTGGTATATGGCCTTTGTTTTGTTGAGGTATCGTAGTGGCAGGAAGGTCACAGAGCAGGTTATCTATGATCCAAGCAGACTGGACGGATAAAGGAGAGTCCTGGAGCCCTCCGTGGCTTTCTCAGGCTTTTATTAAGCTTTTACATGTAGTGCAGCAACCAGCAGGCAAGGGTGCTGGAGGCCAGGAGGCTCAATCCCCTGGCAACTCTTCACTCTAGCGTTCTTTCTCTCTTTCTCTCTCCTGCCTCTCTCTCCTGCCTCTGCTTCTCTTGGCGAATATCTCCATGCTGAGCCAGGGCCCACAGAAGTAAACAACACAGCTTACAAGAATGTAACAACTGCAGGTGCCCCATCAGGCAGGGCAAT
Organism: Talpa europaea; assembly: GCF_964194135.1. Taxonomy (NCBI): domain Eukaryota; kingdom Metazoa; phylum Chordata; class Mammalia; order Eulipotyphla; family Talpidae; genus Talpa; species Talpa europaea. The sequence goes on along the minus strand of NC_140068.1, from coordinate 97,756,549 downwards.
CCTAATGGTCGGAGGGCAGAAAAGCCTGAAAACCATTTACCCTATAATCCACCCCCTCAGGGTTTTCTGCTATACAGTCTATATATGTTATATACAATTTTCCCTTAACAAACATAAACATTGCAGCCATGAGCATGGCTCACAAAAGAAAATAATGGTAAAAAAAGACAATGGAACACAAACGAGTCCAGGCAAGGAACCAACCTAGTGGCAAAAGACGATTATTGGCACCAGCAGATGATCTACCACTTCTGCTGCCGAAGGCACTGCTTGTGGGGCGCCATCGGGCTGCGGTCTCGGCCACAAGCCGCACACCGCACCCACCTCCAGAATGCACTCACTCTTGGATTGTCTACTCTGTTTTTAGGGGTAATCGCCCAATCCTCAGGGGTTATCTGCAGTCACTCCAATACTTGGCTTTCATAGCCACCAGTGTGACACACAGACCCCTGCACTCAGGCCAACCCATTGCACAAGCACATGGGTCGGGGATCCCGTGGATACAAGCTCCACATGCGGCCTCTCTTGAGTCCCCGCTTTGGCTGTGGGCTCCACCACAAGCCACGTTCCCCACCCGTCTCCCAAGGATGGGCTCCTCAGCTCCTCACCCTCACTCAACAATAAACAGGGCATCACCCACAGGTGATTTTAAGACTCACTGCCCTTCTTTAGCATACTTAGGCTATTTGACAGTTGCTCAGGGCTTCCCAATCTCAGCACCAGCTTTTACCTTTCTAAGATGGCTTTTTTTCCTCTGCCTAGCTGCTGGGCAGTACACAGGCTGCTTTTGGCCATCAAGGCCCACTGGCCACCCCCAGATTCCCATCTCCTAGGGTGTGTAAACAATACCATCCTTCCCCAGGGTCCCGAAAACATAGTATTACCCTGCCAAAATTCCTCCGCAGGAAATTCTGGCAGGACTACCAGTCCAAGTCCATCCATTATTCCTTGTGCCAGCACTGATGAGCTCCAAATCATGGTCCTTCTTCCCTGATGACTGCTGCTTCAGGGGTCATGAGCTGGTCCTTGTGGGCTGTCTCCTTCTCCACTTGAGGTCTCATCCCACAGTTCTTGGACCTTGTCCACCTCCTGTGCTCCTGCAGCGTCTCTAGCTCTTCCCGCAGCTCCTGGACTTTGTTCACCTCCTGTGCTGCCATGGCACATCCAGCATTGTCCCAGGCAAAGACAGTCCGCTCCTCAATCCTGCCTGTGGACTTCGGAGGGCTCCATACCCGTCTGCATCAGAACATCCTGCCGACTTACGCCAATTGTAGTGGCAGGGTGGCACAGAGCTGGTTTTCTATGATCCGAGCAGACCAGACTGGTAAAGGAGGATCCTGGAGCCCTTGGTGGCTTTCTCAGGCTTTTATTGAGCTTGTACATGTAGTGCAGCAACTAGATACACAGCAGGCAAGGGTGCCAGTGGGGCCAGGAGGCCAGCAGGCCTCCAAGGCCCCAGTAAGTCTTCATTCTGGGCTTCTCTGGCATTCTTTCTCCCCTTTCTTTCTTCTGCCTCTCTCCTGCCTCTGCTTCTCTTGGCAAATATCTCCATGCTGAGCCAGGGCCCACAGAAGTAAACAACACAGCTTACAAGAATGTAACAACTGCAGGTGCCCCATCAGGCAGAGCAATCCTAATGGTGGGAGGGCAGAAAGGCCTGAAAACCATTTATCCTACAGGTATGTTACTTTTATACTCATTTTGTTAATTATTTTTGGCATGAATGGGTGTTGCATCTTGTCAAAAGCTTTCTTCACCTATTGATATGATCATATGGTTCTGGTTCTTCCTTTTGTTTTGTGGTATACTACATTAATTTATTTACATATTTATTTATTTTTAACTGAAGTAACATTGGGGTATAACCACCATAGTGCACCCACTGCCAGCTCACCCATATTCTATCAAAACAGATCATTGTGCTTCCTTGCCTCTGTTTTATCCCCTCCATCAACTCCTCTTCCTGGTGCTTCAGTTCTGTAGTCAGCTATCCAGGGGTAGTTTTTCAGCTTGTCTTTGTCTATTTACTTAGTTCTTTTATATTCCACCTTTTAGTGAGACATCAATATTTATCTTTCTCCTTCTGACTTATTTCACTTAGAATTATCCATCAAGCTCTACTCATGTTGCCACAAATGGATTCAGTTTATCTTTACTGATCACTGAATAATATTCAATTGTATATTTATACTTCATCTTCTTGAACCACTCATCTATTCTGGAGCACGTAGGTTGCATCCATAGTTTAGCTATAATAAATGCTGCTGCAATAAACATGGGAGTGCAAGTTACCTTTCAAATTAGTGCTTTTGAATTTTGGAGATAGATGCCTAGAGGTGGAATTACTGGGTTGAATGGCAGATCCATGACTGATGTTTTGAGACACTTCTATATTGCTTTCCATAGGGGCTAGACCAGTTTGCATTCCCATCAGCAATGTAAGAGATTTCCCTTTTCTCTACATCATTGTCAGCACTTGTTTCTGGTCTTTTTGATATGGGCCATTCTCAGAAGTGTGAGATGGTATATCAGTATGGTTTTGATTTGCATTCCTCTAATAATAAGTGATAGTGGACATTTTTTCATATGCCTATTGCCCCTTTGTATGTCTTCTTATAGCAGTGTTTGTTCCCTTCTTTTGCCCATTTTTTTGATTGGGTTATTTGTTTCATTTTTGTAGAGATTCATGAGTTTTTCATATCAGTCCTTTGTGAGATGTATGGTATGCAAATATTTTCTCATATTCAGTGGGTGTCTTGCTCATGGTATATGATCATTGTTTCACTGTACAGCAGGTTTTGGTATGATATAGTCCCAGCTGTTTATGTTCTCTTTTGTTTTTCTTGTGGTTGGGGACAAACCCCTAACACCATCACTAAAGTTTATATCATGAAATATTTTGACTACATTTTCTTCTATGTATTTTATGGTTTCAAAATTTTGCATCCAGCCTTTGATCCATTTTGAGTTGATTTTGGTGTATACTGTGAGATCATGTTCTAGTTTCATTCTTTTGAATGCAGCTTTTCAGTTTTCTCAACCTCTTTTATTGAAGAGGCTATCCTTGCTCCAGTGTATGTTTTTGGCTCCTCTGTCATAGATAAACACACATACACAGTGCATCTGCATATGTGTGTGTGTGTGTATCTTTGTGTGTGTTTATTTCTGGGCTTTCAATTCTATTCCATTGGTCTGAGAGCTTGTTTTTATTCCATTACTAGCCTGTTTTAATTATTGTGACTTTACAAAGTAGGTTGGGGTGTGGAAGTGTGATACTCTATTCTTCTTTGTTGAGATTGCTTTTGCCATTTGGGGTCTTGTGATTCCATATGAATTTCAGTAGTATTTGCTCCATTTCTCTGAAATATTCCATTGATATATTTATTGGGATTGTGTCAAATCTGTATATCGCTTTGGGTAAGATGGCCATTTTGACAATGTTGGTTCTTCCAATCCATGAGCAGGGAATGTTTTTCCATTTCTTTATGTCTTCTTCTATTTCTTTCACCAATGTCTTATGGTTTTCTTTGCACAGATCTTGTAATTCCTTTGTTTGGTTTACTCCTAGGTATTTAATTTTGTTGGTGTAATTGCAAATAGATCACTTAATTTCTTCCTCTTCTATCTCATTGTATTTAGGAATGCAACTGATTTATGTGTGTTGATATTATACTCTGCCATTTTGCTAAACTGATTAAATGTTTTAAATAGTTTTTCCATGTATCTTGAGGGTTTTCTATGTATATTATCATGTAATCTGCTAATAATGACAGTTTTACTTCTTTTCCAATTTGGATTACTTTTACAACTTTCTCTTGTCTAATTGCTCTAGCTAAAATTTCCAATACTATGTTGAATAGCAATCGTGAAAGTGGGCATCCTTGTCTTTAACCAGATCTTACTGGGAAAGCTTTCAGCTTTTCACCATTGAGAATGATATTAGCTTTATAATGTTAAGGTATGTTCTGTTTATCCTCAGTTTTTCAAGTGTTTTCAACAAAGATGGAATTTGGATCTTATCAAATGTTTTCTCAGCATCTATTGATATAACCATACAGTTTTTATCTTTCTTTTTGTTGATATGTTGAATTATGTTGATTGATTTTTGAATGTTGAACCATTTTTGTGCGCCTGGTATGAATCCCTCTTACTCATGGTATATGATCATTTTAATGCATTGTTGGATTCTGTTTGCTAAAATTTTATTCTGAATTTCTGCATCTATATTCATCAGGGAGATTTGTCAGTTATTTTCTTTTTTTAATTTTTTTTTAATTTATACAAGAACTGGGGTATAGGCCAGATGTGCAAGAGGGTGAGAGGATTCACCAGAGGCTGAGTGGGGAACAGAACAGGCAGACTCGTGAAATACACAGCTGAGGGGAGCAGCAGGCACGACAGGAGAGGTGTGCCGCACCATGTGCGACCCTCACTGGCTGGCCGGGATCGAACTGGTGCTGCAGAGGCTGCGGACAACTTCACAGTGCTGTGCTCAACTGCCTGTGTCACCAGAGAGGCCGTTATTTTCTTTTTAGTGTGTTTTCTTTGTTTGGTTTTTGTATTAGAGTAATGCTGGCCTCATAAAAAGTATTGAAACTATTGCTTCTTTTTCAGTTTTTTGGAAGAGTTTGAAAAAGATAGGTATTAGTTTATCTTTAAAGGCTTGGTAGAACTCATACTTGTGAAATCATCTGGTTCTGGATTCTTATTGTTGGGAGAGCTTTGATTATTGTTTCGATTTCCTTGCTTTTGATTGGTTTGCTCAGGATTTCTAGTTCACTCGTATTCAATCTTAGATAATTGTGTAAGTCTAAGAATCTGTCCATCTCTTCCAGGTTTTTGAATTTGTTAGCACGTAATTTCTCACAGTAGTCTCTATTATCCTCTCAATTTCTATCCTGTGATTTCTGTTTTCATTTTTCATTCTATTTATTTGGTATTTCTACCTTATTTTCCTTTACTAGAGGTTTGTCTATTTATTTTTTCAAAGAACTAGCTTTGGTTTCATTGATCTTTTGGATTATCTTATTATTATTATTATTATTATTATATTTATTTTACAAAGTTGTTCATTTTCATATAATGTTTGATTTCTCCCCACAGGTGCAATCCCCATAAAATTCCCATCACCAAATTACCTATGAACAATCACCATAGTCTCTTGTGCTCTTCCCTCCCCTGTTTTGACGCTTTTCTTTCCCCCTCTCCTTTGGCATATCTCAGAATTATAATTTGCTGGACTAAATTTTTAATTTTGATTTCATTTACTTTTGCTTTGAGGTTTATTATTGTTGTTCTACTGGCTTTTGGATTTGTTCTTCTTTTTCTAATTCCTCAAGTTGAGAGAGAAGGATATTTATTTGAGCTCTTATTCATTGGCATGAGTCTGTATTGCTATATATTTTTCTCTTAGTACTGAGTTTGCTTTATCCCACAAATTTTGGTGGTTCTGTGCTCATTTTCATTTATCTTCAGGTATTTTTTTTAATTTCTTCTTTGATTTCCTCATTAACTTAGTGTCTTTCAGTAGTGTGTTATTCAGTCTCCATGCAGTAAAAATTTCCTTGCTTTCTTTTGATACTTTATTTCTAGTTTGATACATTTATGGGCTGAGAAAATGCTGGGTATAATTACAATCTTTATGAAATTATTGATATTTGCTTTGTGTCCCAGAATGTGACCTATTCTGGAGAATATTCCATGTGTGCTTGAGAAAAAAAAAGCATATTCTGTTTTTTTGCTAGTGTAATGCCCTGTATATGTCTATGAGGTCAAAGAGATCTAATTCTCTATTTAAGGCTATTGTATCCCTGTTTATTTTCTATCTAGTTGATATGTACATTGGTGAGAATGAGGTATTAAAAATGTGGTTTCTTCCATTGCTTGTTTTAAGAGTTTATCGTAGTTGCCTAAGGTATTTTGGAGCTTCCTCATTTGGTTCATATTGATGAGTGTTATGTTCCACATTGATGAGTGTTATATCTTCTTTTTTTTAAGATTTATTTATTTATTTATACAAGCAGTTATTTATTTATACAAGCAGGTACAGTTAGACATGTGGGAGGGTGAGAGAATTCACCAGAGCCAAAGCAGGGAACAAAATAGGCAGACCGACGAAATACACTGCTGAGGGGAGCAGTGGGCGCGGCAGGAGAGTCTGTGCGCCATGTGGAACCGTCGCCCATGGCTGGGGATTGAACCAGTGCTGCAGAGGCTGAAGGTCACTTCGCAGCCCAGTGCTCAACTGCTGTGCCACCAGGGGAGGCCCACGTTATGTCTTCTTGATATATCATTCCCTTTATCATTATATGGTGTCCCTGCCAGTTTCTTGTTACCTTTTTCAATTGGAAATCTATTTTGTCTGATTTAAGTATGGCTGTCTCTGCCTCCTTTAGAGTCCCATTTTGCTTATAGAACTGTTTTCCAATCGTTTATTTTGAGCCTATACTTGTCTTTGGACTTTAGGTGTGTCTCCTGTAAACCGCAGAAGGTTGGATTCTATTTCCTGATAAGTTCTTTGTCAAATATACAGTGTTCAAATACTGGCCTATACCCTAGCTCTTGTATACATAAATAAATCTTTTTTTAAAAAAAGAATGTAGCAGAAGTGATGTTTGAGTCTAAATTTAATGTTAAGAGGTCCTGAATTTTTTCTCCTGTACTTGGGAGACTTCCAGGGCCTTGTGAATATGCCTTAGTCATCCTGCTGAATGATATGCTCAGAAAGAGGTCCATGAGTCCTAGCTAAACAGAAGTAAGGCCATAGATATATAAGGGACACATTTGAGAATATGTACTCTTAAGTCAGAACATAAAGATTGCCCAGGTGGTCTTAGCACATTTGCTATCACACATAACATGAGAAAATACTTAAACTTTGTTCTAAATCATTACATTTTGGAGTAGTTTGCTACATGGAAACATCTGAATGACAGTGTATTCTTTCAAGAAATTCCATTTCCCAAAGATATCTTAGTACTTCTGCAATTCACAGGCTCCCACACCTAGACTACCACAGGGAAAAGGTTGAAAGAATGAAGGAAATATTACAGGTTGTCCCTGACCTAGGCATGATTAGTATTTGTTATTATATAATCACTATCATTTGTGAACACTTTCTATGTGCCAAGAAATGGACTGTATTTAAACCTTATTATCTGTACTTAAAATAGTTGACCATTTTATTTCATCATATCAATGATCATGTAATATTTTTCAGCCCAGTTTATAGAAAAGTATCCTAATGCTCACAAATTTTGAGTGACTTACTCAAAGTGATGATGCACCTGATAGAATCACAGCAGTGTTGAATGCTTATTTGATCACAGAGTCCATTTTCTTTTTTACTGTGTTATACTAAACTTGATTATCATTGTGAAGCATTTTTAACAGCAAAATTGTAGAGATCTTGGCCTTTATAGTAAGATGTTACCAATGTATAAAAACTAGTTTTGTACTAGGGCAAAGAAGTCAAAATTCACAACCAAAGATTTTGAAAATACAGGTTTGAGACTTTTATAAATATTAATTAGAACTGCCATGAATTCTGCTTAAATAATTTCTCAAAGTGATACAGGGCAGCAAGGGGCACTAAAACTGGGCAAGGACACTGCCCAAATAGTTTGCAGATTACTGTTTTGGTTCTTCACTCGTGCACACAATTCCAAGACTACTCAGGCTTAGGGAACAACAATGGGATTTATTTAACAAACCAGAGGAAAAAAACAGTTACTGAGGCCAAAAATGGCTGTTTACCTCACCCAGGTCCTAAACAAAAGCAGCTAAGATGGCATCTTCCCACCACTGAGGATGCAGAGCTCCTCTCCCAAACAATAGGCCACATGTCTAAGATGGCATCTTGTGTCCTCTGCCAACCTGCAGCATGTGGCAGCCAGATTATAGGCCAGGTTCCAACTCACAAAGACAACAGAAGACACAACAGGAGATGCTCCCAGAGTTGCTATGATTACCAGCACAGCACCAGACAAGCCACTCTCAAAACAGTACCTGCAGCAGCTGAAGGACCTAACAAATGGCCACACTCACAGCTCAGCAAGGTGCCCAGCTCCAGCTCTTCACTTTCCCTGCCAGGCAGTAACAGCAGCAAAATAGGGAACAATTTCAGTCACGAGGCTACTTGCAAAGCTTCTGAACTTTTCCTCTCCAAGATTGGCTGTTGGAGGCCTCCACATTCAGAGGCTCACAACAGCCTTCTGGAAGATAGGTGCAATGGGGGCTGAAACACTGACCCTAAATGTTGAATCTTAATTGCTGAATCCTGAAGACTGAATCATCTGCAGCTCCTTTTGCAGTCCCTTATACTTCTTTTCAGTTCTCCACCTCAAAATGCAATACTTTTTAGCATTTTCCCTAGGGCTATTTATCCTCACCTGCAACCGCCTCCAGGCTGCACCACCTGTAACAATCTTTGGCTTCAGCCACTGATTACATTCCCACTTTTAGTTTTTATCACCATATCGCTGGTGAATAATGGACAAACCCTCTTCATTGACGCAAGTACAAGCAACAACATTATACAATATTATTTAACAACAAACAATTATAACAGCACTAGTGCAACCATTTTCAGAAAATTAAACTTACATATTAAGCCCATGAACATTTTGAAAGAGATAAAGATGAAAGTTTTTTCTTTCTCCTAAACAAATACTTCAAATCCTCAACAGAGTCACAATACCAATGAGTTTTGGTTTCCAGGACATCATCTTTTAAAGCCCTTTTACTCTCAGATTATGTTCCCAAGTTCTGACACATCTCATTCACACTGAAAATTTTAATTATGAAACCAATGGGATGTAAATCAATAATCTTTAATAAAACTGTTGGACAGAGTAATATTTTGAATGCCAAATTTTATTTCCAATATTAATTTATGAAAAGGGCCTTTTTTTCCCTATTAAACAAAGGCAACAAGGTATTTTTTGCAAAAATGGTATACCATTCCCTTATCTGAGTTTAATATGCTAATAATTTTACCTTACATTGAATTTATGGACTGAAGACAGAAGCAACTAGAACAAAGTTCATTGTGTGATGGCAGAAAGAAGAGAGACACTAAGTCATGTTAAAGACATAGAGTTCCTCTACTACCTCTTAGCTAATGACTTTCCTTTTATCCCATGGGATATGAAATTTGAAATGGGCCCTCAACTTTCCATAAAGGATATAATTCTGATTCCACATGTTAAAAACCTTAGCATTTTGAGTTGACTTTTTTTAAGTTGTAATATTAATAGGTAAAATTTGGATTGCCTCCAACAAAGACTTCATTCATTTGCCAAAATCTTAAGTAATTTGTGCAATATACAAATGAGGTAAACCACATTGACACAGGAGTTTTGGTGGAGGATGAGTGAAGTATGTGCACAAATGGAGGTGTGAAAGTTATTCTCTCCAAATTATATAGTTATGTAAATGACTGGCTAATAAAATTTGAGAAAAAAAATAACATATATATGCATGTATATGTACATATATTTAAAATATGCTGTTTACTGCACCAAAAGGAAACTCTTGCTTGGTAAATGAGCACATATCTAGCAGAACTTCAAAAACATTATTGATTCACTAACGCAGAGGCCAGAAAGAATGATAAAATCACCTAGAGGGTTAAATATTATGTTAGGGCACTGGGCTATGAATTCACACAGGAAATATTCCCAACAAGGACTCATAGCTTGTCCTCATCACATTTTGACCCTGTCACTCACCAACTGTGTGACTTAGGCAAATTCCTTCACCTCTCTCTGAGAGGTGAAATGGAGATTATATTAAAGTATGACAAGTATATTTAAAGAGTCCTAGGATTTTCATTCCACATGAAGCTCTCACAAGCTAGCCAAGTGAATAGCTCTCACAAGCTAGCCAAGTGCTGTCAATATCTCTAGCCAAAGTCTGCCGGGAGCATACTCATGGATAAACAATCTGGCTTTGTAGGTCATTGCAGTGAGAAGGAAAACGCACCATGGGGAATCGTGAGTCATCTCTTTAAGAGAATATTAGAATCAAAGAAACACACTGTAGAAGGTATCTATTAAAATATTACTGAGGGCCTCCCCGGTGGCACAGTGGTTGAGCACTGGGTTGCAAAGCTACCTGCAGCCTCTCCAGTGCCGGTTCGATTCCCAGCCGTAGGTGAGGGTCCCACAATGGCTGGCAGACCTCTCCTGCTGCCCGCTGCTCCCCTCAGCAGTATACTTTGTCGGTCTGCCTGGTCTGCTCACTGCTCTGGCTCTGGTGAATTCTCTCACCCTCCTGCGCTTCTGACTGTACCCAGTGCTTGTATAAATAAAAAAATAAATCTTTAAAAAAATAAAATAAAATAAAATATTATTGAAAAGAACTGGTTTACACAATTGTGAAGGTAAAATAGGCAAGCCCAAGAGCCACAGGAAGGTCATTGTCAGAAAAGTCAAGCTGGAGCCCTCAGCGTTGTCTGAAGTTCTAGTCCATAATGGAATCTCTTCTCATTAGGGGAAGCTTGAAATCTGCCCTTCAGACTTTCAACTGATTGGATCCAGCTTACTCAAATTGCCAGGATCGCCTCTTTGAGGTAAAGTAAAATGATTATGGACTTTATTCACCTTACATAATATTTTCAGAGCAACTTCTAGATTAATGTTTGATTACATAGCTGAGGACTGTAGCCTAGTTAATACATAAGATGGACCACTAAATTTTATAGGACTTTGGGTTTGTGTTAAGTGATTCTGAAGAAGACCAAAGAAAGGCTTTGCTCTTTGTTGAATTATATCTACCAGGAAGTAGATAGTGGGGTAAGCTAACTCTATAGTTGGACTTCTTAATAAATCTTATGCAGAAAGAACTATGACTGTACTGAGGTTGTAGTTGTAATTAGTAAAGAAGCAGCAGCATTCACATTATCTAGGAGAGCGGGATGTTTTGGCATTTTTGTGTTTTTGTCAATGTTCATCTTTTTTCTGTGTTCAGATATGATTATGGAGTGATCTTACTTTCTGTTTTGATCCACCATGATCACAGAGTGGCCATATCATACTATTGCTTTATGAAATTATTTGTGTTTAATAATACAAGGAAAGCCCTGAACCAAAGCTGTGTGTGCAGGTCAGCTCTTGTCAATACCAAGACCAGGTTAATAGTACTAAATACTAAGTAGTTCCCAGATACCAGGACTTTTTCTGCCTCTTCCTTCTTCAAATCTCTGTCAACATGAGAAGAGACACAGTGCTGAGAAACTGAGAACCATCTAACCGGGATGGGGTGTTTGATTCTAAGTGGAATGTCCTCTAGCCTGTAACTTCTATAACATAAGATTTTTTTTAATAAATTTTATTTTTATATTCCCCATACAATTGCAACCCCCTTATTTTGACCCCAATACCTCCCCTCCCCACCCCTCACCCCCCATAGAGTGTCTCTTGTTCATAGTTGTTTGTTGATTTTGATTTTCACTTTCTTATAGTTATTCATTTTCCTGGTCCCTTATTTAACTTTTCTAGATTCCTGCTATGAGTGAGACCATCCAGTATTTTTCTTTTTCTTTCTGGCTTATTTCGCTGAGCATGATCCCTTCCAGTGCCATCCATGTTGCTGCAAATTGCATGTGTTTATCTTTTTTGAATGCTGAGTAATATTCCACTGTGTATATGTACCACATCTTCTTGATCCAGTCATCTATTTTTGGGCATTTGGGTTGTTTCCAAAGCTTAGCTATTGTAAACAGTGCTGCTATAAACAAAGGGGTGCAGGTGCTCTTTGGAATTGATGTTTCTGTGTCCTTTGGGTAAATACCTAGGAGTGGAATTGCTGGATCATATGGAAGTTCTATGTTTAGTAGGTCCAGAAATCTCCACACAGCTCTCCATAGTGGTTGGACCAGTTTGCACTCCCACCAACAGTGCAGGAGAGTTCCTTTTTCTCCACACCCTCACCAACATTTCTTGTTGCTAGTTTTTTTAATATGTGCCATTCTCACTGGTGTAAGATGGTATCTCATGGTAGTTTTGATTTGCATTTCCCTGATTACAAGTGATGTTGAACAGTTTTTCATATGCCTGTTGGCCATTTGCATTTCCTCTTCAGAGAAGTTTCTTTTTAGCTCTTCTGCCCATTTTTTGACAGGATTATTTTCTTTGTTGTTGAGTCTCATCAGCTCTTTGCAGATTTTTGTGATCAGTCCTTTATCATTAGTGTTGTGTGCAAAAATATAACATAAGATTCTTATGAAAAATATGTCTTCCTTTGCTACAGACCCTTGACCAAAAATAGTGGGTTCTTTGCCCTGTAGGGAAAGAATTCACCAGAGAGCACTAGTTGTAGTTGAAGCAGGTGAGGCTTTATTAGAGAGACTCATGAAGGACTGAGACTGTTTGGTAAGGGAGAATATAACCTGGCTTCCCAAAAGGAGTTAGGAGGAGATATTTAAAGGTTAAGCCCTTGAGGAGGAGAGGAGAGCAGCATCATAGCTTGTTCTGGGTTGGCCTACATTCCACTAGGCATATGGGCTTTGAAATTTGTCTCTCCAGGAAATTGGGAGATAATCATTAGTTAGGATCTAATGATTTTTATCTATCATGACTCCTCATGGTCAGTATGGTGATCCTAATTGTTTGGACAGGATTATCCAGTCTGTTAGTCAGTCTACCTGTACAAATAGGACTAGGGACAACTCACCCTACTGGCTCACAACTTCTTTTACCTAAGCTGTCTCACCCCGAATGACTGCTTTGAACATAGCTCAATCTCTAGTCTCTCTCAAACATCTGGGATTTTAATATGTCAAGATAAAGAATATAAAAAGATCCAGCAGTCAGAACTTTCTTTATTATAATCAGTGTCCTCAAATTTCCTTTAAATGTAAATTAGCAGCACCAAAACACAGAGCATAAAGAATACACAAAGAAGGAAAAAAAATCAGATAAAAGATCAGTTACTGTAGATTGCACTACATGATATTATGGTTTTTATTGCCTTAGGTGAAAACACTGAAACTTTTGAGGATGAAAACTCACTTAACTGCATTTATGTAAATACGAAAAGCACTCATTGGCTTCCACCAGCAGAAATCTCCTTGGTAAGTGGATGAACTCAAAATTTAGAGATTTTCATATTCACTATGGAAACAAAAGGAAAAGCAGCTAACCAGCACATGAAGACCAGGGAAAGAGTATGGGGGTTAAGACTGTCAGGGGAGGGGGTATTAACTCAGAGGAGGATTCTTAGAGATTGTAATCCAGAAAATCCTATAAAACCCCATATTTAGTTATGACTAGAGAACACTAGCACAATTACAAATTTATTTCTTCAGATTGGAGTTTAATTTAATTTTGTATTTTCACTGAGTGTCTTGATGTTTTTCAAGTCTTTGTGGCAATTTAGTGGGCTCCATGAGACTGCTCAGAAATTCACATCATTCTTGCCACAAGCGGGCATACACACATGTAGGAAGATTCTGACTTAATACTTTCCCTCTGAAAGTCAGTTTTCTAGGCTTTATTTTGGTTTAGTTTTGTCTGTTCCTTTGTTTTTTTTTCCCTCTATATTCCACATATGCGAGAAATTGATAAAGAGGAGATACGGCAAAACACTGCACGGTGTAGAAGGAAACGTGCACACACCTACTATTTATGGCCTGTGTGCTCTGAGTTAATTTTCCAGCCCAAGGACACATCTGTAGGAGTGTGGGGAGCAGCACCACCTGAAGACCAGCCTCAGCACAGTGGGACAAGCCTGAATCCAGGTGTCCAGGAGGGTGATAAGGAGCTCCAGGGGCTGCACATCACAGACTCCTGGCAGCAGCGAAGGCCTGCTCACTGCCGAACTGTCTTGGTTCAACTCACTGTAAAAGGCAGCTGGAGATGAAATGTTAAGGCAGTTTCATTAGGGTATTAACCTCCCGGTCTTCCGGATTGCCAACTGTCTGATTAAGCACACATTAAAGATTTGATTCCTATGTCTATTGGCATGCAGTGGTGACAGGTGGCCTGAGGTCTGGTCTTTCAGTTACAAAATCATCTGGTATTTGTCTTTTTCCTTCTGCTTATTTCACTTAGCATGACCTCCACTTCCATCCAAGTTGTCATAAATGGCAATATCTCCTCTCTTTTTAGAGCTGATTAAAATTACATTGTGTATATATACCACAGTCTTTTTTTTTTTTTTAGTATTTTCTTTTTTTTTTTTTTAATAGAGGCATGTTTTATTTATTTATTTGTTTGTTTTTTTGTTTGTTTGTTTGTTTGTTTATACATGCACTGGGTACAGTCAGAAGCGGGAGGGTGAAAGAATTCACCAGAGCCAGAGCGGGGAGCAGAACAGGCAGAAGGACCGAAGTACACTGCTGAGGGGAGCAGAGGGCGGCAGGAGAGGTCTGCGCGCCATGTGGGATCCTCCTCCAGTGGCCGGGGAGCAGCTGGGGATCGAACCGGCGCCGCAGAGGCCGCGGGCAGCTTCGCAACCCAGCGCTCAACCGCTGCACCACCGGGGAGGCCCTATACCACAGTCTTAAATCCACTCGTCATTAGGCAGAAACTTAGATCATTTCTATAAATTGGTTATTGTAAATAATACTCCAGTGAACATGGGACTATAGAATTGAGGCTACCAGAGGTTGGGGGGAGGTGAGCCAAGGTGGGAGTCAACCCAGTGGACTATAGTGGAGCATTATATGTGCTTTGGTGGCAGGTGAGATGTGGTAACATACATCTGAAAAGATGTGATCCTATACCTCTAAATCATGATTTAGAGACGGAAAAGGACAAATGTCAGATGATTTTGTAACTGAAGTAAACAAACATTACCTCAATAAAAGATACAATTAAAAAATAAATATTGCAATTTGAAAGAAAAGGAGAAAAATCCTTTCATAGAAAATTTCCTTAGGCTCACACTGAGTGGACCTTCATTCTGGTGGAGATTGTAACAGAGCAAGGGGATTTCCTAATCCCTTCCAGGCCTCCTTTTACAAAGTCTTCAACTAGCAACTGAGGTGTCATCAGAGGAAATTTTTCTGATTGGCCAGAATCATATCAGCCCTGTTTAGATTTCCTTCTCAGCTTGCTTTTTAGCTCAGAAGAGCTGCTAAGAATACATTGGGGACAAGATGATTCTACACAGAATTCTGTTACTGGTGATCCTCACGCTCACCTCCATGGTGAGCTTATCTGGAGGTGAAGACATTGTGGGTGAGTACATGGTTGGATAACAGGAAATGGAAGGTAAAAAAGAGAGAAATTTTCATAGAAATATAGAGACTCCTCTAAGGCTTTCTCAATATTAAGCAGTTATAACGATAATGGTCATTTTTCTTCAGGAAACCAGACTCTCAAACCACTTTCTTTGCTACCTGTGCTGTTACAGAATTCACCAAGGGCATTGTTCTTGTTTTGATATCAATCCAGTGAATATAGCCTGGAGGGAATCAGCATCATTCATTCATAATTGTCTCAAAGAATAAGGACACTTCCGTAAATGAATGTTTTATTAGTATAATTTCATGATCCAAAATTCTCTAAACAACTTTTGAAGTTTTTTGTGTATTTTCCCTGTAATTTATTTTGGGATAAATAGTTCTAATAATTGTGTATGCTAAGTGTATAAACTTAATCTCAGTTACTTCATATGTGTCACCACACAAATAAGTAAAATAAGCATGTAGATATGTTTTCTAAATATACATATAAATATCAATGATTATTTTTATTTTTTAAGTTATTACTATTACCATGGAAGCTTCATCCTTTAACAAAGTAAGAAATGTCTTTATGTGTATTTTAAAGTTAATTTAGAAATTTATGATGAAAACTTGGAAAATTAAATTGTTGGCAGATTATCAGCCCAAATTACCTGTTCTTCCACCTAAAGACATCTGTAAGAGGCAATAGGCAAACATAGATTAATTGTTTGAGTTCCTGGACCCTCTGCCCTCACTTTCCAACTCTCTCTATCCTTTCTTCATGTATTCCTTTAACCGCCTTTCCTTCCAGAATCTGTGTGTGTGTGTGTCTATTTTGTGTTGTTTTACAGACATAAAGAGTGCATTTGTAAAAATCAAGGTAAAGAGTCCAAATTATTCAAAAGGGAAGTGAAATGGAAGTTACTCTGATCTTCAGCCATGGTTACAAAAGCTGCTCCATTTTAATTTGCTTAATTTGTTTGGCAGTTTTATCTGCTTCTGCACATTCTCAAATTTCCTTTCTTCTGTGTCACACCAGCGTGCCCTGATCAGACCCCACTTATCCACTAGGCACAGTACACACAGTGCCTGGGCCTGTGGTGCTTGTAGGACCCCATGAAAGTGTTTTAATTTATGTTAAAATTGGAAGAAAGGAATTTTTAGAAGAAAATGTTTTAATTTTTAATCCATTCTAGATTGTATTTGTCTCAAAATCAATATAGTCATAAATTATAACTTTTTATATTTCTATAGAAGATGGGAGCCACAAAGGCAAAAATGCTAAGAATTCACAAGTCATAATGCATCTCTGGTCACAACTGATTTTTTTTTTTAAAGATTTATTTATTTATGCATAAAAGAATTGGGTGGGGGTGGTGGTGAAAGGATTCACCCAGAGACAGAGTGGGGAGCAGAGTAGGCAAATTTACTGAAATACAATGCTGAGGGGAGCAGCGGACAATACAGGAGCCGTCTGCTGCGCTATGTGTGGGTCAGCTCCCTGGTCGGCTATCAAACTCAGGCAGTTGTAGAGAGAGTGCAGAGACTCCCTAAGCCACCAGGGAGGCCCCATTGTCACAGCTGATGTTTATATGGTTCTCAGTCTTCCCCAAAATCTCTGTGATCCTCAAGAAAGTAATTGAGATTCAATATGTACCTTGAGCATATAGCAAGTTAGGTTTTAGGGATTTAAAGATGGAAAGACATTTTAATTCATTGAGACCTTGAGTCAATTGCCCCCACCACCACCAGAGGGCGCTCAGATTAAGTGGTGGAAATAATATAGGGCACATGAAAGCAAAAGGACTGTTACTGATCAGGACAGCAACTCAGCAGAGGCTGAAACTATATAAATGAACTGGTTCCAGTTAGCCCAGCAGTGTGATGTTCTTCATTAATAATCAGCAGCCCAGGACAAATTCCAGGAGAAAAGAATAATTGTATATAGTCGTGTTTAAAAAAAAGCAGTCATAAAGATTCATTGCAAGGATAAGGTGACTCTGCTGGGATCATATTGGGCAGGAAAGAGGATAAGATGGGTGAGAAATAGACAAACTTGAGGGGAAGGACATTGGGGTGAAGACTTTTGGAGGTCATAATATAATCAAAATCAAAACATGTTAAATTAGGGAACTTAGCCAAAAAATTGGTAATCAACAGAAACTTTAAGAATGAATTGGAGGTATCTGGAAGTCCTAAAAGATATCTTCATTTCAAGCAGGAAAACAGATCCCTGAAAAGACCAAGGAATATGAAATTATAATATAGTTGATTATCAGATGGAGTATTTGGGGAAGAAGGTGGAATGCAAGGCTGTAAATGTTCCCTTTACAGAACTTACATCAGCATACTGTGTTGCTCCTTTAATCACCTGCTTCTACCACTTATCAATCAGCTCCTTGACAACAGAGAACATCTCTTTTGGAATTTTACTCCTATCCTCCTGTAATGTCTGACACCTGTTAATGCTCAATAATGAGGAAGAAAAGAAAGGAAATTATAAAGGTTCATATGTGTTGTGATGGGATTGTTAAACTAGTTTCATTTGAGTGGAGTCACACTGTGCTGGCTACCATTCTGCTTTGGCATGTTCATATTTGAGGAAAAGGGCTATAGCCGACCTTGAGTCCTCAATGAATGAAAGTGTTGACTCAAAAAAAGGGAAAGGTTTAGTAAACTCCTTCAAGGAAAAAAAAGGAATGATGATGAACAGAAATCCTTAATCTAATAACACTTCCTGTTTTTATTTTATAAGGAATCAGGGGGTTCTCTTTTAAGGATCACAGCTGTTAACAAGCAAAGACCTTTAAAGCATTGTTTAATTTTTATATACTTTGTAATATTAATGCTGTCCTTGTCACATTCCCCCCACAGTTAGAGGAAGTCTTAAAAAAAAATCCTGTGTGTTTTCCTTGTTTCAAAAAAAAGAGAGAAAAAATCCCTGTGGAGAAAATGTTCTGCTCTGAACTAGTCCTATGAGGAGAGGAACCATAATGAATGTGTTATTAACCGATGACAGAATGAAGTGAGAGAGAAAATGTAAATCAGAAGGCAGTAAATTGAATCAAATGGAAAAGCTTAAACCATGATAATTCATTCTTTTCCTCTTTCATACTATCACAATATTTATCATAAGCTTATGATGTCCCAGGCATTAACTAGGCACAAGAAATAGCAACAAAAAACTGTGAAACTCTGCCCTTGTGGAGAATGTGTTATAGTGGAAAGACAGACTATATTCTAACTGGACAACTATCAATGTGAAGGGTGCAGGATACAGATGCTGGGAATTTTATTTAGAGACTGTGCATGCCACAGTCCACAACATTTTAAAGTCAGTTTCTTGTGTCACTTGGTTTAAAACATTTTTTCTCCCTCTGTTTTCCACCCTGTTTTCCTTGCCCTCAGCTGACCATGTTGCCTCCTATGGTGCACTATTCTGTCAGACTTATGGCTCCTCTGGCCAGTACACCTTTGAATTTGATGGAGATGAGGAGTTCTACGTGGACCAGGAGAAGAAGGAGACTGTTTGGCGGCAGCCAGGGTTTAGCAGATTTGGAGGTTTTGACCCACAGGGTGGACTGCAAGAGATAGCTACAGGAAAATATAACTTGGAATTATATAAGAAAAGCCCGGACTATACCCCTGCTACCAATGGTATGTGTCCACCATTCTGCCTGTCATTATGGAATTTATTCCTTCATACTAGGTCTTAGTCCCTTCTTCACTAGGCATACACACTCTTTTGTTTTGTTTTGTTTTAAAGATTTATTTATTTATTTATTTATTTATTTATTTATTTATTTATTTATACAAGCACTGGGTATAGTCAGAAGCGCAGGAGGGTGAGAGAACTCACCAGAGCCAGAGCAGGGAACAGAACAGACAGACCAACGAAATACACTGCTCAGGGGAGCAGCGGGTGCAGCAGGAGAGGTCTGCGGGCCATGTGGGACCCTCGCCAGCGGCCGGGGATCGAACCAGCGCTGCAGAGGCTGCTGGCAGCTTCACAACCCAGCGCTCAACTGCTGCACCACCAGGGGAGGCCCAGCATACACACTCTTTATTCTCTGTAAAACTCCTTCCTTTCTAGAGTTCTCATATCTTCCCATAGTGATTTCTGAATGCTCTTTCTCTCCCATATAAAAAATCACATATTCCCATGTAATGCAAGGATTCTTAATCCCATAACATAATCCTTGAATCCTTCAAAGAAAGGTTTCATAATTACCTTACTAAGCAGATCCACAGAGAGAAGGGCATGAGGATGAAGTATAGGCAGTATAAAATGTTTCCCAAGCAGAAACAAAACATGAACTCTTCCACTCTCAGATGGAAAAATGTAGTTGAGAGGACCCTTCCATGTTGCAGTGTGAAACCTCAGGGCAGAGCTGTTCACAACTCATACCAGTCTGTTTCCTCACCACAGATGTTCCTGTGGTGACTGTGTTCCCCAAGTCTCCTGTGGCACTGGGTCAACCCAACACCCTTATCTGTCATGTAGACAACATCTTCCCTCCTGTGATCAATATCACATGGTTGGTCAATGGACACTCAGTCACAGAAGGTGTGTCTGAGACCAGCTTCCTCACCAAGAGTGATCAAGCCTTCCTCAAAATCAGTTACCTCACCTTCCTTCCTTCTGATGATGATGTTTTTGACTGCAAGGTGGAGCACTGGGGCCTGGAGGAGCCACTGCTGAAACACTGGGGTAAGTATGATTTCAATTCCATTTGGTACCTTATTTTATCAGTCCAGAACATCCTGCTTTTTAGCCCATGAATCTCATGTTCCAAAGCCTTTATTCCACACTTCAAGTATTTTAGATTTCACTCTTCTAAACCTGATGTACCAAGTCTTGTTAAAACTAAAACCTATCCTATAGACATAAATTCTCCCCCTATCTGACTTTCACAACTTTGCTTTCATAGAAACTGAGATTCCAACCCCGATGTCAGAGCTGACAGAGACTGTGGTCTGTGCCCTCGGGTTGACTGTGGGCCTCGTGGGCATCGTGGTGGGAACCATCTTCATCATCCAAGGTCTGCGCTCAAATGGTGCTTCCAGACACCAAGGGCCCTTGTGAGTTGAACCCTAGAAGGCAGGTAAGGATTCACATTTCTCAGAGTGAAGAGTTGGAGACACATTACAAGGGGAAAGAATGTGGGAGGAGGTGGTTGTGGACACAAATGTGTTCAGAGAATTGGAAAAGGACATAATGATGTCACAATATCCCGCTAGAACTCATCCATCTTATGTCTGTCCTGTTGCAGGTTTATTTCCTACCTACAAGAACAGAAGAGTAGATATACTAGATGTCTTACCACTATGTTCATTTCCAATTCATTATATTCCTTCTGTTCTCCAATGTTTTTCCTTTTACCCCTTCTCTGGAATGTAAGGAACTATGTCCCTGCTGACTCAAATACTCTTTGGAATTCTCTCCTGACTGCTTGATTTTTTTTTTCTGTTCTCTATTGTTATCTACCATGGTAATCCCCATAATTTTCCACCTAGTTACCTAATTTCCAGTGACCCTGATCCCAAGAAAGCAATAAATTACCCTTTTACTGAACTTTTTTTCCTGTTGATCATCTCAGGGCAGAGTGGAACCATGGCTACTTATGCGTCTGGTCCATTTAATATTATTTTCCAGATCATGTTTCATGCCTTGTAACACGGGAACAACCAAATATAGACAAACATTTTCACATCTTAACTGAGTTTATATTTCTCTCTTCCTTGTGCTCTTACTTTTGGCTACTGCTACCCACCCACTCAATTCAGGCAACAAGTATGGTATACACATCCTTTCACACTGGCATAGATTTGCAAATACAAAACCAACAAATGTCTGTCTGTACCCATTTTAATATAACTTTTAAAAGTTATGACAGAGAAATAAGCTAAGAGAAAGGAATTTTGAATCTCAAAAATACCAAAAGTCAAATTTTTGGTGTCAAAAGTCAAAATTTGTTCTAAAACTTTAAATTTGTGAGTCATGATTGCTGTAGATGCTTTCTTCTCCCCTGCTTGCTCCTGAGGAGATAAGCATGCTCTAGGCAGGCAAAGAGGTCAATGTGATAGTGTGATGCCAGTTTTGGTGATGGGTGAATGAAACACATACACATATTGAGCTGTGTGAGCCTCTAGTGGGCTCTGAGACCTGGAACACTGATTGCGAAGAACCCACCTGACAGGGGACTGCTGCCAGCAACAAGCAGTAGTTTTTTTTATCTTTCTCAGCATGGCTATATAGGAATTGTGAACAAGGATGTCTGTGTTTATCATAAATGAGAGAAAACAGAATGACCTTGCCTCACCATGTACATGAGCCCAAGCATGCCATGTAGTGAGCCTTTGGGCTTATCCAGACATGCCTCTCCTTGAAGACAGATGCTACACTAAGTTACAGCTGAGGAGACTTCCAAGGACGGCACAGGGCGTCCCCCCCCACCCACCCACTGTGGTTTGCCATCCTGGCACACGCGAGTCTGCTCTTTTCCTTGCCATCCTCAGGTCACCACGTCTCGATCATCCTTATACAACAAGCTGTTAGTCTATACTCCTGAAATTATATGGTTTTGTAAACAAATGACAATTCAAGATTTGATTTTACAAAAGAATTAGTTTATTGAAAGTGGAAGCTGGGGCTTCCCCGGTGACGCAGAGGTTGAGCGCTGGGTTGCGAAGCCACCCGCAGCCTCTGCAGCGCCGGTTCGATCCCTGGCTGCTGGGCGAGGGTCCCACATGGCGCGCAGACCTCTTCTGCGGTGCCCACTGCTCCCTTCAGCAGTGTACTTCATTAGTCTGCCTGTTCTTTTCCCAGCTCTGGCTCTGGTGAATTCTCTCACCCTCCCGTGCTTCTGACTGTACCCGGTGCTTGTATAAATAAATAAATAAATCTTAAAAAAAAAAATAAAAAAAAAAGTGGAAGCCAGTTAACAAAATATTAGAATAAGATAATAATTCCCTTATTTGAGATGGACCAAATACTTTGTTCATACTAATTACTTAGTGTAAGTAATAATGTGAAAGGGACAAGATAGAAACCAGACACAGTTAGAGTCCCTAGACACAAGTGTGGTTTGCCTGACTTCCCAATGAAGCTATACTAGGTAACTACATAGAATTTCCTTTGTCACTATGGTGTGAGAAATAATAGAGTAAATATGGATGCATAATGTCTCTAGACTAATAAGCCTAGGGCAGGCTCACTGAATCCCTGTGCACCCCTTCCTCAGCAATAATAATGCCAAATGTGTAAACTAAAAATTTCAAATCAACAAATGTAGGTCACCTGAAACTGCACAAATATGCTTAAAAGAGCTTTTTTAGCAATTTTGAGTAAATTTCAATAATTCGTGAAGTAAGAATTTAACATTTTTGAGGTGGTGTGCATAGGTTTGCGTGTGTATTATTACAAGAGCTATGTATAATGGCAATATAGGCAGTATCCCAGAAATGTAAAAATTCTAACCTGCTCTTTCTTTATAAAGTACTGAGGAAAGCAAAGTAATGGTAGTTATATTTTACTTCAGAAATTCATTCCTTCATTAGGTTTTTATATAATTTTAAAATAGTAAACATTAAAATGATCTCTAAAAAAGATAAAAACAATTGCTTTGAGTTAAAAGTGGGCTCCACATGACTTTACTAAACAAAGTTGGATATTAGTTGTCGTGATTTTAAACTATGTCATTCTTAATAAGCTATTTGAGTTATTTGAATTATATCAGCTTTTTTACAGTTTCACTTTCTTAATATTTAATATATCACCATTTTAAAAGTTATGTAATTTTAAAATGTTATGCTACTTCAGCAGATAATTTAGAAGAAAAAATAGAGGATAGAGAAACTACAATTTTTAAAAACTGAAGAAATATAAACCACATGTTAGGCTTTCTTTGAATTCAAATAAAGCAACTGTTAAAAAATTCTTATGAGACAATCTGAAAAATTAAACAGACTATGTTAAGGAATTATTCATTTAATTATAAATTTGTTTTGGCATTGCCACATTTCTAAAAAGGTATTATGCATTATGTTTTCATAGGAAAATATTTATGAATGAAATAAAATTATGTTCAGAATAATCCAATATACACGTAAGATTAAGTGCATGGGTTTACCAGACTGTCCATGAATTGATCATTGTTAAAGCTGGAACTTTGATACATGGTCTATTCTCACTACCACTATATTTAGCTAAAATTTTCCACAATACATTTCTTTATAATTCCAGGAAATTCAAAAAACAAGCAGATAAGCATTTTGTTTGAGGTTTTGTTAGTTATTTTAATATTTTCCTCATCCTTATCAGATAGGGAACCCCGAGTACACAGATCCTGTCTAGATCATAAGATCTCTCACAAAGTATGTTCATGCAACAAAGCATAATGGCAGTGGAAAGCAAAATAATGTTCACTACATTATTGACTGAAATAAACCCCAAACCTGTTCACCTGAATAAATTAAACCTGAATTAATACCCATTAATTCAATCAATAATGCAAAAAATGGTGTCGATTACCAATGTTGTAATACCATACTACACTCTGAGTATATTAAGATAATGTGAAAACAGAATGTTTATTATCTTAAAAGAACTTACATTCCTTGGGCCTCCCTGGTGGCACAAGGGGTTAGAATGCAACCTATTGTTATAGGACAGGGAGAGGGACAGCCCAAACCCCGCAAACCTGCCTGTTCTAAATGGGTTCTGTCATCCGCCGCATCAACACAAAACATATGAGAATTTAATGGGAAGGAACTTTAATAAAACTAGGAAACAATACAGGTAAGACAAAGAGTCTAGTTTCTAAATGAAGCACCCAAAGTTACCCATCCCCTCGTGGGTAAAAGTCCATCCATATGGGATTGGCCCAGAACAAGGCCCCAAAGCCTGCCACAAGTCTAAAGCATCTTCCAGTGGGGACCCACAGAAAAGGGTCATAAACAACCAGACAAGCCTGGAAGGAAAAGAGCAAAATCAACATCAAGATAAAGGCTGCCATTGTTACCTCCCCATGGGTCTCACCCACATCTGTGTCAACCAGTCCATGACCAAAAGACAAGCGCAGTTTCTTCACGTGTCTCTAGGCTCCATGCGCCTCCTCCAGGTCTCCTGGCTCCATCCTGCATCCTTCCTCAGTCTTTTCTGCAGCTTTTCCTCTCCCTGCTCAGCTCCACCCTCCCTTGGGTGGGGCAGGGAAACTCCCCCTTTTCTGGGGACCACCCTGTTACACTATGAAGAGATCTTCAGCCTCTATAGCACGAGTTCAATCCCTGGCCAGGGAGCTACCCACATGGTGCAGCAGATCTCTTCTGACTTGCCTGCTGCTCCCCTCAGCAGTGTATTTCAGTCAATCTGCCTGTTCTATTCCCCACTCTGTCTATGGTGAATCCTCTCACCCCCCACACCTCTGGCCTGTACCCCAGTGCTTGTATGCATAAATAAATAAATCTTAAAAAAAATAACTTACACTCCAGTGGGAGGAAATATACAACATATGAAATAATTTCACAAACAAATAATTATAAGATTTGAAGAATTTGTAAGGAAAAGAACAAGGTAATATGGAAAAGGATTGCACAAGAACTAGGCATAATTTGGTAGAGTTTAGAAAAATATCTGAGATAAAATAAGATGGTGCAAAGTATGTGCAGGACAAAGTTGAGGAGGGCAAAACAAATATTTGAGAAAACCTTGTAATTTAAGAGAATTTGATTGTTATATCACCACCACAGACAACACAGAATTATAAAAATCATTAAGTTTAGAGACATTGCTGACATAAACATAGGTATAATCTATGCTACATAACAATAGTAGGTGGCAAGTTAAGATTTTTATCATATCAGATTCATATTTTGCTATTATTTTAAGTTATGAGTGGCTTCTCTTAAATATTTAAAATATTCACATGAGATCTATTTTTAAAAAAGGAAAAATAGAAAAGATATAAAATACTGAAAGAAAAAAGATCTTCAAATCAATAATACTTTCTGACAACATTGTCATTCAGAATTGAAGGTGAGATAGTTTTCCAGATAAGCAAAAGTTAATTGAGTTTATCACCACTAAATCAACCTTTCAAGAAATGTTAAAGGAAACTCTTTAAGCTGAAAAGAAAGGGTACTATAGTGCAAATGTCACTGGTAAAGGTAGATATATAGTAAAGGTAGTGAAATAATCACTTATAAAGATAGTGTAAAAGTTATATGTCAGAAGTGAAAATAACTTGTAACTACAATAATTAGTTAAGATACAGAAAATAAAAAAGATAGAATAACATAACACCAAAAACACAAAACATTGTGGGGAGGTAAAAATGCAGCACTTTAGAATGTGTTCACAGTTAATATGCTATCAAACCACTGAAGAAAAAATCTAAGGTAAATACACAAAGTACTGAGAAAGGAATCTAAACATACAACAGTTCTCAAGAAACAGTTCATAGTTCTCCTGTGTAGACAAAAATGTAATTCTTCCCTACTGTATTTCTCTCTTGTGTATCTTCTTTACTGGTCTCACAGAACACTTCAGTGATATTTTAATTTATAAGATGTGTGTGGGGGGGGGTGGACATGCACACATGTCATTCAGAAAATCAAAATATATTTCTCATATATATTTGGTCTTATTCTATGGTTCCTGGTTCACAGTTACCAAAACGCTTGAAATTCCCTAAGCCATTAGAACAATATGAGCATCTTTTGTCTCAGAGCTTCCCCAGATTTTTGGAATCTCCTGAGTGATCATAGCAAAGGGACCGTATTTTGTCATATCTGGTCTCTTGTCCTCCATTCCTGAGAAAGTTTCAGTCATAAAAGTTTAAATGGGTGCCTTGTTAATCTTAATTGATCCATGTAAATAAAAGTTATTTTTGGAAAACTCCTAAGGATGAGGCTGGTTGCCTCAGAAACCAACATAGAAAGTGGGACTGAACTCCCTGATTTTTGGGGAGAGGTAAGAAGCTAAAGATTGAGTTCACTTGCTAATGGCCAATGATTTAATTAATCATGCTATGTAACAAAACCTCCATTAAAATCCAAAAAGGACATATTTCATAGAGCTTTCAGATTGGAGAACCAGAATACTTCTACTTGCTACCTTGATGTACCCAACCTCCATGAGGACAGAACAGCCTTTGTTCATGACTTTTTTTCTTTTCATTAATTCATATAACTTTGTGACATAATTCATATAATTCATATAAATTTGTGACATAATGAGTAAATGGATTTCCTGAGCTGTTCTAGTAAATTAATCTAACCTAAAGAGGATCTGTGCAAACCTCCAATCTACTCTATTGGTCAAAAGTATTGGTAACAACATGGGTTTTCAACTAGTTTCTGAGGTGGAGGGCAGTCTTCAGAGACAGAGCCTTAAACTGTAAAATATGATGCCATCTCTAGGTACATAGTAGCAGGATTTGAAATTTCAGATACTCTGCTGGCATCTGAGAATTGCTTATTTATGTGGGGAAGCCTCCATACATTCAGAACTTCACTTCTCACACTTCCAGTCACCAAATAGGTAGAGGTTTTACCCCTCACCAAGCACTTCACTGAAACAACAGTTGAAAGTCCTATTATTCAGCTCAATTCTGACACTATCAAGAGATATCATCAGATTCTACAGTTTAAGGGCTCATTCCTACAAGACTGCTCCCCAATGTTAGACTGGCTGGTGATAAATTTCCAGTGTCCTTCAACTCAGGATGCTATGCAAACCTGTACTTCTGACTGACAAATTACTGATTATAAATCAAAAGTTACCATTACCCTCTCCTGGGGTTGAATTAATTTGCTAAAGTGGATTATAGAAATCAGAAATAGTCTGTATACATTTAATATCCAGATAGAAGTTACACATTGGGAAGGTTTATAGGAAGGGACACAAAAGTTTCCATGTCCTCTCCAGGTGTGCCACTTTTCTGGTACCTCCACATCTTCAGCAACCCATAAACTATAAATTTCATAACTTAGAGACTTTATAGGATTTCATCACACAGGCATTGGCTATCATAACTCCATTTTCAGCCCTCCATTATCAAGATGGGGAAAGGGCTTAAATCTCCAAGCTTTAAATCATGGCTTGATTTCCAGTGAGTATCCCTCATCCAGTATTCTACCCAGAGTCACTTCATTAGAACAAAAGACATTCTTATAACACAGAAAATGACTAAGATTTCAGGAGAAGGTTTGTGTAGAAACAGAGATCAAGGACAAATATTAGGACAAGTGACACTCCTAGTGCTCTTATCACTTGGGAATTTACAAAAGTTTTAGGAGCTCTATGCCAGCAACATCAGTTGGAAAACAATGTATTTCTTCTATTACTTGCACATATGAGTAAAATTTAAAAAAATAAAAACCACTACAAAGGAAAAGAATAAGAGAAGAAAGGAAAAGATTTTCAAAAAAGCAGAAAATAATTAACAAAATGGCAGTATGTGCAAAACTACCAATAATGACTTTAAATGTAAATGAATTAAATTTTCAAATCAAAAAACTTAGAGTGACAAAATGGATTTTTTAAAAATACCCATGAATATACTACCTACAGGCATTCATTTGTAAATATATAAGAACACACACAAACTGATAGTAATGGAGAGGAAAAAAAAATTACAGAAATGAAATCCAAAAGAAAACTGGGATAACTATACTCTTCTCAGACAAAATAAGACTTTGCAACAGAGTGTAATAAAAGTCAAAAAAGGGTATTACATAATGATTAAGAGGTCAGTCCAACAAGAAGAGATAACACATTTGTAAATATGTACACGCCCACTATACACATATATAAATACATAAAACAATACTAAATAAAGTAAGACATAGTAAGGAATAAAATAATAGTAGGAGAGTTTAATAACCCATTTTCAGAGATTTTATCAATAGAAAATTTTTTTTCAGAGAGAAAATCAATAAGAAAACATTGTTCTCAAATGACACATTGGACCAGATAGATTTAACAAAAATATACAGAGAACCACCCAATATCAATAGAACATATCTCAAGGGCCTCCCCAGTGGTGCAGCAGTTGAGCGCTGGACTGCAAAGCTGCCCGCAGCCTCTGCAGCACCGGTTTGATCCAAAACTGCCGGGCGAGGGTCCCACATGGCGCGCAGACCTCTCCTGCTGCCCGCTGCTCCCCTCAACAGTGTACTTCGTCAGTCTGCCTGTTCTGCTCTCTGCTCTAGCTCTGGTGAATTCTCTCACCCTCCCACACTTCTGACTGTACCCAGTGCTTGTATAAATAAATAAATAAATAAATCTTTATAAATATATATATATATATATATCTCAAGTACACACAGTACATTCTCCAGAATAGATAATATACCAGGACACAAAACAAGTCTTAATAAGTTTAAGAAGACTGAAATCATGTCAAGTGTCTTTGACAACCACAATGGTACAAAATTAGAAATTAAGTACAAGAGAAAACTAGAATTTTCATAAATATGTGGAGATTAAACATGATACTAAACAACCTCTGAGTCAAAAATGATAATGATAATGATAAAATGATAAAATAATGATAATGATAAAAATTAAAATGGAACTACAACCCACCAAAAGTTATGGGGATGAAACAAAATCATTTCTAAAGGGCAGTTCACAGTGATAAATGCCTACCTGAAGAAAAAATAAAACTCATAAAAAAACCTAACTTTATACCTCAATAGAAACTGGCAACTAGAAAAAGGAAGAACAGATGACGCTCAAATAGAAAGAAGAAAATAAATTAAATTGAGACTAAAAATACAATATAAAATATAAGTAAAATTGAGAGTAGGTGTTGGAAAAGATAAACAAAATTGGCAAGACTTTAACTAGACTCACCAAGAAATTAAAAAGGGGGCTCAATAAATAAATCGTAATTAAAGTGGAAATGTCTCCTAGCATCACAGAAATAGAAAAGATCATAAGAAACTACTATGAAGAGTTATGCTCCAACAACCTGGACAAGTAGGTAAATAAATAAATTCATAGAAAAATACATTCTTTCAAGATTGAATCATGGGCCTCCCTGGTGGCGCAGTGGTTGAGCGCTGGGTTGCGAAGCTGCCAGCAGCCTCTGGGGTGCTGGTTCAATCCCCAGCCACCTGAGAGGGTCCCACATGGCGCACAGACCTCTCCTGCCGCCTGCTGCTCCCCTCAGCAGTGTACTTCGTCACTCTGCCTGCTCTGCTTGCTCTGCTCTCCTCTCTGGCTCTGGTGAATTCTCTCACCCTCCCACACTTCTGACTGTACCCAGTGCTTGTATGTATAAATAAATAAATAAATAAATAAATAAATAAATAAATAAATAAATAAATAAATAAATAAATCTTTAAAAAATAGTTGAATCATGAAGATTAGAAAATATGAGCAGACTATGACTGGTAAGAATATTGAATCAGATGTCAAAAACATACTAACCAACAAAATCCAACCAGATGACTTCACTGATGAATTTTACCATTCAAAGGAGATTTAATGCCTATTCTTCTCAAACTCTTCCAAAAAAAATTAATATGTATAAACATTTCCAAACTCATTTACAAGGCTTAAAACCCTGACACAAAAACTAGACAAGGATCCCATAAGAAAACTACGTGCCAATAACCCTTATGACATGTATGCAAATATCCTCAACAAAATATATCAAAAGGAATTCATTAAAAGGATAACAAAATATATTAAAATATATTATGATACAAATGCCAAACAAAAAGCACCATAAATGATAAGCAGACAACTAACCATTATACTCAATGGTGAAAAAGTGAAAGCTTTTCTTGTAAGAACAGGAACAAGATAAATGTGCACACTCTCACCACTTCCATTCAACATAGTATTGTAAGTTCTAACAATAGTAATTAGCCAAGAAAAAGATTAAAGCCCCTTTGTGAAAACATGGATGGAGTCGGAAAGGATTATGCTAAGTGAAATAAGCCAGAAGGAGAGATAAATACCAGATTGTGTCATGTGGAATATGAGAAACCAAACAAACAAAAAAAGGGTCAAACAAAGAAAACTATAAAACCAATCCTTGAAAACTGACTATAGGTCTGAGACATACAAGAAGGGAGAGGGAGAGCAAAAGAGTTGGAGAGAGATGAGAACTGTGGGTGGGAGATAGCACAACAGTCTATGGCAAGGGATTATGCGTGCTTTGGTGGTCAGAGAACTATGATGACAACCCCCAAGGGAAGAAATCCTATATTGCTAAAATATTAACAAAGGTGTAAAACAATGACAGTTCATTAATAAAAGTCTTCCAAGTTATAAAGGAGTAAAAGTGCTACTATTTACAGATCATATGACATTATATAAAGAAAACCCTAAAGATTCCACCTCAAATCCGTCAGAACTAAAAAAAAAAAAAAAAAAAAAAAGAATAGAAACAAAATCAGTAAAGTTACAGGTTGAAAAAATCAAAAGCTTGAACAGGACACATATAAATAGAAAAGCATTACATGCTTATGGATTGAAATAATATTATTAAAATGTCCATACGACCTGAAGTCATTTACACATTCAGTGCATTTCTGATCAAAATTTCTTTTTTTTCAAAGATTGATTTATTTATACATACAAGAACTGGGGTACAGAACAGAGGTGCGGAGGGTGAGAGGATTCACCAGAGACAGAGTGGGGAAACAGAACACTCAGATTTACTGAAATACACTGCTGAGGGGAGCAGCAGACAAGACAGGAGAGGTCTGCTGCACCACGTGGGTAGCTCCCTGGCTGGTCTGGGGTAAACTTGTGCTGCAGAGGCTGCAGATAGTGCTTTGCTTAACCCCTTGTGCCACCAGGGAGGCACTCTGATCGAAATTTCTATGACACTTTTCATTGCTATAGAAAAACAATTCTAAAATTTGTATGGAAGCACAAAAAAACTCAAAGAGCCAAAGCAAACTTGACAAAGAGGAATAAAGTTGCAGACATTATACTTCCTGATTTCATGTTTCAAAGCTAGAGTAATCAAAACAGTATGGTCTTGTCATTTTAAAAAGACATATAGATTAACAGAACAGAACAGAACCTAGAAATAAACCCATGTATGCATCCATTAATTTACAATGGAAAAAGGACAGTATCTTCAATTAATGGAATTGGGAAAACTAGACAGTTACATATACAAGAGTAAAACTAGACCACTATCTCACTATATGCAAAAATTATGCCTTCAGATTAAAAGAATCTTTATGCCAGAAACAAAGCAAACAAAACAAACTCTTAGATTTAGAGTACAGTTTGGAGGCTAGTAGAGGGATAGTGGTAGGGGGTGGGTGAAATAAGTAAAGGGGCGGGGTCAGTGGTATGATGGTGGATGAGAAGATTTTTGGTGGAGATTATAATGTAATTTACACAGATGTTCAAACACAATGCTATACATATAATGTATAGCATATAATGTTATAAACCAATGTCACTTCAATAAAAATGTACTTTAAAAAATTAACTGAGTAAATTACAGACTTGACTGTAAGACCTGAGACCATAAAACTCTAAGAAAAAAACACAGGTAGTAAGCCCCTGGACATTGGTTCTAGGTAGTGATCTATTTAGAGCTGACTCCGTAAGCAAATGCAATAAAATTTTAAAAAATTTAAAAAAGCAAGTGGAGCTACACCAAAGTAAAAGTTCCTTACAACAAAAGAAATTGGGCCTCCCCTGGTGGCGCAGCAGCTGAACACTGGGCTGCGAAGCTGCCCGCAGCCTCTGCAGAGCCGGTTCATGCCCAGTCACCGGGTGAGGGTCCCACATGGTGCACAGACCTCTCCTGCTGCCGCTGCTCCCCTTAGCAGTGTACTTCGTCAGTCTGCTCTCCACTCTGGCTCTGGTGAATTCTCTGACCCTCCTGCGCTTCTGACTGTACCCAGTAAAAGTTCGATGCAGGGGCCAGGAATGAGGAAGCCCACATAGAAAAAGACAAGATGACCCTGACACCAGGACCACTGATACCACCAAACCTAAACTGAAGCCATAAACAGGAGAAAACAACTCGGCTCCATGAAAAACAACTTTGTTCCACCTAAATCTGTTTCCCCCCTACCAACCCAATTTTCCTGCCTAACCTCCCCTCACCCTATAAAAAAGACAGCTCTCCTCACAACGGGCACGATTTCCCAGACCCCCACCTTGGGTCAGTGAGGTCCGCCCGGGGTGCAATAAAATTTCCCTTCCTTTGAGAAATGTAGCTTGGCTCTCCTTTTCTTTACCGCGCTGAACCTTTCATCTGGTGTGTTGGCCGGGAACGGGGTTCAATACCGCGTGGGGACCCTTCCCCATCCTGAGCCCTCCAATCTCCCTCTGGTTCACTCTCTCTACCTCTCCCCATGGCACTGGAAGCCAGGAACCCCTCCAAGCTCACTCTGGCTTAACAGCCACTGGTACACGACCCGGGGCACTCCCCTGTGGGGCAACGGGCCCTCGCTGCCTCTAATGCCACGTGAGCAGAGCAGGGACTTGCTCTAGTCCCTTATTGGACTTCCCTGGTAACTCCAATCCATGTGGCCACTTCAGCCTCAACAACTTCCTCTTCTCCTTCTCATCTGCCTTGGAGGGGCCATCTTCCTCTTCCTCCTGTTGGCCCACCTTCTCTTCCTACAGCACTTCACCAAATAATCATGAAGAATGAAAAGACTCGGCTGGCCTGTGGACCACTAGTGCTTAACTCTTGAGTCTCCCAGAGTGAGTTGTTGCCTCTAGGGTCCCTTGGATCACAAAGGTCTCTTCTTTTTATTCACCGATCGCTAACCCCTCCTGATCTGCACTTTCCATTTGGGGATCCCTCTGAGGTGAAACTGTTGTGCCCAAGATCAGCAGACTCGGCAAGCATAGCCTCCAAGAACCCAAAGACAGCCAATGCAAACACAAAAGGGAGTTTATTACAGACTTGAGTCTGAGCTCACGGCACCTACCAACGCAGTGGCAGATATTGAGAGCCCCGAACAGAGGAAGCAGGGGTCTTAAATAGGGTCACAAGCAGGCATGAATTTTGAAAGAAGCTGGCAATTACTCATTGGCTACTACAAAGGCATTTTGGCACGCGCGGTTACAGTTTCAAACTGATTGGATGGTTAGAGATGCTGCCCCATTTATGGACAGGACTGCCCTCATTGGCGGCTGGGGTTGTCTGCTTTTTTGTCACCAAGTGGAGTGATGGTTGTGACTGTAGAAACTATCTCTGGAATGCAGCTGTACAAGGACTAAAATATCAAGGTGTAGGATATACAAAATGGCGAAACCTCTGCTAAGCTTGGTTCCACAAGACCTCTTCTCAGGGGAATGACCCATTCTATTTCTTGGAGGTAACGAGGACTGCAGGACACCACCTTCCCCTTTCACTCTCCTGCTCTATTCCCTGAGGATCGGGCCAGGGACGCTGGGATGCCAGCCTCCCTCCCTGACCCTCCATTTGAGATCCTAAGAAGGACACTATGAGATCAACGCAATCCCACATTCTGGCAGAAACCCCCTTGGGGTGCCTCCTAAATTAAAGGCCCTTGGCCCTCTACATTTAAAGCCAGATGTGAGACCTAAGTGCCTCGTTTTTATTGCACCACGGCCTGGCCCAAATATAAATTGGGCAATGGCTCTAGGTGGCCGGAAATGGGCTCCTTTGACCCCAAAATTCTAACCAACTTAGACAACCTTTGCTGTAGGCAGAAAAAGTGGCCCAAAATTCCCTTAGGGCCAGGCTATCTTTCTCTTGCACTCCACCCCTTCCCTCCCTCCTGAAAACCTGCCATACTTTCAAAGTCTCTAGACTCCTCTCACTCTTAATCCTCTCTGAACCCCTCTTCTGCATTCTCTGATCCTCTAAATTCTCTATCTTCTCTTCCTCCAGCTCCCAATCCAGTCCCTCCCCCCATTTCTTTTCACTTCCTAGCTG
This sequence comes from Talpa europaea, assembly GCF_964194135.1. Classification (NCBI taxonomy): domain Eukaryota; kingdom Metazoa; phylum Chordata; class Mammalia; order Eulipotyphla; family Talpidae; genus Talpa; species Talpa europaea. The sequence goes on along the minus strand of NC_140068.1, from coordinate 97,722,466 downwards.
CCACACCCACTCTCCTCTTCCCTGTCCCCTTAGGGGAGTGGGTGGGACTGAAGGAGGAGTTTGAGTCCATGTTCCTTTCTCTGTCTGATCTCTCCAAGATTTAAAAGCATCTTGGCTCTTTCACTACCTATACCAAAGAATTTTGTTATCTTGCCCAAGCCTATGACCTTACAAGTCATGATTTACATGTTATCTTCTCTTCCACCCTGATCTCTAATAAAAGGGAATGTGTTTAGGTCTGCTCAAGACCATGCAGATCAGGTCCACTTAACTGACACAACATGTCCCCAGGCCCTGAAGCAGTTCCCTGCCAGGAATTCCAGACTGGGAATTCTGGCTGGGAATTCCAGACTGACACTGACATGGGTTGCCGGGGCCAGGCTCACCTAGACTGTTTTATTACCTGTCCCCTAGCTGGTCTCCAAGCGGCAGCGCATAAACCTATAAACTTTAATAAGCTCAGGAAGATTACCCAGTCTGCCTCAGAAAACCGTGCTGCCCTCCTTAGCCACCTGATGGAGGTGCTCTAGCGCCATACCAGGCTTGACTCTGACTCGCCTGGAGGCTCCACAGTAGCCACTTTTTATCTCAGTCAGCCCCAGACATTAGAAAACAGCTTAAGAAGGCTGAGGACGGTCCTCAAACCCCTATCCGGGATCTACTGAACATGGCCTTTACAGTATTTAACAACTGGGAGGAACAGGATAGGGCAGAGAGGGAACTCTGTAGTCTCCAGAAGACTGAGCTTCAAGCTCAGGCCCTATTAACTGCCTCGAGACTGCCAGGCCCTGCTCCTCCAACCACCACAGCACCTGACAGAGGACGACAATAGGCCCCATTGGCCCCAACCGACTGCCGACCGGAGCCTGCTTCAAGTGTGGCCTGGAGGGCCACTGGTCCAAACATTGCCCCAACCCCCGCCCTCTGCCAGGACCATCAGGGGTCACTGGAGAAGTGACTGTCCCTCCACGCCTGGCCGTGGTGGGCCTGGCCATGGTGGGCCAGTCCTTCTGTTGTAGAGCAACCCCGATACAAAACGGGGTGCCTGACTGTGGGTCCTCACCCGCGCGCTTAAAAGGACTTATCAATGCTCTACTGCAGGCACACGTGAAAGGTTAATAAAAGGTTTATTTACAAGGGAAGGGGAAATGAGGAAATGTACAGCTCTGGAAGAAAAGCGGGAGACAAAGTTTTAAATGAGTCCTACCCGATCCGCCGATCAGGAATCCCAAAATGGCGCTCTGAGAGCTGGCCACCAGCCAGGAGCGGTGAAGCCGGGAGGCGAGCGATCGCGAGCCACAGAGAGGGAGCAAGGCCCACGTGTTTGGTTTTTATATCCAACCTGGCTGCCCAACTCCACCCTCAGGTCCCAGCCACCCTCCCCTTGGTGGTGATGGGATTTGTCTTCCCCAATGTCCTGATGGTTTTAGTCTGGAGTGGGGGTGGAGTCCACAAAGCCTGTATGGGATTAACTCAGGACATCACTTCCCCCTAACAATTCTCCCCTTTCACTTTTTGCCACCATTTCCATGGTGATGAAGATCAAACATATGGATGCTGGGATACAGTCTCAGATGAAAGTTTTCCAGGGTTCCAGTCTGAAAGAAAACGAATCCCTCCAGGTATTGTCCATTGTGGAAAGCAAAAGTCCTCCATTCCTGGAAAAACAGTTCATCAGTCCCAGCCGAAAGAAAACATCTGGAGGCATTAGCCAGAACAAGACAGCAGATATGTCAAAATCACAGGAAAAAAAAATGTTAAAATGGTTCAACTTATGCAAAAATGAATTCTCTCAACCTTGATCCCAAACTTTAACAGCATAGCAAAAGTTTGCAATTAAATCTACTTTTAAACCATTTTGCCTATTTTTGCATAAAATCACAGGGCAGAATAACTAAGCAGCAATTTTAGCTGGCTTTGTTGAAATACTCCATATAGGATCAGAGCGAACCATTGGCATCTGGTCGATGTAGGCTTCAGGTACAAAGTTAGTCTCATCAGACTCCACCTGGGCTTTCCTCTTCTCGACGGTACCAGGGACTTTTCGTTGGCCGGGTTGTCCAGTCCTGCCAATGGAGGCAAGCTTCCTCACCTTCTTTGGAGGTCTCTGGAACCCTACAAACAAGGCAAACAGGTTCTCCTCTTCTTGGTTCAGCTCTGTTTCAACTTTCTGGAAGAATTCCACACAAAGCCACACAATGAAACTTATGTCCAATTTTTTCAGTTTAAACAAAATCCCTATGGAAGTTATACAAAAACAGACTCTGAGATAAGTAGTAAAAGATTACTACCACTATTTTTATGCTGTGTTGGTATCAAGGGGAGAGAAAATGCAAACACAAGTTAGCTTTGTTGGAAAAAAAATTACAACCTTGCTGCAGATCCTGGTCACCAAAACAAGAAAACTTTGTGGATTTAGAGCAAAATGCAAAAAAATCATCAGTATTATTATGTCAAGGAAAACTTAGTAAATATGAGGTGTATTTCCAAGTCTATTCAGTCCTTAGTAGAAAAGTTTTACTCTCAACAGTTCCATCAATAGGAATCTGTTGAGACCTTTTCTCCCTGTATTTTCAGAAACAATTTCTGTAGATGTGAAACAATTGAATTATATAATATTACAAGGTGACAATCACCATTGACAATTTACATACATACCAGATACTACTGTTAACATTTTGTACATACCAAAGTTTTACCATTTTCCCAAGTGACAATGCTTCCCTTCCAGTTTTACTTCATTAGGTAAAATCCAAATAGAACAAATTCATCTAATGCCTTTCCCAGGAGGAAAGGGAGAAACTTTGTGGAGTGTCTCAGGAGCTCTACTGAGGTTCCACAAAATTTCCTTGCATCAGCCAAATGACAGGCTACCAAATTTGTACTTGAATTTAGATTTCTGGGAAGCTTTGCCATAAATATCAGAAAAATAACAGAAACAACAATGTTCAATCTCTATGAAGGCACCGGCTTAGTTCAGTAGCACAATGTTGACAATCAAAACATAACCTTTAGTTTTTCTCATAACTGGAGACTCTTTTTTTTTTTTTTTCCAACGTCTATGGGCACCATGTATACCAATTTGTCAATCACTTGAGGTCAAGACAAGGACACAAGGAAAGGACATACAGACATACAACATATAGACACAAAGAGCTCATTAGTTACTATTTATCATGCGTGGGATATCTCATGCAACTGCAGTTTCACTCATTGGCCAAAGTAACAAAAAGAAAACAGAGAAAAAAATCTCAAAGGTAAAAAAAAAGCAGAAAGTTAAAAAAAAATAACAAAATCAAAATCAAGATTGAAAACCTTTCTGTGTAAAAAAAAAAATAGTGGCACCATATGCATGATCCTAGATGTTATTTCACGTCTCCTAAACTTTGAAAAGAAGAAGATTGGTTAGAGCATGTTAGTTTTCTCAGGGTTTCTTCAGGAAAAAAAAAATGAGTCCTTGGGTATCCTGTAACAATAACTGGAAAAGAAGTCAGTAACATTCAAGTTTTTGTCTGTTTCTTAAACAAATACCTCAAGTCCTCAATGGGTTCACAAGACCAATGGGACTTCGTCTCTGGGTCAGTTCCTCCTGGGGCTTTCTTAACTCTGGAATGATGTACCCAGGGTTTTATGCCTGCAAGTTTCAGAGAAGTATGTGTGCTCAACAAGACATCATAGGGACCAGTCCATTTTTCTGACAGCCGGTTTTGAGCATCCCCACTCTGCCAAGTCTTCAGTAAGACCTGATCTCCAGGTTTGAAGGGATGCAATGGTTGATCAGGAGGCATAGAGATCCTTGAGGTTGCAAAGTTATGAATCACTGCCAGAACCTCCTGGATGTGTTTCACATATTGCGTGATCCGGCAATCTTGTGTTATTTCCGGACTGGCTTTCAGAACTGAGGCCTGAAAAGGTCTTCCAAACACAATCTCAAAGGGGCTTAATTGTAGCCCACTTCTAGGTGCCACTCTTATGTGGAGGAGGGCAAGGGATAGTACCTGGTCCCAACGAAGTTGTGTTTCTTGGCACAGTTTTGCCAAGGTTTTCTTCAAGGTGTGGTTCATCTTTTCTGTTTGCCCGGAAGACTGCAGTCTCCAAGCAGCATGCAATTTCCAGTTTATCTGTAACGCACTGCTTACTGCATGGGTGACGTCAGAGACAAATGCCGGCCCATTATCACTCTGGATAGAGTCCGGCAACCCAAAGCGAGGGATTATCTCTTTCAGTAGCTGTTTGGCAACCTTGGAAGCTTTTTCCGTCTTTGTGGGAAATGCTTCCACCCATCCCGAAAACGTGTCAACAAAAACCAAGAGATATTTGAAATTGCCTGTTGTTCTAGGCATTTGTGTGAAGTCCACCTGCCAGTCCTCAAAAGGACACTTGCCCCGATATTGAACCCCAATGGCTTTAGGGTGGGAGTCAGTCTTGGGGTTATTCCTGGCACATAATTCACAACCTCTGGTGATCCCTTGTGCTATTTTGTGTAAATACGGGCCCCTCAAATATGGGCGCACTGTTTCTAATAAGGCATCTCTCCCATAGTGAGATCCTTCGTGAAGATGTTTTAGCACCGGATATACCAGGGCCTCCGGGAGGAGTATCATCCCATGGGAGTTCACTCTCCAAGTAGAGCTGGGATCAAACTCAGTAAATCCCCATGCACGAGCTCTCTCCTCATCCCGCTCGGTGTATTCAGGAGCATACTGAGTAAGGTCCACAAGAGGGATGAGTGCACCCTGGAGGGCAGAATGGGCAGAACGGGCAGCGACCTTAGCCACCCGATCGGCTGCCCTGTTGCCCTTTGCCATGTCAGACCCACCCTTTTGGTGGCCAGGACAATGCATCACGGCAACAGCTGATGGTAAAGCTACTGCCTTTAACAGGGCCAGGATTTCTAATGGATGTTTGACGTCCTTGTTACTGGCAGTAAGAAGTCCCCGCTCCTTCCAAATGGCCCCATGCATGTGGAGAATCATAAAAGAGTACTTGGAGTCGGTAAATATATTGACTCTTTTACCTTTCGAGAGTTCCAATGCACGGGTCAGGGCTATTAATTCAGCTTTTTGCGCTGATGTACCTGCCGGAAGAGCCTTGGCTTCCACGGTGTTCTGGAGCGTCATCACTGCATATCCAGCACATCGACGGCCTTGGTCCATGAAGCTGCTGCCATCTGTAAATAGCTCCCACTCTGGGTCTGGCAAAGGCTGGTCAGTTAGATCTGGTTGGCTGGCATACACTGTGTCTATGGTTTCTAAACAATTGTGGATTAAAGTGTCATCCTCAGGTCCATCTGCATTGCTTGGAAGCAGTGTGGCGGGATTCAGGGAGTTAGAAACCTGCAGCTTCACATTAGGATTGTCTAACAGAGCTGCTTGATATTTTCCCATTCGCCCGGCAGTCAACCAAAGTCCACCCTTCTGCTCCAGCAATGTCAAGACCTGATGTGGCACACACACAGTGATGGGCTGACCCAATATAAACTTCTCTGCCTCGTGTAGGAGGTCACAAGTGGCAGCTACAGCACGTAAACATGGAGGCCATCCCTTAGTGGTGTGGTCCAATTGTTTGGACAGATATGCAACGGGCTGCATTTCTGGTCCCAACAATTGGGTTAGTACACCAAGGCCAACACCCTGTCTCTCATGTACATAAAGTTTGAATGGCTTCCTAAGATCTGGAAGCCCTAATGCTGGTGCTGAAATCAACTTTACTTTTATTTCTTCAAAGGCCTTTTGACATTCTGAGGTCCAAGACAAAGGTTCAGAATCCAGGCCTTTGAGAGCATCATACAAGGGTTTTGCTATTAATCCAAAGTTAGGAATCCAAATCCTGCAAAACCCAGCCATACCCAAAAATCCACGCAACTGTTGCTGGTTGCTGGGGACTTTAAGGGCTGAAATTACTTGTTTCCTTTCTGTCATCAAGCTCCGTCTGCCTTTCCTAATTTCAAACCCCAAATATGTCACCGTTTGTTTACAGATCTGTGCCTTTTGGGGTGACACCTTATAGCCACATTCTGCCAGGTGGTTCAGTACCACTATGGTATTTTCCAGACAAGATTTGTAGTCTGGACTTGCAATCAGTAAATCATCTACGTATTGCAACAAGACACCCGGAACTTCCAGGCCCTGCTACACTTCCACCGGCGGTCTTGGGTTTGGCTGCTAAGGACTGAAGAGGCCCGGATTCATCGACCCCGATAATCTTCGAGGGGCCCAGGAATGGTCAAGGTAGCAAGTAAGTCCATCTCCTTTCTGGTTGACACGGGGGCTATCTTCTCTGTCCGCCCCTCCTATTCCAGTCAAGTTTATCCTTCTCAGGCCTTGGTTATGGGTGTTGACGGCCTTCTTTCTCAGCCCAGGAGCACTGGTCTGCTCTTTCCTAGTCATGTCTTCTTGCCCCACACCACTCCTGGGACGTGACCTCCTCGCCAAACTCGGGGCTACTCTCTCATGGTTCCAAGACCCTAACACTGCTCTCATCTTCCCACTGCTCCAAATATCTCCTAATCCTTCTCAGAACTACCTGCTGTCTCCTTCCACTGTTGACCCCGTGGTCTGGCATACCTCTACCCTGGTTGTGGCCACTCACCACCCCTACAGAGTGGTCATGGGCAACCCAGGTCACCCAGACCAATTTCTATATATAGCCTCCTGGCTTAATATAGTCCTTTTCCAGCCACCTTGGTTAAAATTTGCGGTACGATCTCCTTCTGTTTTACAACCTCAGCTGCGACCTCTTAATTCAAAATAAAAGTTATTGCAAAGACAAAGACTTCTCCAAAACCTCCGATCCCACAAAAATGTAAGGAAACTTTTTTTTCATCTACTGATGATAAAAAACAACCACAACCACATGCTGGGCAACCTGGAGGCCCACCTTGTATCCTCCTCTACCGGCCTCCCAGGAAACCCACTTGAATGAGCCCCATCTATTTCCATCTGGATCTAAGTCTCAGCTGTCTCCTGCTAGTCCTGACTCTCCAGAGCCACCAGTTCTTATGCTCCAGGTGGTAAAACGTGTAGGTTGCAAGGAGCAGATAGAGAGGCTCTCTAGCTCCTCTTAAGAAAGACTCAGGGACTAGTATATTAAAACCCAAACAGGACTCTCTGAGGTGGACAGAGGTTATTCACAGACCAGCCCTACTCCACCACGGACTTGCTCAGCTGGAAAATCACACATCTTCCTACTCTAGTAAGCCCTAGATTATGATCAATCTCAGTCCCGCAGCGAGCACACCTAGGTATCCAGCGTCACCTGAAAACTTTTGCGGCTTGGGATTCTTACACAATGTCAGCCCAGCTGGAATTTCCCCTTTTAAAAATCCTCTCCAGATGGCCACCCACCTCACCCCCTTCCCTAACACAAACCCTACAGGGTGACCTTAGCCAAATTAAAAACATTAATATCGCCCAACAGATGAAGGCTCTGGACACCATTCTCTGCCAATTAAATCACTGTGTACAGGAATGAAAAGCTACAGTGGCTATCTACTTTAAATTTGTGTTTTTTCATCATTGTTTAGATGGTGTTAAATTTCCTTATAACACTAAGGTTTTGCTAAGTCTTGTAAATGCAAGTAAGGTGAGATATGTGTGTTTGAAAAGAGAAATGTATTGAAGATGGATATTCTGAAGGTCCTTAAGATAATGTAAAACAGGATGGGTAAAATGAAATGGTATTAGAAAGGAAGAAAGCAAAAGAAAGTGTTGAAGATCTAAGAGAGATTTTGGTGAGAAATCATGTGTACTGAGGTGTCTCCACCTCCTACAACACATTCATGGACTTGCTCACCTGACCAGCAAAAAACCCAACTCTTTGTCAGCCAAAGCTGAGGCCAGGACATCCAAACTTGGACCAGCTCTCCCTTACTGCCATGGATGCTGCCCCTTGTAGGCCTGGTGATAATGATCATGCTTTTCTTTGTTTCTACACCCTGTTTTCTCCTCTTTATCCAGGCAAAAATCTCTGAGATGAGTCTTAGCTCTCCCAGACCCAGAAAAGCCATTCCTATTATTGACAGATGAGCAAAAGGGTCCCTGTGGATGAGCAGTATGTATGCAAGCGCTTGGGCCCAACCTGGGTACGCATCACTGCGCCCCTGGTCCAGGTTCCACTCAGCCTTCAGAGCAGAGGCCTTCTCACTCTCCTTCCTCTGTTTCTATCCCATCTCTTAAAGCCACTTCCCATTCTTCTGTCTATACCTGGCAATTCCAGATCAGCACAGCCTTGGGCAAGGTATTACCACTTGTAGAGCCTCTGATCCTAATCTCATTTTTTCTTTTTGCCCTATGCTTACTCCATTTCATCCAACACAGGATCCAAGAAATGTCCCGTACCACTTTTATCAACTCCTCCTCCACCCATATTCTCACGTCCCTGCAGAAGACCATCATAACCAGGTCTGAGGCCCCATCCTGGTCTTCACCCCCTTCCAGCAGGAAGTAGCCAAAGAAAGAACCATCTCCCCTTTTCCTATCAACAAAAGGCTGGAATGAAAGGTCGATGCAGGGGCCAGGAATGAGGAAGCCCACATAGAAAAAGACAAGATGTCCCTGACACCAGGACCACTGATACCATCAAACCTAAACTGAAGCCATAAACAGGAGAAAAACAACTCGGCTCCACCCAAAACAACTTTATTCCGCCTAAATCTGTTTCCCCCTGTCAACCCAGTTTTCCTGCCTGACCTCTCCTCACCCTATAAAAGGGACATCTCTCTCCACAATGGGCATGGCTTCATGGACCCCCACCTTGGGTCTGTGAGGTCCACCCAGGGCGTAATAAATTTTCCCTTCCTTTGAGAAATTTAGCCTGGGTCTCCTTTTCTTTACCGCTCCAAACCTTTCACCCAGTGCTTGTATAAATAAATAAATAAATCTTAAAAAAAAAAAAAAAAAGACAAGAAATAGCCAGTGATGTGGAGGAAAGGGAATTCTAGTGTGCTATTGATAGAAATGTAAATTGAGGCAGCCACTGTTTTTTAAACAGTATGGAGATTCGTAAAAAAGTTAAAAATAAAACTTGAAATGATACGTGCACCCCCATGTTCAATGCAGAATCAACAACAATCAAGACACAAAAGCAACCTAAGTGTCTTAGGTGGATAAGTGTGTGTGTCCATAGATGGATAAAGAAAATTTTTATTATCCAATCATAGAAAAGAAGGAAATATTGCCATTTGCAACAACAAAGATGGGTTTTCAGGCAGTACATTAAGTGTAATAGAGAAAGACAAATAATACAATGCCCCTTATATGGAAGCTTAAAAAAAAAAAGAACTTAATTCAGAGATACAGCAAACAGATTGGTGGTTGCCGGAGGAAGATTGGGGGCAAGGGTAAGAAATGGGAGAGGGTAGTCAAAAGGTACAAACTTCCAGTCTCAAAATAAGAAACTCTTGGGATGTAATGTATATCATGGTGATTATAGTAAATTTTGTATTGTATATTTTAAAGTTGCTTACAGAGTAAATCTTAAAAATTCTCAACAGAAGAAAAAAAATGTGTGGTTGAAAGGTTCGGCGCAGTAAAGAAAAGAAGAGCCAGGCCAAGCTTCCTCAAAGGAAGGGAAAATTTATTGCACCCCAGGAGGACTTCAAGGACCCAAAATGGGGATCGGTGAACCCGCACACATTGTCGGGGGAGGCAGGCTTTATAGGGTGAGGAGAGGTCAGGTGGGAAACTGGGTTCATAAGGCAGGAAAAAGTTTGTAGGGCACGAAAAGATTTGTACAGTGGGGGAGTTTCTTTGTCTGAGAAAAGATTTGTAGGGCGGGGGAAGTTTCATTGCCTGAATTTCTAGGCAGGCTTCCGCATTCCTGTTCCCAGGTGGGCTTCCTGGTGGGCTTTTGCATTCAGGCCTCCTGCATCAATCTTTCAGTGGTGATGGATGTTAACTTTTCGTAGTGATTATTTACCAATATACACAAATGTCAAGTCATTTTGTTTTGTACCTGAATATCTCAAAAACATTATTATTACCGCAAACTTAAAAAAAAAAATACAGTTCAAAGTATAGGTAACTCATAATCATATTTAATTATGAAAAAGTTCTACTCTATACCAACTACATGGTTTTAATTACTTTTCTTGAACAAACTGTGGAGGCAGAATAGAAACAGGAAACCCCTTGATGCTGAGCTCTCTGCTGCGACAGCAGACAGGTTATAGGTCAGAGTAGGAAGCATCTTTGTAGCCAGATCCTCGAGGCAGGAGGCATAGGAGTTGACCTGACCACTGCATCAGAGTTATTCAGGACAGGCTGACAGGAAGCTGGGAATTCTGGGCAAGGACAGGAAGGCATTACAGAAGAACAAAAACCAATCCCAAAATATCCACGGGTGTCAGCGCAGGAGCCCTGTAGAAGAGAGAGTGATCATCACAGGGAACCTGAGGGACATGCTTTACTCCCTTTCTTTGGGGACCCTGCAGTACCAGACAGTAAAAGCTAAGGTCCAGGGCATATGGTCATCACCTCCTCTAACATCTGTGTAGAGGTGAAATAGGATAAAGAGGACACAGTACTATAAATCCACTCATTTGTTACCATTTTGGGGGAAATGAAACTCAGTTTTTTTTGTAATTTAATGATAACTTACCTTCTTTCCATCATAGTAGTCTCTTTTGGTTACATACCATGTACACAGGAGGTAGCCACTAATATGTGACACCAAATGGGCATCATTCTGGTGTCTGACACCTATGATGTGGCTCTGATTCTGTGTTTCACAGAAAGATGCTAACAAAGTCATGACCTGGCTGTGCTGAGGAACAGCCTCAGAAGCTTCCTACAGAAACAGGGCAAAGTCCTCCCTTAACTCCTGATCCCTTAGTAGGGATGCAGCCATGTATCAAAACCTTACTGCCCAGGGACACTCCCCTCACATCCTTCCCTCTTTAACCTATTCCACACACTCCTATTATCAAATCAGAAATATTACCTGCTGGTGGAGGCCCACAAGTTCCTACAGAAGAAAGATATACAAAGAAAGATCTCATTACACAAATATCCAGTCTCTCACTCACCCCAAAGGCAAATGAGATATGCAACTTAAGTGTAATTTCATTTACTCCCTGTCCATTGACCACAGGCTTAAACCATCCTAAAATAAAATCCCCCCAAATGAAACGGACACTAGGAGGAAGCTTTTAGAAAGGAGTCAGTAACATAATAAACTGAAAGGAAGTCCTATGATTCTATCCACCTTATACCTCTGTAGTGGAACCTCCTTGCAACCATTAAAACCAGATTCCAAAGTCTCCCCTTAGCTTGTTCAGTCTCCTCGACCACCAGCCCAGAATCCTTCCTTTCAGGGTCAGGAAGAAAGAGGTACATCTAGAGATAGAAGCCTCCCTCAACAGTCTCAGGTCCAGTTCATCTTCCCCATTCCCCAGAGAGCCTTACCCTTCTTGCTCCTGCGACGGATGAAGAGGCCCAGCCCAAGGAAGATCAGCCCCAGCACGAAGCCCCCAAGGCCACTCAGCATCTTGCTTTTGGAAGATTCAGACTGTGCCCCTGGGGATCAGAGCCTGAGTGTCAGCATTTGTCCCCATACTTCAAAGGTCCTTGATTGAGGGTTTGAAGTCTAGTCTGAGGGACAGGAGGTACAGGTGCCACAGGAAGCTAGTTCTCCATTCTGACCTCTCCTAATGAAGGGACACAGTGAGTGGAGAACAGAAAGGGGTGAAACAGTTCCCTGCTCCCGGGGCACATTCATAACCTTAGACTCTAAGACTCCTATCACCAGCCGTAACAGTCAATCTTTAGAGCTTCCAGGGCTAGGTTTTGGGACCATGGTATGAAGACTAATCATGACTATCTAGAAAAGCAGTGAGATCAGGATTCTTCTGATGCCTCTACCATAGGACTCATCTCCTGCTCTCATCTCCTGCTTAGTAGCAACATAGGTGATAAGGATGAGAATGGGATGGGTCAGGGAAGTTCTTCCTGTCCTCTTATTTATAGGGTCTATAGCAAAAGAAACAAACTGCCCCTTACTCCACTCCACGGTGATGGGGCTCTGGAGGCTGGGATGCTCCACATGACAGGTGTAGACATCTCCACGCTGGGGGGTCATTTCCAGCATCACAAGCATCTGGAAGGTCCAGTCCCCATTCCTAATGAGGGGGGTGGACACAACACCAGCTGTCTCCTCCTGGTCATTCCGGAACCACCGAACTTTGATCTGGCCAGGGTAGAAATCTGTCACCGAGCAGACCAGCAGATTATGGTGGTTTAGAGCCTCTGTCCTGGATGGGGAGATGGTCACCGTAGGTTTCACTGAGGAGAGCAATAGAGAAGGCATAGTAAGATGTGAGAACACACGCCAAGTCTTCCCAAGGGGAAGAGTAATTGTTGGTACCAGAGTGGAAAGTTCCTTCAATTCCAAGCCTTTGATTAGGATCCAAATCTGGCCATTTTATTAGCTTGAATTAGTTAGCTTTTATTAGCTTACTTTTCAGTCTCAAAAGATAATAGTAATCATCCCATGGAATTACTCTGTTGATACTAATTGATAAAAATGAAGCACATGTAAATTATAAATTGCTATATTATACGGGCCATTGTTCATAAAAAAATTTTTTTAAATAAACTTGTAGTTCTTATCCCCCACATCTACTGAAGGTGACCATCAGGATCAGCTCCAGGGGCTCATACACAAGCACTAACACTGTTTTCTATTAGTCTCCCCACAGGAGAGAAAATCCAGCTGCTTTGACTCTCCTGCTGCTATGAGACCATCAACACTAGCCATGGAGCCAGGAATAATATACTGAGAATTAAGAATGTGTAGGTGTTTCTCTATTGTTCCACAAAATAGGAAACAGTGATACTCATGAACAGATTCTACTCTATAATTCTTAGCCTGCAATGTTAACAGAATTTTAAAACTTAGAACAGTACTTTTTACATATTGCTAGTCATCTTACATAAAAATTTCTCTCTCATCTTTTAGCTTAACCTTAGCTCACATGACATTCTGTGGTGAATGCCCCACAAAATATTTATATTATAAAATATATATGCTTCCATTTCCACATCATATATGCCACCTACATAATTCATTTGTTCATTCATTTATGCATCCATTCAGCAAATATAATTTTGAGAAGACAGGAAAACCAGAAATAAACAACAAACCATAGTACCTGCTTATACAGAACTTGCAATCTATTGATAGTAACAGACAAAATCATGTTGTTTCAAAAGTTTGTAATTTTTGAAGGAAAGAAAGGCAAGCTTGAAACCAAAAATGGTAATAAAATGTCATGTTTGCCCATGACTTGACTCCTTTATGTTCTCAGGTTATTACTCATAGTCAAACACAACCCACCTTTGCCATTTTTCACATCTTTTACTTCATCTTTCCAGTCACTATCTTTTATTCCCATCATATGAAATTACAATAAATATTTCATGTGTGTTTTCTTTATTTGATAATGTAATGTTCTGTCATACTCCCCCATCTTTTATCATTTGAATTTTATTATTAGCTGTCTACTCCATTGCATCCCCTTGCAGCTAAGAATTTCTTCCTTCATTTGAAATCAGACATTATTGTCATACATGTTCTCTGTAGAAATATCTGAGATTTTTGCAGAGGTTGGTCTGTGTTAATAAGAATGTGAAGTGAACATGTAAGTACAAGTGGGTCTTGCTGAGGTCAGCAGGCAGTTCCACACCTCAATTAAATGGCACTCATTAGTTACCATCTGGGAATCACATTTTCAGTTTAGACTTTTAACTCTTATTCTGGTTCTTCGTCCTGGAGTCTGACTAGAATCATGGTCAGCGACATGGATTTATAAAATCTATGCATCTTGAGCAGACAGAGTTAAAAAAAAAAGAGGACACAAATTCAAGAGAAAATGTTATAATGGTTTTACGACAAAGAACAAATAGCAGAAGTATTAATATTTGCTGGCATTAAGATGTGGGTCAGTGGAAAAAGCAAAACCTGTAAAGTGTAAAGTCAGTCAAAAATTATGTGAATATACATAAATAATACTGGGAATAGATTAGGGACTAATCTGAAATTTTAACCCCTGAGAGTTATTGAAAACAGGAAGGACACTCATGTTGCTGTTTCTGATTATAACTGACTTGAAGGAGGTTTTGCTTCCCTTGGACTCTATATACTTCTAATAAAGAACATAATAATGGCTGTTGTGTATTTGGGGTTGACTTCAGGGCTTGGTGAATAATGTGGACTATTACAAAGTGTGAATGCACCAACATCAGCATATTACAGCCGCTTCACACTGGGCAGGGCTGGCGCCCTGCAGGAACGTTCAGAGGCTGTGGAAGTGCGTCCTCCCTGACCCACCCCGCTCTGCCCGCCACTGCCAGGACCCGTCACACCGCCGCCCCCTCCACGGACCCTCCCCTGATCACACTGGGCCCCTTTCACGGGGCTGAGCGCTGGCGACCGCACTCACCTCGCTGCTCGGAGATCAAGGCAGCGTCCATCGGGTAGTTGTGTCTGCACACCGTGTCCACTTCGGCCCGATCCCGCTCCAGGATGTCCTTCTGTCCGTTCCAGTACTCGACGGTCCCCCGCCCCTGCTCGGTGACGGCGATGTACTTCCCCACGTTGCTGTCGAAGCGCGCGTACTCCTCCCGGTTATGGAAGTATCTCTTCAGGAGCCGCACCCGCTGCGTCCCGTTGGTGAAGTAGCACTGGCCCTTGAACTGGTACACTAGATCCTCTGCGGGGAGTCACAGACAGCGGCTTGGTGAAGCCTCAACCCCACAGAAAACGCTCAACTCCTGTGCCACCGAGGCAGGCAAGGGCGCTGAATAAACCTGAAACCAAACTGCAACTTCGTGCTCCTGGCCCCAGCTAGCCTGCAGCTCCCCCCTGAGCTCTGCCCGTTCCACCTCCCACCTGAGGGTTTCCAGAATGGCCGCAGAGGGAATGAGGGGTGGGGAAAGGAGGGGAGCAAGCTGGTCTCCAGGGGCAAGCCTGGCATCTGAGCACTGGGTAAAGGCCGGTCGGTTGATTTTCCACTGATCTCTGCGTTTAGAGGAATCATGACCTTGCCGGATTCCATTTTCCACATAACCTCTGGGAATCTCAAAGACAACAAGAATCCACATAACCAGGACAGCTCAAAGGAATGACAAGAAAGATCTAGAAATAAGAGTGTCCTCCTCCTGACAAGCATATTTTAATGGTCCCTCCCAAAGGGCCCTTGACTGGGTTTGCAACAGGGCAATCCCCAGAGAAAGGGGAGGTTCAGGGTCCCTGCCCCATCCTAAGGAAGGGTGGAGCTGAACAGGAAGCAGAAGCTAGAGAGGGAAAGAAAGAGCAAGAAGAAGACCTGGAGGAGAAACATGGAGCAGAGAGACCTGTGAAGAAGCCAGGCTTGCTTCTCGGCCTTGGACTTGTACCAGGGACTTGGGGGGGCAGGGAAGAAGACATTGCAAAGAGACAGAGATGTGGGTGAGAGACCCATGGGGAGGCTGACAATGCAGTGTTTACCTTGATTTGTATTTTTGATTTTGTGCTTTTCCTTCCATATGTGCTGGGCCCCTTCGCCCCTTTCCCATGGGTCCCCACCAGAGGGTGCCTTAGACCTATCTATAGCAGGCTTTTGGGCTTTGGTGACCCAGCTTTGAGCCAACCCTGTTTGGCTGAGCATTTACCCACAAGGGGATAAGTAACTTTGGGTGTTGAACTGAAAATTATTTTAAACTATGTTCTTTCTTTCCTCTATCACACACTAATTGTGTTAAAGTTCCTTTCCACTGAAAGTCTTATGACTAGTATATAATTGTCTTTATACTGCAGATGGCTGAACCTATTCAGAGTAGGGAGTTTTGGGGGTCCCAGAGTACCCCTTACCGTGCCTGTTAACAGGTTCACTCTGAATTTCTGAGTAAATCAAACTCAGGGTGAGGTTTGCTCATTCTTGCATGGGTAGAAGGGACCTAAATCTCCGGAGTCCTAGAGAGGAACATTTTACTCAGGGAGAGAGAACAGGCTTTTGAAGTGGAATAAATTTTATTTCAACTGAACTGTGTCTGTTACCAGTTTGAGCAGAATACTTGAAGTTATAAGTGTAATTATGGGGAAAGGTCATAACATCTACACATAAACTGTGTTAGGAAGAATGAGAATTTTTTTTTCTCTTTTATTTTTATTTATATTTTAATTTTTTTGGCAGTAACATGGTGCTACAACACTAAGTTATTTAGGGGTACAGGTTCACACCTCTTTAGATATATGTTGCCACACTATGTCCACCCTCAAAGTATCCATATTCCTCGAATATGGACCACTGGGTCTCCTCCCACTTTGGTTCCCCATTCCGTCTTCCCTTTCAGTAGTTGTAGTGGGGAGAAATATCAGAGTGAGGTCAAAGGCATAGGAGACGGGGGAAGAATTCACCAGAGGCGGAGTGAAAAATGGAAAAGGTGTATTTATTGAAATACACTGCTAAGAGAAGCAGCAGGCTAGACAGGAGAAGTCTGAGCCCAAAGAAGGATTTGAGGCTCTCTTTTGTACTCTGGTTTCACCAGTTTGCACCAATTATGTACTGGGATGTCTGGTCTCTGCTGCTTCTCTTTGACACAGAAATATGTTCTGGCCTCTACTTCTGCATTTCTGGAGCTGGGTTGGTTTCTCTGGTAATGGTGGTGGGTTTTATGGCCTTGTCCCCAAGGCAGCTTTGTAAATTCCTTTATTTATTCAAGTCTCCCAAACCTAATTGTTGGGCCAGGCATGGGGGCTTAGTTTTTAACCTGATTAAATTGTACCCTGACAATAGCCTCAATTTTGCAGTCATATTTGTAGGATTTGTTTTGATTGAATTTGTCTGTTCCTTTGTTTTGTTTCTTTGTTTATGGAAATCAAGAAATGTTATCATGTGTTCAAAATGGTTTCTCAATATGTATTATATGCCTTCTTTACATTCTCCTTTTTCCTAAATTGAATTCATCAACTCAACTTTCTGAATCCCTCTCATGTCATTATTTGATAATAAATTAGTGAACTTAAAGTTAAAACTCCCTATCTGAGGTCACCCAGTCAGCTTCACTCAAATACCAAGAATTTGCCTCCCAAGCCTATTTTGAGTTAATAATGTAGAGTACAGGGCCTCCCTGATGGCATAGGGGACCTCAAAGGCCCACCACCATGGCCTGAGTTGATCCCCAGCCAGGGAGCATCCTACATGGCACAGCAGACCTCTCCTGTCGTGCCTGTTGCTCTCCTCAGCAGTGTATTTCAGTAAATTCTCCTGTTCTGCTCCCTGCTCTGTCTCTGGTGAATCCTCTTACCACCCGTAACTCTGGTCTGCACCCCAGTTGTATGCAAAAATAAATAAATTAAATTTAAAAGAAAAAAGAATGTAGAGTACTTTTCCTCAGATGCTAAGACTGCCGAGACCACTGCTGCCCCACATTTCTCCAACCCAGACTACCATAGTATTTAGTCCAGATAAGATTTAGGGGGACCCTAAAATGACAAATTCTGCTGCTTTCTCTGGAAAGATTCATATCTTTAAAAAATAACCCCAAACTCACTTTGTCCTGGCACAGGTGGTAAATGCACACTTTTTTTCCTCCCCACTATAACAGCCTCAGCTTAAAGCTGTGAGATGGGGGATGTCCTCACTGAAAGAGGCTAAGAGTAGAAAATTTAGAATGGAGTTGTCACAAGACCAGAAACTGGAGATGAGGGTAGAAATGATTACATAGTGTTTAAGCCAACTATATAAATTAAAAATCCTTAGATGCCAACTGCTATAGCTAGTATTAGATGCTATAGAAAGTACCCAGAGACTCAGATCAGAGGTGGGGATATGGCAATGGAGGGCCACTATAGACTATCACCAGTCCTTTCAAATCTACCTAGTCACCACATAAGTAATTAATTTAATAATAGATAGCAATTCCACAAAGGAATGAACACCCCTAAAATAAAGAACCCTGTATTAATACAATTTCTGCACTGACAAAAGGAAGCTCCAGTGCCCACCTGTGACAAAGCAGGTGCCTCTTTTTCTTTCTTCTTTTCCTAATAAACCTGTCCCTTTAAAATGTAACCTTCATCTGCCTGTGTCTATGCAAATATCTTTGTCTCCTGGGTAAACTTCTCCAGTGCCACTGAAAGGGGGCTCTGCTGAAACTTTACTCAGAGGTAAACCAAAGACCCCACTCACTAAACCCAACATCTCATCAAAGTGATATCGTTGACCCCATCATTAGAAGGTGAAAATGAGAATGTACATAGCTCTTTCCCAAAGAGAGGAAATGTGTGATAAAAGAGTGTATTCCAAGATCATAAAATCCCCCACATCTCAGCCCTGGGTCTTCAGATCCTGTTCCCAGAGCAGTGTTTCCGTGGAACAGTCACCCTGCACTTACCTGGAGTGTCTCTGCCCTCAGCCCCTGGGTTGCTCAGCACCACCAGCATCATCAGCACAGCTGCTGTCCACAGGCTGCCAGGGATCCACAGTGCAGATTTCCCAGACATAATTGTGTCACAAAGGAAGAAGAAACGGTGGTCAACACAATTAACTTAATAGAAATGTACCTGCTGCAGAGAATAAAAACCTGTGAAAGTTTCATGCACGGTGGCATTGGAGGATTCCCAGGAAAGGAACCAATCAGCACTGGAGCTGCAGCACCTCATCTGTCTCTGGGCAGACACTTACAATGAAGGTTCTCAATCCAGTGTCTGTGTTGTCATCAGTTTTCAGTAACTGAACATCTGAGGTGAAGATTTCTCTCATTTATAAGAAACCTAAAG
The DNA here is from genome assembly GCF_964194135.1 of Talpa europaea. Classification (NCBI taxonomy): domain Eukaryota; kingdom Metazoa; phylum Chordata; class Mammalia; order Eulipotyphla; family Talpidae; genus Talpa; species Talpa europaea. The sequence continues at coordinate 97,703,707 of NC_140068.1, read as the reverse complement.
ATAGAATATATTAAGTTTTTAAAGAGCCAAAAGAGAAAAATTATTCAAAGTAGACATCTCTTCTACTTTTTCAAAGTAGACATCTCTGATGCTCATTTAAAACCTGCCATTCTTATGTTTGGGATTTTTTTAATTGAAGAAAATAAGAGGATAATATTTCAAGGCAAAGAAAATTATTGCCACAGTGATAATCACTTCTTTTTTCTTAGATGCTTGGTAGAAACTTCAGTTGTGGTGGGAAGAGTGGAGTTCTAGAAGGAAATGGTTTGGAGCTTCAGTTTTATCATTAATGTGCTTTATCAGAGTCAACAAATTACTGACCCTCTGTTATTGTCTCAGTCATCTCTTTGTAATGTGGGTATCATGTTTCATGCTTTTACATCTAGATCTTCAGATACACAAACTTAGGAATAATTTGGATTCTTTAATAATGCAAAATGTTCTTTACCTGTAAGTGTAAATGCTGGGAATATCAGGTTTATATGAACTGTAAGAAAACAAGCAAAAAATTGACAACCAGTCTTGCTAGAAAGTGAGTCTTCATGGTGCGAGAATCTATTGCATTCATGCCTTTTGAATAAAGGTATTTGAAAAATTAGTTAAGTTGACTTTTATTTTATGATCTCCTCATCTGCTTAAATCCTTCCTGAACCATGAAGCAGTTTCATCTGATGTCCGCAAATCCAGTCACAGTGTTCCTACAGTCACCTTTAGTTGTGAGACTAGTGAGAAATGATGTGGAGAAGCACTTCTTGGCCATTAACAATGTTAATAACGGGTAACAATGTGGTTTTTTTAATTACAATATTTATCAGTTTTCTCTTGCTCATGAGTAGAGGCAATGTTGAATAGTTATAAGACAATTAGGACAAAATCTGGCCTAAATCAGTAAAAAAGACAATAAGTATCTCCCCTCCCTTCTCATCTTCTCTCCCTCCCTTTCTCTCTTCCTTGTGCTTTGATTTTTCCTTTTAAAATAGAGGACAAAGATGTAATGATTCCCAAGTGTATTAAAATTATTTTATATGTATAGTTATATGTTGCTACTTTAATTATGACACCATATGAGTCCATATGAACATAGCTCTGTCTATTTATGCTTCATACAAATTGTAAATAAATGTAAATTGACAATCTCTACTGGATTTATAGCCTCAATAATCTTGATATGGCAGTTATACTGTACTCATTATATGAATTCATTTGTCAGTAATGGCCATTGATACATTTTAAAAATAGAGAGGATCTGAAAGCAGAAGATAAGGAGTTCATCAGGCAAAAAGAAATAAGGAAGAGACAAAAAGAAATTTCCATCAGTGGCACATAAAGGCAGTGAGCTTTTCCTGTATTAGACACACAGTTCCAGAGCACCTGAGACTGGAAAATAATCACTGGACTTTCACCCACAGTGGTGTATCAGGATCTGGGGAACGGCAGAGTAAGGAGGGATTACATGGCTGAGGTGGAAGCATAAAGAAAGTGTATCAAACTCAGACCAGGAATAGGGTTGAGAGGCAAGAAAGAATGGTCAGAGAGGAAACTTGAAGTTAATTAACCTCAGTTCCCTCAGTCCCATCTGGGTCCCTCAGAATAAACAGAGGCCTCTGGTCCATGCCTTCTTTCCTATCCTTGCCAGGAAATCCCCTCAGTTCCGTTTCAGGGCTGTACAACAGATACTGCTAAGATGCAGGATTTCCCAGTTAGAGGCCTCTTCTACAGACTTTCCAACTAGCAACAAAAGCGTCATCTTAGAATCCCATTTTCATTGACTAAAACATTATCCGAGGTTCTATTGTGGGTATCTGCCATCTGCTTCCTCTTAAGTAAGTCAATCAACCTTGTCTCACTTTCTAGAGTTCTCTTTACCATCCACATCCCTGCCACATTAATCAGGGCAACCTCTGCTGGCCTGGCCTGAGAGAAAGGCAAGACAAACATCCTGATCCAGGATGCCTCATCTGAGTACAATTATGAGGTGGAATCACATTATGGTTCTTACTTGCATCTCCCTATTGATAAGTGAAAGTGAACATTTTCTCACCTGTCTATTGATCATCCATAAGTCCTCTTTGGAGTCATGTCTATTTAGTCTTTCTGCTCATTTTTGATTGCTTTGTTTATCTTCATATTATTGAGTTGTATGAGTTCTTTTGTATATCAGCCCTTTTTCAAATGTGTGATGAGCAAAAATTTTCTTATTTAGTAGTGTCTCTTTGTTTTCCTTATAATTTCTTTCACTGCATACAAGTATTTTAGTTCAATGTAGTCTCATTTTTTAATTTTGTTTCCTATGCCACTGTAATTAAATCCCCAAAGACAGCACAGAAGTCAGTTTCATGCAGTGTTTTGTCTGTATTTCTTCTGTAATTTTTTTTAAAGATTTATTTATTTATGCGTACAAGAACTGGGGTATAGGCCAGAGGTGTGGGGGAGTGAGAGGATTCACCAGAGACAGAGTGGGGAGCAGAACAGACAGAATGACTGAAAACACTGCTGAAGGGAGCAGCGGGTGAGACAGGAGAGGTCTGCTGCACCATATGGGTAGCTCCCTGACCGGCCGGGGATTGAACTCATGCTGTAGAGGCTGCAGATAGCTTCATAGTGCTGTGCTTAACCCCTTGCACCACCAGGGAGGCCCTTCTTCTGTAAATTTTATGGTGTCTTATCTTACATCCAAGTCTTCATCCATTTTTTTTAGTTATTTTTTAATTTTTATTTTGGGGTTATATTTTTCTCCTCCATATGTACACATGTTCCATTCACCCTCTGCCAAACCACACATGCCAATAACCCTTCTGTCTGCCTCTTGCTCTCCTTTGGTCATTCTGGTAATCATTAAATTCTTTCAGTAAGTCCAATATTCAGTCCTGTTGTATAATGTCTGTGAATGACTTCTGACCATTAATTTTCTATAGATGAGTGAATCATCCAATATCTTTCTTTAAATTTCCAACATATTTCACTTAATCACCTCAAGGTCCATCCATTTTTGTCCTAAAAGCCACTATTTAATCTTTCTTCACAGCTATGCAGTATTCCATTTCATATATAGTCTACCACTTCTTTATCCACTCATCTGTTGAAGGGTACTCATCTTGGTTTCATAACTTGGCAATTGTGGACAGAGCTGATATGAACATACGTATACATAAATCTTTTCATCTTAGACATATACGATCTTTCCTGGGACAAGCTGCCACAATCTATTAATTGCCTTGTAAGCATCAAAAAGAAGTAAGATAGCACCCTTGGAAGTCAGAGGGACCTCAGCCAAGAAAGGCCCCATACCATCTCTTGCCTTGAGTTCTGCCCACTCCTCTACTGTTGTGAGTTGAGGATCTAAACAAATACTTGGCCCTTGATCTACCCAACAGATAGAAAAGATAGTAAGTTATGGAGGCACTGGCCCTGTACAATGTCACTACAGTGGAAATGGGTATGGAACAATAAGGTCTGAGTTACTCTTCTTCCTTCCCAGGTGGTGTGTATGCACTGGTTACAAGGGGGTAACATATTGGAAGATTCCATCATAAGAGAAGGAGAACTCAAAAGAGAAAGTCCAGAGCACAAAGAAAACGGCCCTGATCCGACATCCTCAGACTTCAGCTATGTAGCTATGTGTGGACTAGCCAGCTTCTGGTGTGACTAGAGCAGGGAAATTCAGAGGTGACTCGTCACCAGTGCAGTGGAGAGTCAGTTGAAGAGTATTTTGCTGGTCAGATGAGCAAGTCCATGTGTGTATTTCAGGAGGTGGGGGTGTCACAGGCAGGTTCAGCATCACTAGTTTGGCTCAAATGTGATAAATCCAAGGGTGACTTCAGCCACCTTAACTCTGTAGGGGTGGACAAAGTGATAGTGAAAGGGCCCTGCCTGTGGGGTTTAAGAGGTTGCAGGTTACATTCCTTAACCCAGACATTATCTCCAGGCTTATAAGGATGTACAGGACTTGTGAGACTGACAAGGAGTTGTTCCTATACACATTGATTTAGTTGACAGAGGATAGTACCCAAAAATCACCCTGGAGGGCTTGAATTAGGAAGGGGTGGGGATTGACTTTCCATAGAAGATTTCAAAGTCTGCCACAAATGCAGGACCATTATCAGAACCTATGGAGAAAGGCATTCCATATCTTGTAATGATTTCTTTTAAAAGAGCTTTGGCCACTTTGTGTGCCATTTCAGCCTGGCAAGGGTAGGCTTCTGGCATCCTGAATATGTGCACACTAAGACCAAGAGATACCAGTTTCCTCAATCCTGCAGCAACTCAGTGAAATCCACCTGCATGTTGCCGAATGGGGAGCTTCTAGTGTACTGAACTTGTGGGGGAATTTGGAATTCTTGGTGGATTACTTTTGGCATATACTTTACATCGTGCATAGACAGCTCTTGTACGTGCTGAGAGTCTGGAGATGTAGAAGTGCCGAGAAAGTAGTTTTTACAAAGCCCCATTCCCCATGAGTCTTTTAATACATTTCTTGGGCGAAGGTTGCACCCCAGGCTGACAGTGTTACAATCTGCCCATCCAGAAGCTGTTTCCATTCCCCAGCACTGAATGTCTCTGGCTCATTTTCCAGCCCATCTTGTTCCTGTGGGGAATAGTGGCAGCGTTGGTTCAGATAAGGGGCAGGAAGGCCTGGAAGGGCTAGTGCAGCAATAACTGCTGGCTGCAAGGCCTCCAGGGCTGCTCATTTGGCTTCACTGTCTGCCTTCTTATGTCTCTTAATGGTTATAGAGTCACATTTTTGATGTCCATGGCAGTGCATGACTGCAACCTGTTTCAGGGCCCACGCCACCTCAAGAAGTTCTAGCATTAACTCTCTGTAATTTAAAGTCTTCTCCCCAGCATTCATGAGCCCCTTTTCCTCCATTGGCTACACAGTACAAAGCACTGTGTACATGGAGAATGGAGAATGCAAATTTTGTCAAATAAAGGAATCTATGAGGCCCTTTTGTGGGTTAGCTGGGGATCAAACTCAGGCCAGAGTAGTGCTAGCACTGAGACGGAAGCCCCTAGGCCACCAGAGAGAGCCCTGAACCCTAGTAGTCTCACAGTTGCACAAAGGATGAAGTACGCAGACAGTGACTGGCAAACTATGTGGGCACTGTCCTTGGCCAGTTTTAGTGACCCTTGCTGCACTGTATCAACGTGAGGGAAATGCAGTCCTTAAAGAAGGGGAGGAGCTCTACAGAGTGAAACCACCCCAACAAAGCTAAGAACTGTATAGCTGCCAGTAGAAATTAAAATGGGCCATCAAATCATTTGTTGATTCCAGTGTAGTTACAAGGCTAGGAAGTTACAGTTAAAATGGAGGGTTTGAAATTACTAAGCACTGATAGCCCCATAATTTTGCTAAAAATATCATTTGATAGAAAGATGAAGGAAAGGAAAAGAAGATGAATTCTTTTAAAGGAATGCATCTTCTCCCTTTGGAGGTAGTACCTACAGACTCAACCCTCAAACCCAGAATCTTGTGTTATTCGTTAACTCAGCTTCAAGTTCATTTCTTTCTTAGGAAGGTGTTCCAACTTTTTGCACTGTTATTTTAAGAACAAAAATTATGGAAACCCCTATGCCATCATCACACTTTCTTTTCAACCAATTGGGACAGAGAGCGAAGCAGCCTCACTCCTCTCCAGCAGATGTATCTGCTAAGGATGTCTGGCCCCTGTCTTGCAGAGAAGATGGAGAAGGGGCAATTGACAATATGAGATGAGATGAGAGGAGTCTATTTGTATACGTTATGTATAGAGTCAAAAACTACATTTTGTAGTTGTGAAGCAGCGAGTAAGCATCTACCTCACTTAGTGAAAGGTGGAGGAGAGGAGAGTATCTAACATTTTTCTAATTAATACGTATGTGGAAAATCCTTGCACAGTTTTAAAGTAAAATTTAAAAAGAAGAAAATGGCTATGATGCTACACTCTCCCTACTAGGGATGCAAGAGTACCTGAGGTAGATAAGATGGAAATTTTGCAAAAGCCTAGGATCCCACCTCCTCATTGTCATAAAACAACTTGAGGGCAAGTCACATTATCACTTACTGATTATTTTGCTCTAGCAAAGGAGTACTTCCAGAGGTGTTGAGGTAATTGAGTAATTGAGGTAATCTCTCAATTACTCTTCATGACAGATGGGCATTCTTACTAACTGCTGAATCTTCAGCACCCCAAAAAGTTCTTAATTGTCTTAATATTAAAAAAGTTCTTAATAATATATGATCAATTAATGAATAAATGAATAGGATACTAACAATTAGTAAGTTTAAGAGATAGAAGATTTTAAGATTTAGATTCCAAAACCACAGATAGCCACAAAGATCAGTGGCACAAAAGCATTGTTGTAGAGCAACCCCGATACAAAATGGGGTGCCTGACTGTGGGTCCTCACCCGCCTGCTTAAAAGGACTTATCAATGCTCTACTGCAGGCACACGTGAAAGGTTCATAAAAGGTTTATTTACAAGGGAAGGGGAAATGAGGAAATGTACAGCTCTGGGAAAAAAGTGGGAGACAAAGTTTTCAATGAGTCCTACCCGATCCGCCGATCAGGAATTCCAAAATGGCGCTCTCAGAGTTGGCCGCCAGCCAGGAGCGGTGAAGCCAGGAGGCGAGCAATCGCGAGCCAGAGAGACCCCAAGGCCCACGTGTTTGGTTTTTATATCCAACCTGGCTGCCCAACTCCACCCTCAGGTCCCAGCCACCCTCCCTTGGTGGTGATGGGATTTGTCTTTCCCAATGTCTTGATGGCTTTAGTCTGGAGTGGGGGTGGGGTCCACAAAGCCTGTATGGGATTAGCTCAGGACATCATTTCCCCCTAACAATTCCCCCCTTTCACTTTTTGCCACCATTTCCATGGTGATGAAGATCAAACATATGGATGCTGGGATACAGTCTCAGATGAAAACTTTCCAGGGTTCCAGTCTGAAAGAAAACGAATCCCTCCAGGTAGTGTCCATTGTGGAAAGCGAAAGTCCTCCATTCCTGGAAAAACAGTTCATCAGTCCCAGCCGAAAGAAAAATATCTGGAGGCATTAGCCAGAACAAGAGAGCAGATATGTCAAAATCACAGGAAAAAAAAAATCTTAAAATGGTTCAACTTATGTAAAAACAAATTCTCTCAACCTTGATCTCAATTTTTTTTTAACAGCATAGCAAAAGTTTGCAAACTAAATCTACTTTTAAACCATATTGCCTATTTTTGCATAAAATCACAGGGCAGAATAACGAAGCAGCAATTTTTAGCTGGCTTTGTTGGAATACTCCATATAGGATTCAGAGCGAACTGTTGACATCCTATCTGTGTAGGCTTCTAAAACAAGTTGGTCTCATCAGACTCCACCTGGGCTTTCCTCTTCTCGACGGTACCAGCGACTTTTCGTTGGCCGGGTTGTCCAGTCCTGCCAATGGAGGCAAGCTTCCTCACCTTCTTTGGAGGTCTCTGGAACCCTACGAACAAAGCAAACAGGTTCTCCTCTTCTTGGTTCAGCTCTGTTTCAACTTTCTGGAAGAACTCCACACAAAGCCACACAATGAAACTTATGTCCAATTTTTTTCAGTTTAAACAAAATCCCTATGGAAGTTATGCAAAAACAGACTCTGAGATAAGTAGTAAAAGATTACTACCACTATTTTTATGCTGTGTTGGTATCAAGGGGAGAGAAAATGCAAACACAAGTTAGCTTTGTTGGAAAAAAAAAATTACAACCTTGCTGCAGATCCTGGTCACCAAAACAAGAAAACTTTGTGGATTTAGAACAAAATGCAAAAAATCATGAGTATTATGTCAAGGAAAACTTAGTAAATATGAGGTGTATTTCCAAGTCTATTCAGTCCTTAGTAGAAAAGTTTTACTCTCAACAGTTCCATCAATAGGAATCTGTTGAGACCTTTTCTCCCTATATTTTCAGAAACAAATCCTGTAGATATTAAACAATTGAAGTACACAATATTACAAGGTGACAATCATCATTGACAATTTACATCCATATCATGTCAAGGTGTTATTACCCGTTTTCCCAAGTGACAATGCTTCCCTTCTAGTTTTACTCTACTAGGTGAGCCAAATAGAACAAATTCATCTAATGCCTTTCCCAGGAGGAAAGGGAGAAACTTTGTGGAGTGTCTCAGGAGCTCTACTGAGGTTCCACAAAATTTCCTTGCATCAGCCAAATGACAGGCTACCAAATTTGTACTTGAATTTAGATTTCTGGGAAGCTTTGCCATAAATATCAGAAAAATAACAGAAACAACAATGTTCAATCTCTATGAAGGCACCGGATTAGTTCAGTAGCACAATGTTGACAATGAAACCATAACCTTTAGTTTTTCTCATAACTGGAGACTCTTTTTTCCAACGTCTATGGGCACCATGTATACCAATTTGTCAATCACTGGAGGTCAAGACAAGGACACAAGGAAAGGACATACAGACATACAACATATAGACACAAAGAGCTCTTTAGTTACCATGTATCACGCGTGGGATAGCTCATACAACTGCAGTTTCACTGATAGGCCAAAGTAACAACAAAACAAGCAGAGAAAAAAAATCTCAAAGTTAAAAACAAAAGTTAAAAAGAAATACCAAAATCAAGATTGAACGCCTTTCTGTGTAAAAAAAAATACCGGCAGCATATGCATGATCCTAGATGTTATTTCACGTCTCCTAAACTTTGAAAGGAAGAAGATTGGTTAGAGCATGTTAGTTTTCTCAGGGTTTCTTCAGAAAAAGTGAGTCCTTGGGTATCCTGCAACAATAACTGGAAAAGAAGTCAGTAATATTCAAGTTTTTGTCTGTTTCTTAAACAAATATCTCAAGTCCTCAATGGGCTCACAAGACCAATGGGACTTCGTCTCTGGGTCAGTTCCTCCTGGGGCTTTCTTAACTCTGGAATGATGTACCCAGGGTTTTATGCCTGCAAGTTTCAGAGAAGTATGTGTGCTCAACAAGACATCATAGGGACCAGTCCATTTTTCTGACAGCTGGTTTTGAGCATCCCCACTCTGCCAAGTCTTCAGTAAGACCTGATCTCCAGGTTTGAAGGGATGCAATGGTTGATCAGGAGGCATAGAGATCCTTGAGGTTGCAAAGTTATGAATCACTGCCAGAACCTCCTGGATGTGTTTCACATATTGTGTGATCCGGCAATCTTGTGTTATTTCCGGACTGGCTTTCAGAACTGAGGCCTGAAAAGGTCTTCCAAACACAATCTCAAAGGGGCTTAATTGTAGCCCACTTCTAGGTGCCACTCTTATGCGGAGGAGGGCAAGGGATAGTACCTGGTCCCAACGAAGTTGTGTTTCTTGGCACAGTTTTGCCAAGGTTTTCTTCAAGGTGTGGTTCATCTTTTCTGTTTGCCCGGAAGACTGCGGTCTCCAAGCAGCATGCAATTTCCAGTTTATCTGTAACGCACTGCTTACTGCATGAGTGACGTCAGAGACAAATGCCGGCCCATTATCACTCTGGATAGAGTCCGGCAACCCAAAGCGAGGGATTATCTCTTTCAGTAGCTGTTTGGCAACCTCGGAAGCTTTTTCCGTCTTTGTGGGAAATGCTTCCACCCATCCCGAGAACGTGTCGACAAAAACCAAGAGATATTTGAAATTGCCTGTTGTTCTAGGCATTTGTGTGAAGTCCACCTGCCAGTCCTCAAAAGGACACTTGCCCCGATATTGAACCCCAATGGCTTTAGGGTGGGAGTCAGTCTTGGGGTTATTCCTGGCACATAATTCACAACCTCAGGTGATCCGTTGTGCTATTTTGTGTAAATACGGACCCTTCAAATATGGGCGCACTGTTTCTAATAAGGCATCTCTCCCATAGTGAGATCCTTCATGAAGATGTTTTAGCACCGGATATACCAGGGCCTCCGGGAGGAGTATCATCCCATGGGAGTTTACTCTCCAAGTGGGGCTGGGGTCAAACTCAGTAAATCCCCACGCACGAGCTCTCTCCTCATCCCGCTCGGTATATTCAGGAGCATACTGAGTCAGGTCCACAAGAGGGATGAGTGCACCCTGGAGGGCAGAATGGGCAGCCACCCGATCGGCTTCCCTGTTGCCCTTTGCCATGTCAGACCCACCCTTTTGGTGGCCAGGACAATGCATCACGGCAACAGCTGATGGTAAAGCTACTGCCTTTAACAGGGCCAGGATTTCTAATGGATGTTTGACGTCCTTGTTACTGGCAGTAAGAAGTCCCCGCTCCTTCCAAATGGCCCCATGCGTATGGAGAATCATAAAAGAGTACTTGGAGTCAGTAAATATATTGACTCTTTTACCTTTCGAGAGTTCCAATGCATGCGTCAGGGCTATTAATTCAGCTTTTTGCGCTGATGTACCTGCCGGAAGAGCCTTGGCCTCCACGGTGTTCTGGAGCGTCACCACTGCATATCCAGCACATCGACGGCCTTGGTCCATGAAGCTACTGCCATCTGTAAATAGCTCCCACTCTGGGTCTGGCAGAGGCTGGTCAGTCAGATCTGGTTGGCTGGCATACACTGTGTCTATAGTTTCTAAACAATTGTGGATTAAAGTGTCATCCTCAGGTCCATCTGCATTGCTTGGAAGCAGTGTGGCGGGATTCAGGGAGTTAGAAACCTGCAGCTTCACATTAGGATTGTCCAACAGAGCTGCTTGATATTTTCCCATTCGCCCGGCAGTCAACCAAAGTCCACCCTTCTGCTCCAGCAATGTCAAGACCTGATGTGGCACACACACAGTGATGGGCTGACCCAATGTAAACTTCTCCGCCTCGTGTAGGAGGTCACAAGTGGCAGCTACAGCACGTAAACATGGAGGCCATCCCTTAGTGGTGTGGTCCAATTGTTTGGATAGATATGCAACGGGCTGCATTTCTGGTCCCAACAATTGGATTAGTACACCAAGGTCAACACCCTGTCTCTCATGTACATAAAGTTTGAATGGCTTCCTAAGATCTGGAAGCCCTAATGCTGGTGCTGAGATCAACTTTACTTTTATTTCTTCAAAGGCCTTTTGACATTCTGAGGTCCAAGACAAAGGTTCAGAGTCCAGGCCTTTGAGAGCATCATACAAGGGTTTTGCTATTAATCCAAAGTTAGGAATCCAAATCCTGCAAAACCCAGCCATACCCAAAAATCCACGCAACTGTTGCTGGTTGCTGGGGACTTTAAGGGCTGAAATTACTTGTTTCCTTTCTGTCATCAAGCTCCGTCTGCCTTTCCTAATTTCAAACCCCAAATATGTCACCGTTTGTTTACAGATCTGTGCCTTTTGGGGTGACACCTTATAGCCACATTCTGCCAGGTGGTTCAGTACCACTATGGTATTTTCCAGACAAGATTTGTAGTCTGGACTTGCAATCAATAAATCATCTACATATTACAACAAGACACCCTGGTGTAATTGAACCTTCCTGAGATCCCTGGCCAGCATTTCCCCAAAAATAGTTGGGGAGTTCTTAAACCCCTGTGGAAGAACAGTCCAGCAATACTGGAGAGTGCTCTTGGACTTAGGGTCTTGCCACTTGAAGGCAAAAAGCGGTTGGTCCTGGACATCTATTGGGATACAGAAAAAGGCATCCTTCAGGTCTAATACCGAAAACCACCCAAAGTCACCAGGTATGGCAGTTAATAAGGTGTAGGGATTAGGCACAGTGGGATGTAAATCCCGAACAATGTCATTAATGGCCCTTAAATCTTGGACAAAACGGTACTCGCCTATATGGGGTTTCTTCATTGGCAGAATCGGAGTGTTGTACGGTGAGCGGCAGGGCCGAATGAGTCCAGATTGAAGGAACCTTTTCAATACTGGCTCAATTCCCCTCAAGGCCTCCTCCTTTAAGGGGTATTGCTTCCTCCTCGGGGTTCTGCTCCCCTCTATCACTTCTATCTTTACAGGCTCAGCATTTTTCGCACGTCCTGGGGTTCCATCATCCCATACCCATTTACTTACTCTTTCAACAATTTCTGGAGGTAAAATTTCACCTTTTGGTGGAACATCTTGAGTAAGCAACATCTGGAACCGCAGAGCATGCTCTGGAGGCACCTGTAGGTGAAGCCTCTGATGTTTTGGTGAGAATATAATTCATGCGTTGAGCTTACTTAAAAGGTTGCAACCAAGTAGAGGGATTGGACACTCTTCCATGCATAGGAAGCTATGCTGGAGCTGTGTGGTGCCTAGCCGGCACTCCAAAGGTTGCAGGAAGGCTTTTTGTTGTGGCCTTCCTGTAATCCCAGTGACTGCTGCAGTCTCTTTGCTCATTTTAGTTAATTTCGAATTCAAAACTGAGTATGTTGCTCCGGTGTCCACCAAGAAATCAATCAGACGATCCCCCACAGCGAGGGTTACCCGGGGCTCTGAGGGGGTTATTCTAATGGGCTTCTCTAGATCTAGTGGAGCCCCCGGGCACCCCTATTCTGCATCTGAACTTTCTCCATGAACTATCATTTGTCTCCTCTCCTCTGCACTTGGCTCTAGATTCCTTCTACTCTGTCTGTATTCCCTCCTATCTTCACCTGAGGCTCTACCCTGTGCTGTCATTTGTCTCCTGTCCTCTGTGCTGGGCTCTCGATTCCTTCTCTGTCTGTATTCCCTGTCATCATCTGAGCCTCCACTCTGTGCTAACATTTGTCTTCTTTCCTCTCTCCTGGGTTCCTGGTTCTGTGTACTCCTTCTATATTCCCTCCTGTAACCCCTACATGAATCATCATGTCTTGGGGTTCTCTGTCTTCTATCCTGCCTTCTATAATTATTGCGTCTGCCGCTTCCCTGTAACCTGGGACAACTGTACTTCCAATGTCCCTCTTCCCTACAGAAAGCACACTGATTTCTTCCTAGGGGTTCACGTCTCTGTCCATTATTGTTTCCCTGAAACCCTGTTCTGTGTTCTCTTTGTAAGAAAACAGTCTCAGGTTTAGGTCTCCTGTGCTCTCTGTTATTATAAACCCTGAATGCCATGTCCACTACCTGGGACGGACTCATCTCAGTGATGCCGTCCACCTTAGCTAACTTTTTCTTTATGTCTGGGGCACTATGGGTAATGAAAGCCATAGTGATCAGACGAGCATTTTCTGGGGCATCTGGGTTTATATCTGTGTGGTTAGTGTATGTTTGAATAATCCTCTCAAGGAACTCTGATGGATCCTCATTAGCTCCTTGCTCGAGTTGCAATATTTTGTTAAAGTTTTTTTGTTTGGGGATCCCCTGCTTCAGTCCTACCAATAAACATTTTTTATACAGATCCAACATCGCCGTCCCTCCATTGTTAGGGTCCCATCCAGGATCTCTCTCTGGGACAACAACCTCCGGCTCTGGGGACTGCCTATCCTGTTGGTGGAGACGGTCAGCCTCCTCCCTGGCTTTCCTGAATACCATCCTCTGCTCATCCAGCGTTAATAAAGTATGCAGCATGGACTGTATATCTGCCCAGTTAGGGCGGTGGGAGACCAAGATAGAGGCAAACAAGTTCGCCATCCTCTTGGGAACCTGCCGGTATGAGGGAACAGAGCTCCTCCAATTTAGGAGGTCCGCAGTACTGAACGGATGGTGCGACCAAAAGTCTCCCATGTTCATTTAAGCCACCCATTGGCATCTGGCGAAGGGGAAACTGTCCTGCCTCAGGGTGATCCTTCCTGCCAAAGTGGGTGCCCAGTCTAGTGTGGGGAGGAGACGCCATTTTAGCTTCCTCCCCAGAGGGCAGTGGAGGCTGTGCAGCCTCAGGGTTCTGCACGGGAGGGGCCTTGTCACGTGGAAGAGGATTTTGTGCTGATGTATTTAAAGTATTTAAAATATGATGCTCCTCCTCTTCTAACTCTGCTCGCTGGCAGTCCTCATGGAAAGGGGAAGGTCTATCCTTTCTCTGTGCCATAAGCCAAGCCTCCACCATATCCAATTTATGGAGGGCGGCCTCTATCCTGTCCTGCATACTTTTAAAGGCTTGATCTTGTATGCCTTTATAAACTGACTCAAAGATGTTACGGTTCTCATCCCTCATGCACTTAATAGTTAAATCAAAGGCCTGATTTTGTTGTTGTATGGACACGTTAAAAGCCTGATTTTGTTGTTGCATGGCTACGTTAAGAGCCTGAATGTGTTGTTGCACATTCTCAGTATGTGAAGTAGAACATCTACCTCTCACAGAAACAAGAATGTAGCAAATTGCGTTTACACATATTACCAAAAAACCACCCAGAAGCACGGACTGTAAAGGGATGGCTTGTAAACCACCTATGTATGTATACAATAGTAAAATCACGTGCCATACACCAGGCTTCATCAAATTATTTATATTAATGAAACTGGTGGTGATATTTAATGGAAGAAGGCTGCTCAAATTCAAGGCCGGAAGGAAACTGAAAGAACTCAGGCTAGGGATGAAATTGTATAGGCTCGTGGTTGAGGCCATATTTGAGTCAGAAACGCACCCACAAGGGCTATACGCACAGGGGAAAAAAACAGACTTTTCAGGACTTGAGACAAATATACTGCGAGTCCTGCAGAACTAGTGCGCTTATGGTGACCAACGCAAGGAATGTTACTTTGGGCTGGTCAACCGCGTGTGTAACTTGGAAACCATGCTGGGCGCCAAACTGTTGTAGAGCAACACCAATACAAAACGGGGTGCCTGACTGTGGGTCCTCACCCGCGCGCTTTAAAGAACTTATCAATGCTCTACTGCAGGCACACATGAAAGGTTAATAAAAGGTTTATTTACAAGGGAAAGGGAAATGAGGAAATGTACAGCTCTGGGAGAAAAGTGGGAGACAAAGTTTTCAATGAGTCCTACCCGATCCGCCGATCAGGAATCCCAAAATGGCGCTCTCAGAGTTGGCCGCCAGCCAGGAGCGGTGAAGCCAGGAGGCGAGCAATCACGAGCCAGAGAGACCCCAAGGCCCACGTGTTTGGTTTTTATATCCAACCTGGCTGCCCAACTCCACCCTCAGGTCCCAGCCACCCTCCCTTGGTGGTGATGGGATTTGTCTTTCCCAGAGTCTTGATGGCTTTAGTCTGGAGTGGGGGTGGGGTCCACAAAGCCTGTATGGGATTAGCTCAGGACATCATTTCCCCCTAACAGCATGAGCAATTTTCATTTACCCTAAAATCCTCCAAAAGTAAATTTTACTTTAAAAAATTGCTTTAAAGTGTATTTGTTGGAGTTCAGATGATGCAGTTCAGTGTGTGGGATCTTTGGATGCCTCTGAGAAAGAGTTCAGCAGAGTTTTCCATTCATCATTACATGGCAGTTTATTAAGGAAAACAGAAAATGGAAAAAGAAATGCCTGCATAGACACGTGGGCAGGAGAGCTGCCTCTTTGAAAGGTATGAGCTTAAGAAATGCCTGAATAGACACAGACTAGCAGGAGAGCTGTATTTTGCCAGCGCAAGAGGTGTTCTCTCATAGTGTTCTTTGATGAATTTGTTGTGGAAATTATCAGATTGGTCTTCTGTGATTGATATTTATTCTTGCCCTCTCCTCCCCACCAATGATAAGCTTTTCTGATTTTGGGAAATGTCCGTAGCCAGTTTAGTTTAAGATTCATTTATTGTCCCTATCCTCACCTTGTCCTTGTCAGACCTTCTATCCTAATTTTTTAACATAGTTTCCTTCACATTCATTTCCTGAAGAATTGTAAAAATACTATCTTTTCCATCTATATAATATACTATTAGAAATTAATTGTGGCACAGTGCCGCGGACCAGCACGGCAGTAGACGATGAGGCCGTCTCAGGGTTGAGAGAAAAGTGCAGGGTGGTCAGGGCGTCGGCGAAAGAAATGACAAACAGACACACTTCAAGAGAGAGTGTAAATCTGAGTGTAATTCTCTTTGAGTTTGTGACCAGTATATATATGTTTTCTAAAAGCATAGGAACAGTGAATATCAATGAAATCAGCTTGCTCATGGGTTTAGCTTATCACTGACAGGGCAGTGATTTACATCTGGACCTAGCCGCATTCCTAAGTAGATAGACCATTAGTTTTGTTTATAAACTATATAATTGCATTTTTTGTTTTACTAACTACTTTTTCACCTAAACTATATTTTAATTATTATTACACAGGGCTTAGTAATGTTTTATTTGAGTCAGCCTTGTTTAAGGATTTCATATGATTTTTTAATTAACAACCAATGACCTTTATAGAAGAAAGAAGGAAGTTTAGAAAGACAATAAGGGAATAAAGTTTGTAGTTCTAGAAAGATGAGATAAGGTTTTTTGTAGTAGCATTCTTGTAGTGGTTCCTGGTGGTCGTTATCTTTTGATAAGCGTCTGTCTTATCTATGTCTTCAGGGAACTTTGCTGTACTCCCCTGCGCCTGGTTCCTTGCCCAGCCAGACCTAGGGACCTTGGCGAAAGCCATTAGCCCTAAAGGTCACTGCAGGGGGTGGTGCAGCAGCACAGTAGCAAACACTGCAGAAATTAAGTTTGTGAGGAAATTATAACTATGAAATCCATGTGTAATAATAAATTAAAAATAAAGAAAAGAAGGGCCTCTCCGGTGGCCTAGGGGTTCAGTCTCAGCACTACCACTGAGAAAGCCCACGGTGGCAGCCTGAATTCAATCCCTGGCCACATGGCACAGCAGACCTCTCCTGTCTTGCCTGCTGCTCCCCTCAGCAGTATATTTCAGTAGATCTGCATGTTCTGCTCCCCAATCTGTCTCTGGTGAATCCTCTCACCCCCTGCACCTCTGGCCTACACCCCAGTTTTTCTTATTTTTTTAATTAATTAATTAATTAGTTTTTTAAAATTTTAATAAATTTTATTTTTATATTCCCCATACAATTGCAACCCCCTTATTTTGACCCCAATCCCTCCCCTCCCCGTTCCCCACCCCCCATAGAGTGTCTCTGGTCCATAGTTTTTCGTTGATTTTGATTTTCACTTTCTTATAGTTATTTATTTTCCTGGTCCCTTATTTAAGTTTTTCTAGATTCCTGCTATGAGTGAGACCATCCGGTATTTTTCTTTTTCTTTCTGGTTTATTTCACTGAGCATGATCCCTTCCAGCTCCATCCATGTTGCTGCAAATTGCATGTGTTTATCTTTTTTGAATGCTGAGTAATATTCCATGGTGTATATGGACCACATCTTCTTGATCCAGTCATCTATTTTTGGGCATTTGGGTTGTTTCCAAAGCTTAGCTATTGTAAACAGTGCTGCTATAAATATAGGGTACACCCCAGTTTTTCTATGCAAAAGTAAATAAATAAAATCTTTTTACTCATAGCAGGAATTTAGAAAACCTAAGTAAGGGACCAAGAAAAAGACTAATTACAATAAAGTAAAAATCAAAATCAACAAGCAACTATAAACCAGAGGCACACTACAGGGTGGGGAGGAGGGAATAGGATCAAAACAAGGGGGGGTGGGAATTGTATGGGGGCTAAAACCAAGATGAATATGCATACATTGTGCAAAAATGAAAAAATGATGTAAAAAATATAAAAATATAAAAAAAAATTTAAGTCTGTAAAAGAATTTTAACAAATTAAAAATAAATTGAAAAGAGAAGACCATATTTAAAAAGGAAGGAAATAATAAGGTTTAAAATGAAAACTAATGAAATGGAAATGAATGAAATAATAAAGAAAATCTATGAAACCAAAAGCTGGTTCTTTTAAAAGATCAACAAAATTCACTTAACAAGTTGACCTATGAAAGAAAAGAGAAAAAACTAAAATTACTAGACTCAGAAATGAGAGATGGGCTATTAATAGTGGCCTCAACTCCACTCACAACATGGACGAACAGAGAGACTGGGATCACCCTCTCCCTTGAAAACAATTTTTAAAAAGACTGATGTACACTTAGCAAAATTCAGATGCTTCAAACCAGCTTTGGGACCTCAGGATTTACCCAGGGAGTTCAAGAACTAAAGTTGGTAGCCACTGAGGGAAAGAATAGCCAAAGAATCTCTGTTTGTCTGTAGATATGACAACTCAATCAGATCATAATCTCATGGCCCTTATGAAACTGTGATGGCAAAATCCTGTTAGGGAACCAGGCAGCACTCAAGGAAGAGGAGAGAAGATCTTTCTTTACGCCAGGCCCAGAGGAGATCTTTCTCCCAAATCTGAGCCCTAAGCAATTAGGTAACAGAGTATTTATTCTCTCAGCAGGGGCACGTTTACACTTTTAAGCAAGCAGAGAAACAGAAACAGGAGACTCCTAAGGAGTTATCTGGGTGTAAGTCAGGTGTAGGGCCTTGAGAACATTTATCAGTTACTCCCTGGAAATTTCCTCCTGCATTGAGGCTTTGTCTCGACATAACTTCAGCCATTTTCCACTTCAAAATCATGCAAAACCTGGCTAAGATGTCACAGTTGGTGGGTCTAAGCTATGTGCTCTCAAGTGCAGGACACAATTCAGGTTCAGACACAACAGGATTTATTAACAAACGAGAAATTGATGAAAAGGGGTTTCTAAAGCCAAAAATGGCAAGTTGTTCTAACCAACATAGTGACCACAGTGTCCAGTAGTCCAAACCAAAAAGGCTGTTCATGCAAGATGCATTGTCCTGCTGCTGAGAGCCTGGACCAGCTGGCACATTAGTAAATAGTGGACCAGGATCCAATTCATGGTATCAGCTGGAAGTAGTCACAAATGGTGCTAAGGTTGGCACCACAACAGCCAGTAACAGCAATCCAAAGGTCACACCAGGCAGCAATGGATGCAACAACATAGGTGTTTCCAGAGGTGCCAGAGGCAGGAGTAGCAGCCAGAGGATGGTGCCAGAGGATCAGAAGTGGTGGACAACTCTTAGAGGTGGCCAGGCACAGGCCAGCAGTGCCCGTCAAAGCCCATCTTTAGAGGCCTA
Source organism: Talpa europaea (assembly GCF_964194135.1). NCBI lineage: Eukaryota > Metazoa > Chordata > Mammalia > Eulipotyphla > Talpidae > Talpa > Talpa europaea. The sequence continues at coordinate 97,684,909 of NC_140068.1, read as the reverse complement.
TGGAGGAACAGGCACCAGTGTGACAGCTTTTCAGAGATGCAGGGCACAGACCAGCAGTGCAGGTCAGCAGCAGTGGTCAGCAGGCAATGTTGGAGGCAGGGTCAGAGGCAGGAGCAGCAGTCACGCAGAGATCAAATGCAAAGGTCTCAACTAGTTTCTCAGGAAAGTTGGATGAGAGTCTGACACAAGGTTTCGGAGGTCAACAAATGTCTCAAAGGTCTCAGAACTCTTGGAGGTCTCAGAGGTTTGGTCAAAGGTCTTCCCAGAAGAGAATCCAGACAAGTGTGTATCTGAAGCCAGCTAAAGTCCCTCTTAAAACCACATCAGAATGCCTGCCTTTCTTGATTGGCCCTTTTTTAAAACCAAAACATTAGAGGTGCTGAAACTCCAAACTGTGCTGAGGTCAGGTGGTCTCACACCAGTATGAGCCGTGTGGCACTGCTTGTAACCCAGGCTGATGCTTCTGCCACCACTGTCAGGGCCCACCAGGATGTTCGGCAGGCTGAATACTGATTTTGGGGGCCTCAGTGTGCCACAGTCTTCTCTCCCCATGGTTCACACTGGGGCCTAGCAGATTCAAACAAGTTCTGCTGGTCAGCAGGGAAACAGAAACCCCAGAATGGGGAAAGACCTCTTACATTTAACCTGCAAACATGACAGGGGCTCAGTCTGTGGACTTTCCAGATGTTTCCTTTATTTCTCACCGCAGGATTCTTCACAATGAATACCATTGCTGACACCTCTTGAGGAGGCCCTGGCAGGGCTGAGGTAGACATTTTCCAACAGAGTAAATTGTGGAAATTTTATTTGGTCCACAGACACATACTACCAAAACTTAATGAAGACAAAATAGCAGTATAAATACACCCACTACAAGTGAAGAGATTGAATCGATAATCAAAACACTATGCACAAAGAAAAATTCAGGAAAATATGACTTTACCATTGAATCCTACCAAACACAAAGAAAAGTTAACACCAATTCTTCAGAAACTCTGTAAGAGGATAGACCACTTCCCAGATCATCTTATGAGCACAGTATCAAACTGATACCAAAACCAGACAAAGATATCACAACACATACACTCACACACACACATCCGGGTTCATGCATGTTGTCTCCTTTCCTCAAAAAAATTATATGAAGTGTTTAAGTATTTGTGTATATGCATGTACATATACATATGTACATATGCATAATATTTGGACATTAAATATACTAAAATAAAACATAAAATAGGATAAGATAAAAAGTAAAAAAGTTTTAATCAAAATAAAAAACAGGAAAATTGCAGGTCACACCTGTGGCCCCAGCATCCTGGAGCACATAACACATGGTTAAATTAAAAAGACCACCCAGTGATAATCTGGCTCTATCTTAATCCTTTACCTACAACTCCCCTTTCAAGGACTTTATGAAGTGCTTTTTGATAAAGTGAAATGTGCTGATGCATGCACCAGGAGGGACAGCTAACTCACCATGCAAGCAGGAAAGGTATTCCAGGCTGCAAAGCCCTGGTCAGGTGCTGTACCAGCTCCTTGAGCTGCAGCCCATGCATTCCACTTAGGCAATACAGTTGTCTGGCCTCCAACTGGGTCAGTGTGAATCATCAGAAAGACCAGGTTGTGAGTAAATGTTGCATTTGCAAGGATACAGCAGGGTGGAATGATCTTGCCTTAAAGCATACAGAGTGGTTTTATCCTCTTGCTACAAAAATGTCTTGTTTATTACATGGAAAAGATCTTTAATTTTTTATTTATTCTAATCACACTTTAGAAATAGTAATATATTCTTGGCTGTAATGCTCTAAAAGAGAAATGAAATATTTAAATAAAAAGTAAATCTCCATTTCTCCACAAAACAAATAGAAGCAGAGAATAGAATGGTGGCTGCCAGGGACAGGAAAATGGGAGAATTAGGGAGACAGTGGTCAAGGGTACAAGCTTTCATTACACAGGGCGAATAAGTTCTGGAAACCTAACATGCAGCATGGTGTCTATAGCTAATAAAACTTTATTGTATTCTTGAAATTTGCTGAGAATAAGTGTTCTTAAGTGTATTCACCACACATATAAAAAAGCAGCTATGTGAAATGGTGGTAAGCAGAGCAGCTGGAATGTGGTAATCATTTCACAGTGTACACATATATCTAAACACCACATTGTATACCTTGGAGATATATATAAATTGATCTCTCTACTGTATCTCCATGAAGCTACAGGTTTTTTTTTACATTTTAAAAGAGCAGGTTTATTAGGAAAAGCGTAAAGAAAGAAGGGATGTCTGCATAGACACAGGTGGGTAGACAACTGCTGCTGCTGCTGCTGCTGCTGCTGCTGCTGCTGCTGCTGCTGCTGCTGCTGCTGCTGCTGCTGCTGCTGCTGCTGCTGCTGCTGCCGCTTTGCAAAGGGAAAAGATATGTGAAAAGAGCCACCTGCATAGTCAAAGGTGGACAGGAGAGCTGCCAAAACTGGAATGTTTTACCAAAGACTAAAGAAGTTATACACAAAAACAAACCAACAAGATTTTTCCCAACTAGTTCCCAACTCATCAAGTTATCAAACTTGAGTACAAATATGAGTGATATCAGTGCAGGGAAAGACATATGGACAAAACTGGTCCTCCCTGGTGGTGCAGCAGTTGAGCGCTCGGTTGCGAAGCTGCCTGCAGCTTCTGCAGCGCCAGTTGGATCCCCAGCCACCGGGGAGGGACCCAATGAACTGCGGACCTCTCCTGTCTCACCCGCTGCTCCCCTCAGCAGTGTATTTTGTCAGACTAACATATCAATATCAACTCTAAATGTAAATGGACTAAACTCTTCAATAAAAAGACACAGAGTTGCAGGCTGGATTAAGAAACAAAACCCAAACTTTTGCTGTCTCCAGGAAACACATTTAGCTACAAAAGATAAAAATAGACTCAAAGTTAAAGGATGGAAAACAATCCTACAAGCAAATGGACCAAAAAAGAAAGCAGGAATAGCTATACTTAGATAAAACAGACTTCAAACTCAAGAAGATAAAAAGAGACCCCAACGGTCACTACCTTATGATCAAGGGGACAATACTTCAAGAAGAAATAACACTCATTAACATATATTCATCAAACGAAGGAGCAACAAAATATATCAGACAACTATTGTCATCATTGAAAACAGACATCAAAGAAAACACATACATAGTAGGAGACTTCAACACATCGCTATCAACAATGGATAGATCAATGAGACAAAAAATAAGTAAAGACACTAAAGCTCTAAATAAAGATCTAGAGCCCTTGGGCTTAACAGACATCTCTAGACTCTAAACCCAAAAAAAAATCTGCGTACACATTTTTCTCAAGCTCACATGGATCATTCTCCAGGATCGATCACCTACTGGGACACAAGACAAACATCAACAGATACACCAAGATTGAAATCATACCAACCATCTTTTCTGACCATGAAGGCATCAAACTAGAAATAAACCATCAAAAGAAGGCAAGGAACTCTCCTACCTCATGGAGATTGAAGCCCACACTACTGGAAGACCACAGGACTAATGAGGAGATCAAAGAAGAAATTAAAAAATTCTTTGAATTGAAAATCCTCAATAAAATTTTAGCTATCAGAATCCAACAATGTATCCATAAGATAATTCACCATGACCAAGTAGGATTCATTCCAGGAAAACAAGGATGGTTCAACAAAAGCTGAGAAAGCTTTTGACAAAGTGCAACACACATTCATGAAAAAACCCCTTGAAATTCTTGGGATACAAGGAACATACCTCACATCATAAAGGCCATATATGACAAGACAACAGCCAGTATCATTCTCAATGGTGAAAAGCTGAAAGCATTTCCATTAAGATCTGGAACAAGACAAGGATGTCCACTCTCACCACTGCTTTTCAATATAATACTGGAAGTCCTAGCCAGAGCAATAAGACAAGAGAAAGAGGTACAAGGAATCCAGATAGGAAAAGAAGTCAAACTATCACTATTTGCAGATGATATGATAATATACATAGAAAACCCCAAATACTTCACAGAAAAACTAATTCAACTCATCAATCAGTTCAGTAAAGTGGCAGGATACAAAACCAACATGCAAAAGTCAGTTGCCTTCCTATACACAAACAATAAATCTGAAGAAGAAGAAGAAATAAAAAAAAAATCCCTTTTATTATCAAAACAAAAAAATCAAATACTTGGGAATAAATCTAACAAAAGAGGTAAAGAACCTATACAAAGAAAACTATAAAACACTGTTAAAAGAAATAGAAGAAGACACAAAGAAATGGAAAGACATCCCCTGCTCATGGATTGGAAGAATAAACATTATTAAAATGACCATCCTACCAAAAGCAATATACAGATTCAATGCTATTCCAATCAAAATTTCAATGTCATTCTTCAAAGAAATAGAACAATTATTGATGAAATTCATATGGAATCACCAAAAACCCCGAATTGCCAAAGCTCTCCTGAAAAAAAAAAAAGAAGGGAATGGAGGAATCAGACTCCCAGACTTCAAACTATACTACAAAGCCATAATCATCAAAACTGCATGGTATTGGAACAAGAGCAGACACACAGACCAATGGAATTGAATAGAAAATCCAGAAATAAACCCACAGATTTATGGTCAACTAATCTTTGACAAAGGAGCAAAGAATATGCACTGGAGCAAAGAAAGTTTGTTCAATAAATGGCACTGGGAAAAATGTGGCGCTACATGCTAAAGAATGAAGCTTGACCACTACCTCACACCATATACAAAAATCAACTCAAAATGGATTAAAGAACTAGACATAAGACCTGCAACCATAAAATACATAGAAGGAAATATAGGTGCAACACTACGTGATATACACATCAAAGACATCTTTACAGACACATCACCCAAAGCAGTGATAGTGAAGGCAAAAATCAACAGCTGGGACTACATCAAATTAAAGAGCTTCTGCACAGCAAAAGAGACAATAACCAAAACAAAGAGAAACCCCACCAACTGGGAAAACATTTTTGCACACAACACTAATGATAAAGGACTGATCACAAAAATCTACAACAACAAAGAAAATAATGCTGTCAAAAAATGGGCAGAAGAGCTAAAAAGAAACTTCTCTGAAGAGGAAATGCAAATGGCCAACAGGCATATGAAAAAATGTTCAACATCACTGGTAATCAGGGAAATGCAAATCAAAACTACAATGAGATACCATCTTACACCAGTGAGAATGGCACATATTAAAAAAACTAGCAGCATCAGAATGGGTGGGTTGCTATTGTATGGGGAATATAAAAATAAAATTTATTATTTAAAAAAAATAATAAATAAATAAATAAATAAATAAATAAATAAATAAATAAACTAGCAGCAACAAATGTTGGCGAGGATGTGGAGAAAAAGGAACCCTCCTGCACTGTTGTGGGAGTGCAAAATGGTCCAACCACTATGGAGAGCTGTCTGGAGATTTCTTGACCTACTAAACATAGAGCTTCCATATGATCCAGCAATTCCACTCCTAGGTATTTACCCAAAGGACACAGAAACATCAATTCCAAAGAGCACCTGCACCCCTATGTTTATAGCAGCACTATTTACAATAGCTAAGCTTTGGAAACAACCCAAATACCCAAAAATAGATGACTGGATCAAGAAGATGTGGTACATATATACCATGGAATATTACTCAGCATTCAAAAAAGATAAACACACGCAATTTGCAGCAACATGGATGGAACTGGAAGGGATCATGCTCAGCGAAATAAGCTAAAAAGAAAAAGAAAAACACCGATGGTCTCACTCATAGCAGGAATCTAGAAAACTTAAATAAGGGACCAGGAAAAAGAATAACTATAAGAAAGAAAATATCAAAATCAACAAACAACTATGAACCAGAGACACTCTATGGGGTGTGGGGGGCGGGGAAAGGAGGGATTGGGTTCAAAACAAGGGGGTTGTAATTGATACTGATACTTTTTTAAATATCATGATACTTTTCTAAATATCATGAATTGGAAGAAAAAAATTTTAATACACATTATGGATACAGGAAACTGAGATTATAAAAACCAATATCTAAATCCTATAAACATATTTACATATGCATATATATGTCTATTTTTATATTTATGAAAATAAAAAACTTGGTGTCACTGGAAGGCCTAGAGCTATGAAAAGGCCACTGCAGGCCTGGAGATATGAAAAGGTAACAGAGTAAACCCATATATTTATGAAAGATACCCAACCTTATTAGTAATCAGAAAAATTCATTTTATTTTTTTTAAATAATAAATTTTATTTTTATATTCCCCCATACAATTGCAAACCCCCAGTTCTGACCCCAATCCCTCCCCTCCCGCCCCCCACCCCCCAAAAAGTGTCTCTGGTTCATAGTTTTTTGTTGATTTTGATTTTCACTTTCTTATAGTTACTCATTTTCCTGGTCCCTTATTTAAGTTTTCTAGATTCCTGCTATGAGTGAGACCATCTGGTATTTTTCTTTTTCTTTTTGGCTTATTTTGCTGAGCATGATACCTTCCAGCTCCATCCATGTTGCTGCAAATTGCATGTGTTTATCTTTTTTGAATGCTGAGTAATATTCCATGGTATATATGTACCACATCTTCTTGATCCAGTCATCTAATTTTGGGCATTTGGGCTGTTTCCAAAGCTTAGCTATTGTAAATAGTGCTGCTATAAACATAGGGGTGCAGGTGTTCTTTGGAATTGATGTTTCTGTGTCCTTTGGGTAAATACCTAGGAGTGCAATTGCTGGATCATATGGAAGCTCTATGTTTAGTAGGTCCAGAAATTTCCACACAGCTCTCCATAGTGGTTGGACCAGTTTGCACTCCCACCAACAGGCAGAGGAGTTCCTTTTTCTGCACACCCTTGCCAACATTTGTTGTTGCTAGTTTTTTTAATATGTGCCATTCTCACTGGTGTAAGATGGTATCTCATGGTAGTTTTGATTTGCATTTCCCTGATGACAAGTGATGTTGAACATTTTTTCATATGCCTGTTGGCCATTTGCATTTCCTCTTCAGAGAAGTTTCTTTTTAGCTCTTCTGCCCATTTTTTGACGGGATTATTTTCTTTGTTGTTGTTGAGCCTCATCAGCTCTTTGCAGATTTTTGTGATCAGTCCTTTATCATTAGTGTTGGGTGCAAAAATGTTCTCCCAGTTGGTGGGGTTTCTCTTTGTTTTTGTTATTGTCTCTTTTGCTGTAAAGAAGCTCTTTAATTTGATGTAGTCCCTGATCTTTGCCTTCACTATCACTGCTTTGGGTGATGTGTCTATAAAGATGTCTTTGATGTGCAAATCACGTAGTGTTTCGCCTATATTTCCTTCTATATATTTTATGGTTTCAGGTCTTATGTCTAGTTCTTTAATCCATTTTGAGTTGATTTTTGTGTATGGTGTGAGGTAGTGGTCAAGCTTCATTCTTTTGCATGTAGCAACCCAGTTTTCCCAGCACCATTTATTGAACAAACTTTCTTTGTTCCAATGCATAGTCTTTGCTCCTTTGTCAAAGATTAGTTGACCATAAATCTGTGGGTTTATTTCTGGATTTTCTATTCAATTGCATTGGTCTGTGTGTCTGCTCTTGTTCCAATACCATACAGTTTTGATGATAATGGCTTTGTAGTATAGTTTGAAGTCTGGGAGTGTGATGCCTCCATTCCCTTCTTTTTTTTTCAGGAGAGCTTTGGCTATTCGGGGTTTTTTGTGATTCTATATGAATTTCATCAATAATTGTTCTATTTCTTTGAAGAATGACATTGAAATTTTGATTGGAATAGCATTGAATCTGTATATTGCTTTTGGTAGGATGGCCATTTTAATAATGTTTATTCTTCCAATCCATGAGCAGGGAATGTCTTTCCATTTCTTTGTGTCTTCTTCTATTTCTTTTAACAGTGTTTTATAGATTTCTTTGTATAGGTCCTTTACCTCTTTTGTTAGATTTATTCCCAAATATTTGATTTTTTTGTTTCAATAATAAAAGGGATGGTTTTTTTGATTTCTTCTTCTTCAGATTTATTGTTTGTGTATAGGAAGGCTACTGACTTTTGCGTGTTGATTTTGTATCCTGCCACTTTACTGAACTGATTGATGAGTTGAATTAATTTTTCTGTGGAGTTTTTGGGGTTCTCTATGTATATTATCATATCATCTGCAAATAGTGATAGTTTGACTTCTTCTTTTCCTATTTGGATTCCATGGATGTCTTTCTCTTGTCTTATTGCTCTGGCTAGGACTTCCATTATTATATTGAAAAGCAGTGGTGAAAGTGGACATCCTTGTCTTGTTCCAGATCTTAATGGAATTGCTTTCAGCTTTTCACCATTGAGAATGATACTGGCTGTTGTCTTGTCATATATGGCCTTTATGATGTGAGGTATGTTCCTTGTATCCCAAGAATTTCAAGGGCTTTTATCATGAATGCGTGTTGCACTTTGTCAAATGCTTTCTCAGCATCTATGGATATTATCATATGGTTTTTATATTTCTTTTTGTTGATGTGTTGGATTACATTGATTGATTTTCAGATGCTGAACCATCCTGTGTCCCTGGAATAAATTCTACTTGGTCGTGGTGAATTATCTTATGGATGCATTGCTGGATTCTTTTGGCAAGCTTTTTGTTGAGGATTTTTGCATCAGTGTTCATTAGGGAGATTGGCCTGTAGTTTTCCTTTTTTGTGTTGTCCTTGTTCGGTTTTGGTATTAGTGTAATGTTGGCTTCATAGAACGTGTTTGGTATTGTCCCTTCCTTCTCAATTTTTTGGAAGAGTTTGTGAAGGACAGGCACTAATTCGTCTCTGAATGTTTGGTAGAATTCACTTGTAAATCCATCAGGTCCTGGGCTTTTGTTTTTGGGGAGGTTTTTGATTACCATTTCAATTTCGCTGCTTGTAATTGGTCTGTTTAGGTGTTCTATTTCTTCTTTATCTAGCTTTGGGTGATTGTAGAGTTGTAGGAATTTGTCCATCTCCTCTAGATTGTTGAACTTGTTTCCATATAACTGTTCATAGTAGTTACTGATTATTCTTTTGATTTCTGCTGTGTCCGTTGTGATTTCTCCTCTTTCATTTGTGATCCTGTTTATTTGTGCTTTCTCCCTTTTTTCCTTTGTGAGCCTGGCTAGGGGTTTGTCTATTTTATTTATTTTTTTGAAGAACCAGCTCTTTGTTTCATTGCTCTTTTGGATTATTTTTTTAGTTTCAATTTCATTTATTTCTGCTTTGGTTTTATTATTTCTTTTCTTCTACTAGTTTTGGGGTTTTTTTGTTGTTCTTTTTCTAGATCTTTGAGCTTCGAGATTAGGTTGTTTCTTTGAGTTCTTTCTTGTTTCTTGATGTGAGCTTCTATTGCTATATATTTTCCTCTTATTACTGCTTTTGCTGCATCCCATACATTTAGGATATTGGCGTCCTCCTTGTCATTCAATTCAAAGAATTTTTTAATTTCTTCTTTGATCTCCTCATTAGTCCAGTGGTCTTCCAGTAGTGTGGTTTTTAATCTCCATGAGGTAGGAAAGTTCCTTGCCTTCTTTTTATGGTTTATTTCTAGTTTGATGCCTTCATGGTCGAAAAGATGGTTGGTATGATTTCAATCTTGGTGTATCTGTTTGTCTTGTGCCCCAGTATGTGATCGATCCTGGAGAATGATCCGTGTGCACTTGAGAAAAATGTGTACTCCGTTTTTTTGGGGTTTAGTGTTCTATAGATGTCTGTTAAGCCAAAATGCTCTAGGTCCTTATTTAGAGCTTTAGTTTCTTTACTTATTTTTTGTCTTGTTGATCTATCCATTGTTGATAGTAGTGTGTTGAAGTCTCCCACTACGTATGTGTTTTCTCTGATGTCTGTTTTCAGAGAGGACAACAGTTGTCTGATATATTTTGGTGCTCCTTCATTTGGTGAGTATATGTTAATGAGTGTTATTTCTTCTTGAAGTATTGTCCCCTTGATCATAATGTAGTGACCATTGGGGTCTCTTTTTATTTTTTTGAGTTTGAAGTCTGTTTTATCTGATATAAGTATAGCTGTTCCTGCTTTCTTTTTTGGTCCATTTGCTTGTAGGATTGTTTTCCATCCTTTCACTTTGAGCCTATTTTTATCTTTTGTAGCTAAATGTGTTTCCTGGAGACAGCAAAAGGTTGGGTTTTGTTTCTTAATCCAGGCTGCAACTCTGTGTCTTTTTATTGAAGAGTTTAGTCCATTTACATTTAGAGTTAATATTGATATGTTAGCATTTGTATTTGCCATTGTGTTTGTCTTTCCTTTGATTTTATTTATTTATTCTTTTAATAACTTTTTTCTTTGGCCTTCTTTCATTGTTATTCGTCCCTCTGAGGTTCTGGCTTTAGGATTCTTTGTAGTATTTTTTGGAGTGGGGGTTTAGTCGTAACGAAATTCCAGAGTTTCTGTTTGTCTGGGAAGGTCCTTATTCTTTCTTCATAGAGGAAGGAGAGCTTTGCAGGATAGAGTATTCTTGGTTGGCATCTGTTTTCTTGGAGTCTGTTGACTATGTCCCTCGACTCTCTCCTTGCCCGTAGTTTTTCTTCAGAGAAGTCTGATGTCAGCCTGATTGGTTTTCCTTTGAATGTTATCTGTTTCTTCCCTCTTGTCAGCTTCATTCTTTTTTCCTTGTCCTGGATTCTTGGGAGCTTTACTATTATGTGTCTTGCTGTATATTTCCTTTCGTCGTGGAAGTTTGGTGTTCTTGCTTTTTGCATATCAATTTTCAGCTCCTTCTTCGCGTTTGGGAAGTTCTCTGCAATTATCTCCTGGAATATTTTCTCTTTTCCTACATCTCTCTCCTCTCCTTCTGGAATTCCTATAACTCTTATATTTCCTTTCCTCATGGAGTCAGATAGTTCCCAAAGTCTTTCTTTGTTCTTTTTCCTTCGTACTTCTCTTTCCTTTTCTGTTTTGGTTCTTTTTATTTCTGTGTCTTCAAGAGTACTTATTCGTTCTTCCATTTCATCTATTCTGCTTTCATTGCTTTTCCCAGAGTTCTTTAGTTCCTCCATTAATTCTTTGATCTCCTGCATTTCTTTTGCTTCCCTCTTTAGGGACTCAATTTCCTTCTTCTGATCATTGTTTTCCTTTATGACTTCTGTCATTTTTTTAATCTCGGCAATTTTAAATTCTCTTTCTGGAAGGCTCAGAAGTTCTTCCAAGTTACTGTCTTTGCAATCTGGGGGGTGGTTTCTTTTTGTGGTGTGCTTATTTCCTGAGGAGTTGTTAGGTTGCGTGTGGTTCTTCTACTCCCTACTGTCTGTTTTCTAATTTGTCGTATGCATTGGGACACTGTGTTGCTCGGACTGGCCGGCATCTTGGGTGAACTTCTTCGCTCCCCTCTGGCTCCTCCAGGAGCCATCTCTGGCTTCTGAGGGAGCTTTCTGCTGGTTTCAGGCAGTCTTTACTGAAGAAATGTCCCTGTTCTAAAATGGCGATGCGGGACTCAGTCCCTGAGCATCCGGTCTCAGGCACACTCTTCTGCGCGCCCGGTCTGCCATGGCCGTGGGTGCCTGTTCCATCTGTGGGCTCAGACTGCTGGTCGGAAGGGGCCTGGCGTGGGCTAACTTCCCAGCTGGCCACTGTCTCCTCCGGGAGGCTTCTGCCCTTTCAAGCAGTCTTAACAAATTTCCCTGTTCTATGGGGTGTTAGTGACTTTTTTTTTCTGGTCGCTAGGTGGCACCAGAGATCTCTCCTATTGTCCTTGGGGGACTGTTTTTCGCCCCCCCACCCCGTGGGACAGGGAACAGAGCGGGAATTGTAGGGTAAACCTCAACAGCTTTGGGGTGCTGTGTCTGCCTTGTGCCCCACCGTCGTGGAGAACCCACGCCCTGAACTTCTTGCCCCGGGTCTCAGTTCCAAAGCCCTCAGTTCCAGGACGCGGGCTGTAGCCCAGTTCAGTGGCGCGGGAATGGCGCCTTTTGCACCCGCTCCCGTGCCTGGGCGCCTGGCGCCAGGTTCCTGCTTAGTGAGGGACTTTCACCTCAGTGAGGGCCTCCGCGCGTCTCCCCACAAGCCTAGGTCGCAGGCGCGGGGACCTGGGCAGCCGTGATCCCGATCCGTGTTTGCTTTTCAAGCGCGCCAAGTGCGCCGCTTTTCTGCGCAAACTTACCGGCCAGCTCGGGGCTGTGTGCAGGTCTCCAGAGTCTCTTTGTTCTCTAATGGCGCCAGGAGCTGTTTGCTCACCGCCGCGGTGAATCCTGCAGGGTTCTCCACAGCTCCCGTTCACGGGGTGTGGTGGCTGCAATAGTTCCTTTCCACTCACAGTCCCGCTTGCTGCGTAGTTTGTTCTTGTTGGTCGTTTTAGTTTGTTTTTATCCTCCTCTCTGCGGGTCGGAGAGTGCCGACTCTGTGGGTGGGGGAGGGGAGCAGGGTTCTGCGCTTTCCTCCCTTCTAGTCCTCTTTTATGGCCACTTTCTTCTTCGGGTAGTTTGCTGGAGTTGTCCGTTTATCTTCCGTGTCCCAGTTCTCACTGGGACCTGCCGCTTTTCCTCCCTATTAACTTTTTTTAATGGGAGATCTTACTCGCAGCATCTCCTCGCCGCCATGTTGCTCCGCCCTCTCCCAGGAAAATTCATTTTAAAACCATCAGGACTGGGCCTCCCTGGTGACCTAGGGTTAAAGTCTCAACGTTATCATGACGAAGGCCTGAGTTCAAGCCCAGGCCAGGGAGCTGACCCACAAGGTGCAGCAGACCTCTCCTGACTCGCCCGCTGCTCCCCTCAGCAGTGCATTTCAGTCAGTCTGCCTGTTCTACATCCTACTCTGTCTCTGGTGAATCCTCTCACCACCCCCATTTCCCCCACCAATGGCCGATACCCCAGTTCTTCTATGCAAAAATTAAATAAATAAAATCTTTTAAAAAAAAATCACCAGGACTACAATTTAATATCCAACAGATGGACAAAGTGGAAAATCTGACAATAAAAAGTATTAGCAAGATTACTATTCCTTAGAGGGAATTATTCCCTAGTGGGAATACTTGTATACTGCTAGCAAGGGTATAAATTTACACAAGTTATATCTAGTAAGTCTGTAAATACACATACAATACACAGTATTTCTAGTGTCATATATATGTTCTAAGATAGAGGGTAAATGATTTTCAGGCTTTTCTGCCCTCCCTCCATCAGCATTGCATGCTTGAAGGTGGGCACCTACATTTTGTTACATTATTATATTTAGTTGTAATGTTTACTTCTGTGGGTCATGGCTGCCATATTGATAGAGAAGCAGAGGCAGGAGAGAGAACAGGAGAGAGAAAAGGAGAGAGAGCACCAGAGAACCCACTAAAGAGTGAAGATTCGCCAGAGCTGAGAGGCCTCCTGGCCTCCTGGCCCCCGGCACCCCTGCCTGCTGTGTATCTGGTTGCTGCACTACATGTAAAAGCTCAATAAAAGCCTGAAAAGCATTCTAAGGGTTCCAGGACTCCCCTTTACCTCTCTGCTCTGCTTGGATCATAGAGAACTAGCTCTGTGCCTGCCTGGCACGACATAAGGGAACATCACACATGTGCCTCTGTAGTCATGTACAAGGAAGCTCAGAGAAACTTAGATCACAACACCAAGCAAAAAGCAGAAATAACCAGAATTCTATCATTGAAAAGGTTTTCAGAAACATTCTCAGAATCGGGGTATCCCTGGTAGCACAAGAGGTTAAGCACAGCACTATGAAGCTATCCGCAGCCTCTGCAGCACGAGTTCAATCCCCGCCCAAGGAGGTACCCATATGATGCAGCAGACCTCTCCTGTCTCACCTGCTGCTCCCCTCAGCAGTGTATTTCAGTAGATCTGCCTGTTCTGTTCCCCACTCTCCCTCTGTTTTGTCCTCTCACCTCCCACACCTCTGGCCTGTACCCCAGTTCTTGCATGTATAAATAAATAAAAATATTTTAAAATTTAAAAAAGAACATTCTCAGAATCTCTTCATCATTCACAAGGGATGCATAGAACCTTGATGTGAAGGAACGATTCAGATCAAAATCTCAAGTAGGGAAAGACATCAATGCTTTTCACTAAATAACATAGTACAGGTGACCCCAAGACCAATGTCACAAAGTCAGTCACACCCTTCATTTTTCCCAAGGCACTCCATAAGAACTCCCATATTCAGGAGTTCTCAAAACTGAACAATTAGCAGAGAAATGTGTCCATTGCCAAGGTAGTATTTGACCTCCAGACTCTCCATTTGTAGGAAGAGCATAAATAAAAAAGGGAATAGAGAGATACTTCCTTTCAGTGTATGACTGTCGGGAAGAATTCCTAGTCTTAAATTTAATTTTTTTTAATTTTATTTTTATATTCCCCATACAATTGCAATCCCCTTACTTTGACCCCAATCCCTCCTTTCCCTGCCCCTAAATTTAAATTTATATGGAGAAAATATACTGGAAGAAAAATTAAAAATTTACAAACATAGTAGATGATATCTCAGAGAAAGATATAACAAACTGTGAGATAAAATCCAATAGAACTAAAAAGGAACATTTCATGGTACCAGTTATCTTGTTATAAACTCCTTAGCATTGTATATATTCAGTGCTATTAAAGAACAGGCATGTGAACAGGTAATGAGACACATTATTTATGTGGCTGGCACTAGTAACTTTGCATGCAATGCATGGCCCTAGCCTCTACTGGAGTTACCACGACACATTGCTCTTGAATTGTACAGTATAAATCAACTTAGTTCAAGTGATCAGTTATCACATTAGGATTGATTTATCAGATTTACATATAGGATGAGGTGGAGAGGAGAGTGCTGCCTAATTTACCTAGACTATGAGGATTCACTGTAACAGAAAATATGCTGAGATATAGATATAGATATAGATATAGATATAGATATAGATATAGATATATATACTGATGAAACAGCATATGCACAGGGTGTGAAGACTAGCCTCCAATAGGGAGCTCTTCTGTTGCCTATATCCCAAACTGGCTGTCAGCAGGCTTCCCATCTCTGTTCAAGAGTGAGCTCTACAGATCCAACCCCTGATTAACACAGTTTTCACCATTTAAGTCCAGTCTCTTTCAGATATTGAGATAGTGGGCCTAACTAGCTCTGACTGGCCCAGAGCTGGAGACAATTCTTACTATCATATCAAACAACTTCCCTTCTTATTTGCCAGGGGTTTCCCAAATGCTGTTTTTATCTTTTGCAAAATTTATACAGTATAGGTATTAATATGATAGAATCATATGCCCAGAAAGAGCCTTACAATATATATACATATTTATGTGTGTGTGTGTGTATAATTGAAAATCACCTTCACAATCGGGAGCATTAACTCACTCCTTTAATATCTTTATAGTTTGTTCTCTCATTATCCACATCCTTTGTGAAGATTGTTGAAGGATTAACCAGAGAGTATACTACTATCTCAAATATATATTGAAAATCTCAGAGAAACCCGTTTGGTGTGTGTGTAGGAAGGAGGAATTGTCTGGACAGAGGAAGTAGTTATTAGGCCAGGCCTGTGGCTGCAGAGGAAGGAGAATGACACAAATCTTTGTAGAAACCATATTTACGTGAAACCATTGTAATTCTCTACATATGTTTCTTTTCAGGTAAAGGAGGGAAGGCAGCATCACTTGTTTCTGGCAGACAAAACCATCAAGAAGGCAAACCAACAGTTGTTGTGGAAAGCAGGGTGGTGGGCAGAGCAATTCCATTAACATCTCAGTTTAATGAAATTTGTATATGTAGCATCAGTATATGCTGCCTCAATTGCAGAAGAAAATAACAAAAACAGAATAGAGATATTACCATGAATTATATTTTGAACTTAAATTATATTTATGCATGTATTAGCCTCATTTTATATAATTTTCCTATTTTCAAAATATAAATAATTCTTATGAATTATGAGTTATCAGGCATTCCAGACCATAGGGCGGATTGACTTTATTATATTAAAGTTGGAAAGTATGAACAGCAAATCACATTTGACAATGAACATTTCGGTCAGATCTTTATTTTATCCCTCACTCTAATGACTAACTAATAAAATGTATCATATGTATTCCTGGAATAGGCTGTTTAAAACAAGAATGCAGGGGCCTCCTTGGCGGCGCAAGGGTTAAGATGCAACCTATGAAGCAATCCGCAGCCACTGCAGCATGATTTCCATTCCTGGCCAGCCAGATAGCAACCCACATGGGGCAGCAGACCTCTCCTGCCTCACCCGCTGCTCCCCTCAGCAATGTATTTGGGTCAGCCTGCCTGTTCTGTTCCCCACTCTGTCTCTGGTGAATCCTCTCACCCCCCGCACCTCTGGCCTGTACCCCAGTGCTTGTATGCATAAATAAATAAATCTTAAAAATAAAATTAAATAAAAATAAATAAATAAATAAAATGAAAATGCAAGCTATTGCCAACACTGTTGAGTATTGCACAGATAACTCTAGTAATGAGAAACTTGGAACAAAAGAGTAAGCAAATACCAACAGCTCATAAATTTTCTTTCACATCAGAGTTAACATTTGAAAAGTATAATGAAAATTTAATAATTTTAATATAAAGTTGTGTCTAAGTCATAATGTAATAGGACATAGTTCATATTATATGAAGGAATTCCACTATTTTATTAAACAAAAATGTGTATAATTCTAAGCAAAGAAATCAAAATAGGAACTCTCAGACATTCCTTCCATAGTGTGAGTGTGTGTGTGTGTATATATATGTATATAATGATATATATCATAATACATATCTAAAGTTTTTGACATATTCTTATTTAAGATGGTGACTTGAGATCAGATATTAAACTCATTTTTTTCTCTTAAATAGTTTTTAATGTCAAAAATCCATTTAAAAGTCAATTTAATCAAATCATATAAAACAAGAATTTTATCTGTGATTTGGTGGGTACAGAGAGGGAAGATGAATGCAGGGGCTTATCACTGATGAAAATTTCAAAAGTTATTAAAAAACAAAGGTGTAGGGAAAATCTCAGATGCACAAGATGAAGATAATCCCTCAAATAACTTCCAGAGGCATAACTAATACAAATTGTATCTTAAAGGCAGAAATGGAGGCTGCGAATTCAAAATTAGGGTTTACCAAATATGTTTCTGTTTACCAGGTGTGCCCATTAACATTCTACCCAAATGCAGACTGCCACCAAATAGAGTGGTGAGGGTTGAAGAGTGGCACCAGCTTGACATGTATGTGTGTGTGTGTGTGTATATATAAGTATATCTGGGTGGTGAGTCCATATGCCATTCCATATGTTGGCATTATAATAATCAATTAAATTGTACATTTGTGTGTGTATGTGTACATACATAGGTACAAACATTTAAAAACAACATTTTTTAAAAATGAAAGACCTAAGAAGAGATGAGATATTTTTGCAGATATAGGGGCAGATAGAAGAAGATAAGTGTAGGGAGAGGGAGAGGAAGCATTTGAGGGCACATGGTAGAGAGAAGTGGAACCTGAGGGATAAAACTGAGCATCTGAGCTGTGACGCAGAGTGTGGCCCATGGTGAACACAGGACAGCAAGGTCTGGAGCTTGAGCTGAGTGGTGTGCTGGGCCAGGGATACTGAGATCTAATCACAACACAAAGTAACTACTACCTTAGTGGCTGTATTGGATTTGAATAGGGACACTACTCATATGATAATAATGAGAAAGTACTGGTGCAAGGTTACCATTTCCCACAGAATATTCTAGGACAGCTCTTGACCACCATCTTAAAATAAGCACATGACTAATGCTCACCTTTTTTCAAGTGGACTCCAGCATTTGGCACCAGGGAGGGAAAAGGAGAGACAAATCTTAAGAGGATCTGAAGTAAGTAAATCTATTAAATATCAGGATCCAGTTTTGTGGATGTGTTAAGGACAAGGTGAAGGTAGAAATAAGGATGTTCAAAAGAACCAAACAACAAGCATCAAGATAATATTTTATAAGTGAATCATGAAATTGTTATAGGCAACCCCAGTGAGAAATGGTTTGGCCTGACTGTGGGTCCTCACCCATGCACTTAAAAAAAACTTATAATGAGACCCAACTGCAGGCACACACAAAAAAAATCAATGAAGGGTTTATTTACAAAAAAGGTGAATGAATAGAGGAATAAAAAGAGAGAAATAAATGAGTGAAAGTGTCCTACCAGGTCCCCTGGGCTGGGACCCCAAGAGTCCTCTGAAGGCTGATGGAAAACAACCACCCAAGGTCCATATGTCTGGTTGTATACCAAGCCTGGCTGCTTAACCCCACCCTTAGTTCCCAGCAACCCTCCCTTCAGTGATGATGACATTATGGGATTTGCAGTCCTTGGTACCTTGGCTCTCCTTAGCCTGAGATGGGAGTGGGGTCCATAAAACATGTGTTTGTGGAGTTTGTTCAGGACATCCTCTCCCTGCAACAAAATACAGAACATGAGGCACCATCTGGGATGTGACCAGGGGAACAGTGAATTCTCGCTCACTAGTCAGTTCATCCTCACATTTTCTAGGAAGAAATAGTTTTCTGCTTCCATATAAGAAAAATTGTTGAAGCCACACAGGATGGCAGCAGTGAACAACATTTTTTTATTGTTGTTGTTGTTGTTTTTATTTAAATATTTTATTTTATATAATTCTTACAGCTTTTTTCATCTTTGCACAATGTATGCATTTTCATTTTGGTTATAATCCCCATACAACTGCACCGCCCCCCTTATTTTGACTCTAGTCCTTCTTTCCCCGTCCCTCCCTCCCCCCCAACCCTGTAGTGTGTCTCTGGTTTATAGTTGCTTGTTGATTTTGATTTTTACTTTGTATTAATTAGTCTTTTTCCTGGTCTCTTATTTAGGTTTTCTAAATTCCTGCTATGAGTGAGCCATAGCAGGCTTATTTCGCTGAGCATGATCCCTTCTCCATAATCATCAAACCTGCATGGTATTGGAACAAGAACAGACACACAGACCAATTGAATCAAATAGAAAATCCAGAAATAAACCCACAGATTTATGGTCAACTAATCTTTGACAAAGGAGCAAAGAATATGCATTGGAGCAAAGAAAGTTTGTTTAATAAATGGTGCTGGGAAAACTGGGTCGCTACATGCAAAAGAATGAAGCTTGACCACTACCTCACACCATACACAAAAACCAACTCAAAATGGATGAAAGAACTAGACATAAGACCTGAAACCATAAAATACATAGAAGGAAGTATAGGCGAAACACTACATGATATGCACATCAAAAACACCTTTACAGACACATCACCCAAAGCAGTGATAGTGAAGACAAAGATAAACAGCTGGGACTACATCAAATTAAAGAGCTTCTGCACAGCCAAAGAGACAATAACAAAAACAAAGAGAAACCCCACCGACTGGGAGAACATTTTTGCACACAACACTAACAACAATTTACTGAAAAGAGAATTTTGTGAAAAGAATTGTTCCTGTTTCACACGTTTTCAAATTGATGTTAACCATTCACTATTCAACAAATTTTAACAAAGAAATCACATACACACATCTGCAATCTAGCTGGGGATATTCAATCACTAAAAGTTTATTGAGAGCTTCCTATGTGCCCAGAATTCCTCTGATGCTGGAGATAATTATAAATAGAGATAGAGATAATTATAAACAGACATATATACAAAGATGTTGATATAGATATAAATATAGAGAAAGCAATCAAAGCACAAACCAAAGTGTAATAAGTAGTATTACACTTAATCATTAATGCTCAACATGAACAAAATGGTTACAATTAAGCACAAACATAATTTTCAACAAAAAAGAAAACATTTGTATAGATGTGAGTTCTAGAGGATGTGAGGGTGGGGTTCTTTGCAGGCTAGTAAGAGAATGGTTAGAGAAGAGAAACAAAGTGACAAAGGTTCAGTGGAGGGAGTGGTCAGAGGTGGTGGGTGGTAGAGAGAAGACATGATTGATAGCAATTGAAATTTCTACTTAAGTAATGCTGGGAGATCAAAGTGAATGTACAGACTTGATGCTAAGAAAGACATTGAAACACTGTTTTAAACACTTATAGCAGGAATATAGGGGAACCAAGTAAGACATCAGTGTAAAAAAAAATAACAGTACAAAACACAACAAAGCAAAAACAGACAATTATAAACCAGAGCCATCCTGCAGGGGAGGAGGAGGGAGAGGGATCAGAGGGAGGGAAGGAGGAGCACGGGGGACTGAGGTGATTGTACACCGGTACCTTGGGGAAGGAAACTCTATGGGGACTACACCTGGTGGGGGGAAGCAAATATTGTTTAAAAATGAACAATGATGTAAAAAATTTTTTAAAATTTAAAAAGAAAAAAAGTTGCATCTTTATAAAGATGGGACTAGTTGCAGGAGAAAATATTAACTACAAAATCTTAGAATTCCAAGGCTAGTTATGAGGAATTTGGCATAGAGATTAGTATGATGACGATAGGAATGGGCTATAGAAATACCATGCATAATTTAGATTCCCATTAAAACTGGTATTTGATGAATAAGGGAGGAACATGGGTCTTTTAGAAGGAATAAATTTTCTTCCCTTTTGGAGGTAGCACCCAAATGATCATTCTTTCATTGGTCCAGATGTTGGTTTTTTCCTTGTGGTTGAAAAACTTTGGAGAATAAGGAAGGGAAAATGGAGAGGGAGAAAGAGGGGGAGTGGAGGGAGGAAAAGAAAAAGAGGGGAAAGGAAAGGAAGGGGAGGGGAGGGGAGGGGAGGGGAGGGGAGGGGAGGGGAGGGGAGGGGAGGGGAGGGGAGGGGAGGGGAGGGGAGAGGAGAGGAGAGGAGAGGAGAGGAGAGGAGAGGAGAGGAGAGGAGAGGAGAGGAGAGGAGAGGAGAGGAGAGGAGAGGAGAGGAGAGGAGAGGAGAGGAGAGGAGAGGAGAGGAGAGGAGAGGAGAGGAGAGGAAAGGAAAGGAAAGGAAAGGAAAGGAAAGGAAAGGAAAGGAAAGGAAAGGAAAGGAAAGGAAAGGAAAGGAAAGGAAAGGAAAGGAAAGGAAAGGACAGGGATTTCCAGGAAATTCTTCTCAGATAACTGTATTGTGTTGTCCTTTTGTTTTCTTTTGTTTTTGTTTTTGTTTTTCTATAACCAATGGAGATGAAGAGTGAGGCAGCATCACTCACCTCTAGCAGTCTTGAGTAGAAGTTGGGGCTTAGACTAAGTAAGAAATTGGTAAGAAAATCTAAAATTTTTCCTTTAGTGAAATGAGTTATGAACTGATTAGGTGGTTAGTGAAGAAAGTGTTTGCAAAGTAAAACTGAAACAGGTGGTCCCCAGGAAAAGGGGAGGTTCCAGTTTCCCTGCCCCACCCAAGGGATGGTGGAGCTGAGCAGGGAAAGAAGAAGCTGCAGAGGAGACTGAGGAAGGAAGGAAGCAGGATGGAGCTAGGAGACCTGGAGGAGGAACATGGAGCAGAGAGACACGTGAGGAAACTGCGCTTGCCTTTTGGTCGTGGACTGGGTGACACAGATGTGGTGAGAGCCCCGTGGGGAGGTGACAATGGCAGCTTTTATCTTGATTTTGACTTTGCTCTTTTCCTCCCAGATTTATCTGGTTGTTTCTGATCTTTTTTTTTTTGGGTCCCCACTGGAAGGTGCTTAAGACTTGTGGCAGGTTTTGGGGCCTTGCTCTGGGCCAATCCTGCTTGGGTGGACTTTTACCCACAAGGGGATGGGTAACTTTGGGTGCTTGATTTAGAAATTATATTCTTTGTCTTTTCTGTATTGTTCCCTAATTTTATTAAAGTTCCTTTCCATTAAACTCTTACATGTTTTGTGTAGATGTGGCGGAGGGCAGAACCTATTTAGAGCAGGCAGGTTTGGGGCTCTTGGGGTGTAACAAAACAAAACCTGGAGTGAGTGAGTGAGTGAGTGAGTGAGTGAGTGAGTGAGTGAGTGAGTGAGTGAGGATTAGAGGAGCTAAGCATTTAGAATGATGAAGACATAAATCTTGATTTTTCACATCTATGTATGAAGTTCCTGGCTATGATTAAAAGGCACAAATAAAAGAATATGATGCTAGTATCTCCCTCTATTCCTATCATAAAGAGATGAGGATTGTAAAAGATATCTGTTATCGCAGAGACTGATGCTTCCAGATGCTTTCTTTCATTTAACACTCATCTTAGCCTTGCCCTGGATGCACAGTGTCAGGCTATATTTTCAGTTAATTGCTACATAAAACTGCTGATCACTTAGTGGTATTCAGTAATATTAACTAATAGGATTGGGCCAAAAAGTTAAATATTTTACATTTTAACACTTTATATAAAGTGTTATACAAATAGGAAAACATGTAGAAATATACATAAAGTATAAATGTACAATTTAAGTTATGCATATAGCAATGGAATCATCACCCAGATCAAGAAACAGAACATTGCCCAATACCCCATAAACCCATAATGTGCCACTTCCCACCCACACTCCTCTCCCTTTCCACCCAGATAACTCACCATTCAGACTTGCACACCAATCACTTCCTTGCTTTTCAGTTTACCTTCACAGCCTGCTATTTATCTCTAAATATGCTTAGTAATATCATATAAATTTAATCAGAAGTATGTTCGCTTTGCTCTCTCTTTTGTGACCTAATTGTTTTCAGTTAAGCTGTCAGGAAAGTCTGTCTTATCAATCAATATAAACTGCTGGTGTGGTTGGATATCCTTATTTTTAAAAATTAATGAAATTTGATACCTAACTCACACTATGTAAAAATTAATTTCATTGTAAATACATATTTTATATAAAAAGCATTGCAGTAAAATCTTTAAAAGATATTATTTGAAAATATCTTTATAACTTAGAAGTAGAAAAAATATTTTTAAAATAGGGCACAAAATTCAAACCCTAGAAGACCCAAATAATGGATCAGAAAAAGACTAATTATAATAAAGTAAAAATCAAAATCAACAGGCAACTATAAACCAGAGACACTACAGGGGGGCAGAAAGGAGTAGAATCAAAACAAGGGTGGTGGGAATTTTACCGGGACTATAACAAGAAGAAAATGCATACATTGTACAAAAATGAAAAATTATGTAAAAAATATATAAAATAAAAGTAATAATAATAATAAAAAGAAAGCTGACCATAGAAATGAGCCTACCAGAATAGGAGGTTGGACAGAAAAGAGGGACTGTGGTAGAGAATAAAGGGCACTTTGGTATAAGTTTATATCTCCAAATCACATACAGTGTTGTAAGCATATATCTCAATAAAAATAAATGAATTAATTTAAAAGAAAAAGAAAAAATATTGACTGATAGTTACAAGTATAACATTTAAATGCAACAGTAGGAAATGACTGGGCACAGTGAGTATCATGTGATGTCCTAGGAAAGCTCCTCATAAGGACCTTCAACAAGCATATCACACTGACACTTAGAAGTCTGCCACTAGTTGGGATCCCTTGTTTGTGGTTAAGAAAAAGAGAAATAAGAAGGATAGAGAAGCACATTTTCAAATGTTTTGGAAATTTCTAAAGAAAAAGGACAATTAATTCTGAGAAACAAGGTGACTGTTGGGAAGGCAATGAACAGAAATGGGCAGATGCAAAGGGCAGAGGAGAGCACATGGCAGAGATTACTCCCTAATCATTGCCTCCAAAGTCAGAGAAGGACATATTTTCTCAATCTCCACTTTAATTTCCTCTTGATGTCACAATATCTATCAAATAGTACATTTTCTCTCATCACCTGAGTGTAAAACATTATGTCAAATGTTATGTGGCTATAGATGTATGAAGTATAACTGATGAAATCCAAAGAGTTTGAACATATCCTATGTTGTAAAGAGTGTATGGGGCTAGGAAACTGAGATGGAGATCTCAAGATCAATATCGATCAGGAAAGAAAGAAACACACATTAAACCTCATCAGTCAGAAAAGTTATGTTCTCTGTACACCAATCTCTCCTCAGTTCCCAGAGAAACTCCTGGTTGCAAAAAGGCATTAATAGTTGTTCAATTAACAAAAAATATATTGAAAAAATATAGGCACTTATGAATTAAAATAAAAATACAAATGGGTATAAATTTAAAGTAACTGAATTTTAAAATAGTAGCACAAGAGTAAAGATATTTAGAGGAAATGTAAAAATATAGTTCATTTGCAGAAGTGAGACTTGAATCAGAGAAGGAGGATGGTATGATTCAGACCAGCAGGGGAAAAGAGTCATGAGCCACATGAGCAAGACTAGTATCTGGTGGGGGTTAAAAGTGTGGGGAGAGAGTAGAAATTAACTTAAGAAGCCCTGATTGACTATACTGAATGTCCAGGTTACAGAAGAGCATGGGATAGGAGCAGATATTCAGAAAGAACCTGTTACATTAAATCTTTGAGACTGAACAGAGCAGTTATTTCTTCAGGAAGGTGATTTAAAAAAAATATACAAATGCAAAGCAGCAAAATCAACTGTTGGTAGGTCAGAAATCAGGTATAGGAAGAGCACCCAGACTAAGGAGGTTACAGTAAGACTAGAGGGTTAGTATTCCTGAATGCCTGTGTCTTCACACACTTGTAAGAGGTACTACTGCCGTGGACCAGCACAGCAGTGGACGATGAGGCCGTCTCAGGGTTGAGAGATCGTGCAGAGTGGTCAAGGATTAGGCGAATAAATGACACACAGACACACTTCGAGAGAGTGAAAATCTGAGTGTAATTTTCTTTGAGTCGGTGGCCAGTATATAGATGTTCTCTAAAAGCATAGGAACAGCGAACATCAGTGAACGAAATCAGCTTGCTCATAGGTTTAGCTTATCATTGACAGGGCAGTGATATATGTCCAAAGTTACATCTGGACCTAGTCACATTCCTAAGTAGTCAGGCTACTAGTTTTTCTTTTGTTCTAAGTAATTACTTTTTTCGTTTTAATAACTACTCACTACCACTAAATCATTATTAATTAGCATGGGTGAATATACTTTTCACAAAGTAATATTTTTATCATTAAGATTAAAGCTAACAAAGCCAAGGACACTACAGAGAAATCATTAAACTAACAATTCTATTACTACACAGAGTTTAGTAACGTTTCATTTGAATTAGCCTAGTTATTAGATTACGTATGTTTTTTAATCAGCAATCAATGACCTTTTTAGACCGGGAAAAGAAAAGATTTTAGAAAGACAGTTGTAGTAGAATAAAGTTTATGGGTTTTGAGAAAGCGAGATAAGGTTCCGTGTGGTCAGCACTCCTTTTAACAATCTTTGTGGCGGCTTCTGGTAGTCATCATCTCTTGCCAGGCATCCGGCTTATCTGTATCTTAGGGAGTTTGCTGTTCTCCCCCTGCGCGCATGGTTCCTTGCCCACGCCGGACCTCAGGGACCGTGGCAAGAGCCATTAGCCCTGAAGGTCACTGCAGGGGGAGGTGCAGCATACTACTATTGGATGAGTTGAGAAAGAAAAGGTAGAATGTCTTAGAACTGCCCTTTTTCTTTTTTCAGGAGTAGCACTGAAAGAGTCGATCCTTGAACCCCAGGTTGCTTCTGTATCCTGGGTCCTAGACTCTCTTTTAGGATGAAATAAGTCAATCTGCTGAATGAAGGCACTTTATGACAATTCCCATTAGTTACCTTTCTTCTTCCTATATAACCGGTAGGTAAAGTAGCATCACTTGTCTTTACCAACAATGTGACTCCTAGTATTAGTCTGGTTTCAAGATCCTGTGAGAAAGTGGAGAAGAGGCAGGTGAGTTATGGGGTGAGAAGATCTAATACCTGGAATTCACAGGAAGAAACAGGATACGATAAGTGGATTGCTAAGAACTGTCCCCTTTCAGCTGCCAAACATGATTAAAATGAGTCTAGAGTGTCATAATAAGGATATTTGTTTCTTTTCAGACATCATTGAAAAGCCCCTGGGCGGGGCTTAGTGGAAAAGAAATTACTATGATGTTAGTATCTCATTGCTGGTAGAAAATTAATCTGTGATGGGGTAAGACTGAATCAATAGAAAGAGACTCAGAGTCCTCTCTACAGCTGCTGGTCATCATGCAAAAGTGCAGTGACAATGATGGAAATGAAATCATAGTTCTAAGCCCTGATTAGGCACTTTTCATTACTTCATTTAATCACTATTAGAATTTCAAAAATAAAATTTTATCACTTTTGGAAGTGATAGTGGGAATTATATCTTGACTGCAAAAAGAAAAAAATCTCTTTGGAGAATATAAGTAAAAATGCATATTTGTGCAATGTGTAAAGAATTCTTCAAGGTGCTGGCATTGCAAGGCTGAGTGGTGTCTATAGGTCTTGCTTCCTATGCACACAGGGCCTACATAGTCTACCAAAAATACACTGCAACCAGAGCTGAAATAGATTTGTTTAAAATGTACACTAAGCATAAATTTGTGAAGCCATGAGTTTTCAAAAATAGACAAAATTGTTTAAATGCTTTATAAATTTCTGAGCACCTTAAAAGTAAATATTAGAGTTCTCTGTGAATGTTGGTAGTAGAACTCATAAAGAAACTCACAAAGAAAATATAAAGAAAGTAGATACAACAAGAAAGGATAACAGAGGCAGGTGGGGAGAAGAGTACTGACTGAGGCTGATGTGAGAGAACAGCAGCCCTTATTAATGGGAGAATATCCGCAGAGTAAAACCACCCAACAACGCAAAGAATTGTATAGCAACAAGAAGAAAGAGAAATGTACTAACAAATCATTTTGGTGTAGTTACAAGACTAGGAAGTGACAGAAGGGAGGGTTTGGATTTATTAGGTGCTAAAATTCTTGCCTTTGTGCAAAGAAATATCATGTAATGAAAAGGATGAGTCCTTTCAAAAGAATAGGATCTTCTCTCTTCAGAGGCAGCCCCTATAGGCACAGCCCTCAAACCCCAAATCTGCCCATTAGTTAACTTATTTTTGTTTCGTTCTTTTTGGGAAAGCATTCCAGCTTTTTACACTACGGCATTTTTTTTTAATTTTTCTTTATTTTTGGTTTTTTTATTATTTGACAATGATGTGTTTAGATGTAGGTATTTTTGTATTTACAGATTTAGGTGTTCTTTCTGATTTCTGGACATCCATATTTTATTCATTCTTTAAGTTTGGGATTTTTCTCAGTTATTTCTTTGAATAGGAATTAGTGTGCTCTCCTTTCCATCTTCTGGGATCCCAGTTTTGTTTTTTTTTAATTTATTTATTTATTTGTACAAGCACTAGGTACAGTCAGAAGCGCGGGAGGGTGAGAGAATTCACCAGAGCCAGAGCGGGGAGCAGAGCAGGCAGAAGGACCAAAGTACACTGCTGAGGGGAGCAGCGGGCGGCAGGAGAGGTCTGTGCGCCATGTGGGACCCTCCTCCGGTGGCCGGGGAGCAGCCCGGGATCGAACCAGGGCTGCAGAGGCCACGGGCAGCTTGGCAACCCAGTGCTCAACTGCTGCGCCACCGGGGAGGCCCTACACTAAGGCATTTTAAGAAAGAAAACCATGGAAATCCCCATCCCTTCGTTGAACTTTCTCTTCAACCAATAGGAATAGAAAGTGAGGCAGCATCACTCCTCTCCAGCAGATGTACCTGCTAAGGAGGTCTGCTCTGATGGTGTCTCGGAAAGAGACGATGGAGAAGGGACACTGACCAATATGTGATAGGAGGAATGAAGAGGTGTGTCACGTGGAGAGTCAAAAATTACATTTTATAGTTGGAAAGCCGAGAGTAAGCATCTACCTCACTTAGTGTAGGTAAGGGAGGAAAGGTAGTTAATATTTTTTTAATAATCCCTTGGTGGGAAGTCCCTGCTCAGTTTTAAAAGAGAAGGAAATGGCTATGATGCTGGACTCTGCCTACTAGGGATGCAAGGGTACCTGTGGTGGGTAAGGTGGAAAGTGAACAAAAGTCCAGAATCCCACCTGCTGATTGTCATAAGAGAGTATACGTCACATTATTATGCAGTGATCATTTTGCTCTAGCAAAGCAGAACTTCCAGATGTGTTATTTCTCAATTAATCATCATGGCAGAATTGCATGTTTATTAACTGCTCAGTCTTCAGCACCCAGAACAATTCTTAACAGCCAATAAATATGTGATCAGTTAATCAATAAATTAGTAGGATGCCCAAAATCAGTGAGTTTAAAAGATATAATATTTTTAGAATTAGAATCCAAACCCAATTCTGCCTAAGTCCAAAATCCAGGAATTAAAAATATTTTATCGGCAATCAGAAGAGCGCTTGAAATAAAAGGTCAGTGACCATTCTCTGAATTTCATGTATCTTTATTTGTGGTTCCACTTCTAATATCCCTACAATAAATAGTATTCCACTTAACCAGAGTTACCCTGGAACCAGTTAGTGAATACATAGAATTGGGTGGAAAACACACTGCGTCATGAGATCAGGATTCTTGTCCAGGGATTTACCCTTTAAAGCTCCTATCTCTTCATCACTTAAATTAAGGAGTTAAGTTACATGGTTTCCCAATTTAATACTATCTGGCTTTTGGAATATGATAAATATTAAGACATTTAATTTTGCATTCCACTGGCATAGATCATTTCAGTAACTGAAAATAATTACAGAAAGGAGAAGAGAATGACCTAAAAACTGACTTCAATTAAAAAATAAGGATAGGAGCTCCCGGGTGGCTAGGGGTTAAGTCTCAGTGCTACTACCACAACTGCCTGAGTTTCATCCCCAATCAGGGAGCTGACCCACATATGGCACAGCAGACCTCTCCTGTCTCTCCTGCTTCTACCCTCAGCAGTGTATTTCAATTGATCTTTCTGTTCTGCTCCCCAATCTGTCTCTGGTGAATCTTCTCAACCCCCACCCCCGCACTTCTGGCCTACACCCACATTCTTCTACACAAAAATAAATAAAATCTTTTTAAAAAGTAAATTTAATTTAAAAAATGCAAAATAAGGATAACATTTTTAATTAGCCTAGAGGAAAATATACCTCAGAAGGCCAAAAA
Organism: Talpa europaea; assembly: GCF_964194135.1. Lineage (NCBI taxonomy): Eukaryota > Metazoa > Chordata > Mammalia > Eulipotyphla > Talpidae > Talpa > Talpa europaea. The sequence goes on along the minus strand of NC_140068.1, from coordinate 97,655,999 downwards.
TAGTAGCTAATTAAACTATGTCTTTTTAAAATTCTTTTCAAGCATCCCTTGGAGGTATGGTATGCTTGTTGAACATTTTTTTAATTATTTTTTAAATTTTATTTTTATATTCCCCATACAATTGCAATCCCCTTATTTTGATCCCAATCCCGCCTTTCCCCCCACCCCCCATAGTGTGTCTCTGGTTCATAGTTGCTTGTTGATTCTGATTTTTCCTTTCTTATAGTTATTCTTTTTCCTGGTCCCTTATTTAGGTTTTCTAGATTCCTGCTATGAATGAGACCATCCGGTATTTTTCTTTTTCTTTCTGGCTTATTTCACTGAGCATGATCCCTTCCAGCGCCATCCATGTTGCTGCAAATTGCATGTGTTTATCTTTCTTGATTGCTGTGTAATATTCCATGGTGTATATGTACCACATCTTCTTGATCCAGTCATCTATTTTTGGGCATTTGGGTTGTTTCCAAAGCTTAGCTATTGTAAACAGTGCTGCTATAAAATAGGGGTGCAGGTGCTCTTTGGAATTGATGTTTCTGTGTCCTTTGGGTAAATACCTAGGAGTGGAATTGCTGGATCATATGGAAGCTCTATCTTTAGTAGGTTGAGGAATCTCCACACAGCTTTCCATAGTGGTTGGACCAGTTTGCACTCCCACTGGCAGTGCAGGAGAGTTCTTTTTCTCCACATCCTCTCCAACATTTGTTGTTGCTATTTTTTTTTAATATGTGCCATTCTCACTGGTATGAGATGGTATCTCAATTGTAGTTTTGATCACAAGTGATGTTGAACATTTTTCCATATGCCTGTTGGCCATTTGTATTTCCTCTTTGGAGAAGTTTCATTTTTAGCTATTCTGCCCATTTTTGGACTGGATTATTTTCTTTGTTTTTGTTGAGTCTCATCAGTTCTTTGTAGATTTTTGTGATCAGTGCTTTATCATTAGTGTTGTGTGCAAAAATTTTCTCCCAGTCAGTGGGGTTTTTCTTCGTTTTTGTTATTGTCTCTTTTGCTGTGCAGAAGCTCTTTAATTTGATGTAGTCCCAGCTGTTTATCTTTGCCTTCACTATCACTGCTTTGGGTGATGTGTCTGTAAAGATGTCTTTGAGGTGCATGTCATGCAGTGTTTCACCTATATTTCCTTCTATATATTTTATGGTTTCAGGTCTTATGTCTAGTTCTTTAATCCATTTTGAGTTGGTTTTTGTGCATGGTGTGAGGTAGTAGTCAAGTTTCATTCTTTTGCATGTAGCGACACAGTTTCCCAGCACCATTTATTGAACAAACTTTCTTTGCTCCAGTGCATATTCTTTGCTCCTTTGTCAAAGATTACTTGACCATAAATATGTGAGTTTATTTCTGGGCTTTCTATTCAATTCTATTGGTCCATGTGTCTGTTCTTGTTCCAATACCATGCAGTTTTGATTATTATGGCTTTGTAGAATAGTTCAAAATCTTGGCATGTGATGCCTCCATTCCCTTCATTTTTTTTTTCAGGAGGGTTTTGGCTATTCGGGGTTTTTGGTGGCTCCATATGAATTTCATCAATATTTTTTCTATTTCTTTGAAGAATGTCATTGAAATTTTAATTGGAATAGCATTGAATCTGTAGATTGCTTTTGGTAGGATGGCCATTTTGATAATGTTAATGCTTCTGATCCATGAGCAGGGGATATCTTTCCATTTCTTTGTGTCTACTTCTATTTCTTTTAACAGTGTTTTATAGTTTTCTTTGTATAGGCCCTTTACTTCTTTTGTTAGGTTTATTCCCAAGTATTCGATTTTTTTTGTTTGCTTCAATAATAAAAGGAATGGTTTCCTTGATTTCTTCTTCTTCAGATTTATTGTTTGTGTATAGGAAGGTTACTGATTTTTGTGCATTGATTTTGTATCCTGCCACTTTACTAAACTGATTGATAAATTTAATTAGTTTTTCTGTGGAGTTTTTGGGGTTCTCTATGTATATTATCATATTGTCCACAAATAGTGATAGTTTGACTTCTTCCTTGCCTGTTTGGATTCCTTGTATGTCTTTCTCTTGTCTTATTGCTCTGGCTAGGACTTCCAGTATTATGATGAAAAGCAGTGGTGAGAGTGACATCCTTGTCTTGTTCCAGATCTTGATAGGAATGCTTTCAGCTTTTCACCATTGAGAATGATATTGGCTGTGGGCTTGTCATAGATGGCCTTTATGATGCTGAGGTGTGTTCCTTGTATCCCGAGAATTTCAAGGGCCTTTATCATAAATGGGTATTGTACTTTGTCGAATGCTTTCTCAGCATCTATGGATATTATCATACAGTTTTTATATTTCTTTTTGTTGATGTATTGGATTACATTGATTGATTTTCAGATGTTGAACCATTCTTGAGTCCTTGGAATAAATCCTACTTGGTCGTGGTAAATTATCTTATGGATGCACTGTTGGATTCTGTTGGCAAGGATTTTGTTGAGGATTTTTGCATCAGTGCTCATTAGGGAGATTGGCCTGTCATTTTCTTTTTTTGTGCCGTCTTTGTTGGGTTTTAGTATTAGTGTAATGTTGGCTTCATAGAATATATTTGGTAGTATTTTTTCATTTTCAATTTTTTGAAAGAGTTTGTGTAGGATAGGCACTAATTCACTGCTGAACATTTGGTAGAATTCATATGTGAAGCTGTCTGGGCCTGGGCTTTTATTTTTGGAAAGTGCTTTGATTACTGCTTCAATTTTGTTGCTTGTAATGCTCTATTTAGTTCTTCTGTTTCTTCTTTGTCCAGCTTTGGATGATTATATCATTCTAAGGAACTGTCCATCCCTTCTAGGTTGTTGAATTTGTTTGCTTATAGTGTTCATAGTAATCTCTGATTATTCTTTTGATTTCTACTGAGTCTGTTGTGATTTTTCCTCTTTCATTTATAATCCTATTTATATGTGTTTTCTCCATTTTTCCTTTGTGAGCCTTGCTAGAGGTTTGTCTATTTTGTTTATTTTTTCAAAGAACCAACTTTTGGTTTCATTGATTTTTTGGATTGTTTTTTTAATTTCTAATTCATTTATTTCTGCTTTGATTTTTATTATTTCCTTTCTTCAACTGGCTTTAGGGTTTTTTTATTGTTCTTTTTCTAGTTCTTTGAGATGTGAGATTAGGGTGTTTCTGTGAGTTCTTTCTTGTTTGTTGATGTGAGCCTGTATTGCTATATATTTTCCTTTTATTACTGCTTTTGCTGCATCCCATACATTCTGGAAAGTGGTGTCCTCCTTGTCATTCAACTCAAAGTATTTTTTAATTTCTTGTTTGATCTCCTCATTACTCCAGTGGTCTTCCAGTAGTGTGGATTTCAATCTCCATGAAGTGGGAGGGTTCCTTGTTTTCTTTTCATGATTTATTTCTACCTTGATGCCTTTATGATCGGAGAAGATAGTTGGAATGATTTTTATCTTCATGTATCTGTTTATGTTTGTCTTGTGGCTCAGTATGTGATCGATTCTGGAGAATATCCATGCACACTTGAGAAAAGAGTGTACTTGGATTTTTTGGGGTGCAGTGTCCTATAGATGTCTGTTAAATCCATGAGTTCTGTGTCTTTATTTAGGGCTCTAGTGTCTCATTGATTTTTTGTCTCATTGATCTGTCCATTGGTGAGAGTGGGGTGTTGAAGTCTCCCACTATATATGTATTTTCTTTAGTATCTGTTTTCAAAGCTGATAATAATAGTTTAATATATTTTGGTGCCCCTTCATTTGGTGAGTATATGTTGATGTGTGTTATATCTTCCTGATGTATTGTCACCTTAATCATAATGTAGTGTCCATCTATGTCTCTTTTTACCTTTTTTAATTTGAAGTCTATTTCATCTGATATAAGTATGGCCGTTCCTGCCTTCTGTTTTGGTCCATTTGCTTGTAGAATTGTTTTCCAACCTTTTACTTTCAGTCTGTGCTTATCTTTTGTGGTTAAATGTGTTTCCTGGAGACAACAGAAAGTTGGATTTTGTTTTTCAATCCATCCTGCTACTCTGTGTCTTTTTATGGATGAGTTTAATCCATTTACATTTAGAGTTAATATTGATATGTTGGCATCTGTGTTTGCCATTTTGTTTATCTTTTTTGTGATTTTATTCCTTGCTTTATTCTGTTCTTCCTGATCATTCCTCTGTTGGTTTTGACTTTAGGACTTCTTGTAGAATTTTTTTGGAGTGGGGGTTTAATTGTAATGAATTTCTGGAGTTTCTGTTTGTCTGGAAGGTCCACATTTTTTCTTCGTAGAGGAAGGAAAGCTATGCAAGGTAAAGTATTCTTGGTTGGCATTTACTGTCTTGAAGTTTGCTGAATATGTTACTCCTTTCTCTTCTTGCCCCTAATGTTTCTTCAGAGAAGTCAGAAGTTAACCTGATTGGTTTTCCCTTATAAGTTATCTGTTTCTTCCCCCTTGCCAGTTTCATTATTTTTTCCTTGTCTTGGACACTTGCAAGCTTTACTATTAGGTTGCTTGCCATAGTTTTCTTTTCATTATGGTAATTGGGAGTTCTTCTCGCTTCTTGTATGTCTATGTTCATCTCCTTTATCATGCTTGGGAAGTTTTCTTCAATTATCTCCTTGAATAATTTCTCAGTTCCTTTGTTTCTCTCTTCACCTTCTGGAATGTCTATAACTCTTACATTTCCTCTCTTCATGGAGTCTGATAATTGTCTAAGAGTCTCCTCATACTGCTTCATTTGCACTTCTCTCTCCTTTTCTCGTTTGGCTGTTTTTATTTCTGTATCTTCGATAGTACTGATCCGTTCTTCCATTTCATCGATTCTGTTTTCATTGCTTTTCCCAGCGTTCTTTATTTTCTCTAGTAATCTTTTTATCTCCTGCGTTTCTTCTCTTTCCTTTCTTAAGGTCTCTATTTCATTCTTCAGTTCAGTGATTATTTGTCACAAATCATTTTTTCCTTATCATTTTCATTCTGCTTTTTAATCAGGATGATTATTAATTCTCTATCTGATAGGCCGAGAAGTTCTTCCATGTCATTGTTAAGCTCTGGTGACTGTATTTCTTTTTGTTATGTGTCCTCCTGCTGACTTGCTTGGTTATTTATATTTTTTCTTCTCCCTGTTGTTTGCTTTCTAATTAGTTCTATGCGTTGGGACGTTGTGCCACTGCTGTTGGCGGGCATCTCTTTGGAGTGCTCCTTTGGGGGTGTTGGAAACTGTTTACCAGACTGAGACCAGCACTGGTAGGTCAAAACTCCACCAGGATGTTGATGCTGTGTTGCTGGCTCTGTTCCTTACATTTCCCTCCCTCTGTATTTACTCACTTCCAACAGGGAATCAGCTAGTTGGTGATTTAGTTCTGGTCAGTAGGTGGCACCAGAGACCCATATTGCTGACCTGTGCTTTTTCCCAGTGGTTCTCTGAGTATTGGAGGGCGGGGCTGGAGGCAGAGGGGAGCATCTCAACACAGGGGGCTCTTATTAAGCTAGGTACTGTGTCTGCCAGTGGTCAACCGGTGTTGTGCCCACAGCTGTATGGATCCTGCACCCTGAATTCTGCACTCTAGGTCTCAGTTCCAGGGCTATCAGATCCAAAATGCTGGCTGTCACCCTGTGCAGTCCCGCTGCTATGGTGCGTCTCATGCCCCGGATCCTGTGCCTGGCTCTCAGTTCTAGGACGAGGTCTTGCTCCACGCCTTATTTCCCTCCTTACCCCTCTCCCCCTGTTTGGCAAGGCCCACCCTCTCTTTGCGCCTGAGGGTGTTTGTTTTGGGGACCTCTGGTTTCCAACTATAGGGTGTTGGTGATTTTTTCTGGTCACGAGGTGGCGCCAGAGATCTTTCCTAGTGTTCTTCCGGAACTGTTTTTTTCACCCGTGGGTCCAGGGAAACAGAGTGGGAGTGGCGTGGAGCACCTCAGTGGTGTGGGGGCGCTGTGTCTGCCCCTTGCCCCACCATGGTGGGGATCCCATGCCCTGAATTTCGTGCCCCTGTTATAGGGCAGCCCCAATATAAAACGGGTTGCCTGGCTATGGGTCCTCACCCGCGCGCTTAAAAGGGACTTATTAATACTCCACTACAGGCTTAATAAAAGGTTTATTTACAAGGGAAAAGGAAATAAGGAAAATGTACAACTCAGGGAGAAAATAGGGAAATAAAGTCTATAATGCGTCCTACCCAATCCGCCGACCTGGAAACCCAAAGGCACTCTCAGAGCTGGCTGGACGCTGCGAGGTGGCAGAGAGCCAAAATGGGGGAACCCCTCCAAAGCCCACGTGTCTGGCTTTATACAAAACCTGGCTACTTAACCCCACCTTCAAGTCCCAGCCACCTTCCCTTTGGTGGTAATGGGATTTGGAGTTCCCAGTGTCTTTGGCTTTGGCCTGGGGTGGGGGTGGAGTCCACAAAGCCTGTATGGAATTAGCTTTAGGACATCCTTTTCCCCCTAACACCCTGGGTCTCAGTTCCGAAGCCCTCAGGTCCAGGACGCAGGCTGTAGCCCAGTTTTGTGTCCGCAGAAATGGCACCTTTTGCACCTCGATCCCGTGTCTGGGCGCCTGGTTTCTGATTACTCAGTGAGGGACATTCACTCAGTGAGGGCCCCCCCGCACGTCTCCCTGCAAGCCTAGGTCGCAGGCGCAGAGACCTGGGCAACCACGATCCAAGTATGCTTTTCAAGCACGCTGCTTTTCCGCACAAGCTTCCCGGCTGGCCTGGGGCTGTGTGTAGGTCTCCGGGAGTCTTTGTTTTTCTCTAATGGCACCTGGAGTCGTTCTCTCACCTCTGTGGAGATTCCTGCACGGTTCTCCACAGTTCCACAGTTCCAGTTCACAGTTCCTTTCCACTCACAGTCCCGCTTGATGAGTACTTTGTTCTTGTTGGTTGTTTTAGTTTTTGTTTTTGTTTTTTGTTTCCTCCTTTCTGTTGGTCGGAGAGTGCCGACTTTGTGGGTCTTGTTGAAACATTTCTTGGGGTAACTGTGCTCATGGTAATTTAAGAGTTAACCAAGCCATTGCTAGTACTCTTTGTTTACTAACATAGAATTATGGGATGAATTATCTCTACTCTTTGGCTAAAAAATACATGTCTCCCAATTAGGCTGCGCTCTTTGTACCCTAACAAGAAATACTACAATTTCCTCAGAGTAAAGTAAGGACTGGGGGAGGTAATTTTTTTTTAATATTTATTTATTTATACAAGAACAGGTACAGGCCAGAGGCATGGGAGGGTAAGAGAATTCACCAGAGACAGAGTGGGGAGCAGAACAGGCAAACAACCAAAAATACTACTGAGGGAAGCAAGCTGGCAAGACAGGAGAGGTCTGCCACACCATGTGGGTATCTCCCTAGCTGGCCGGGAATTGAAACTGCGTTGCAGAGGCTGCAGACAGCTTCACAGCACTGTGCTCAACCTGCTGCACCACCAGGGAGACCATACGCAATTATTTTAAAGCATTATTAAAATGCGTATTTTTTTCAATTGTCTCTTAGCTGTTTTAAAAATCAGTTGTACTGTGGCCCAGGAGAATCCTGGAGCCCTCCTGTAACATTAGATTTAATGCATATAACAATATCATTACATAAAGGTGCAAACGGGAATAGAACTCTGTAGAGGAACATTTCTAAATATCACTAGGATAAGCTAGCATAATACTGCAACTGATTCTTTTATGTATATGGTAAACCCTAGAACAACCATTAATATATAATTAAATTAAAATGCTACATTAGAAAATATTCATTAATTGTAAAAGTATAGTAAAGGTGTAATGGAGAAACAGAAAAGAGATGACATACAGAAAACAAAATTTAAATTGGCTAATGTAACTCAAACTATGTAAAAACTAACTTTAAATGTGAATGCATTAAATATTCAAGCAAAAGGCAAAGATTACTACATCATAAAAATGATCCAAATGTATGTTGTCTATGACTTGAACACATAGAACCAGGGAACAAAAGAATGAAGGAAAAAGGGAGACTGTGATCAAGGAATATAAACTTTCAGTTACACAGGATGAATAAGTTCTGGAGGTGTAATGTGTTGCATGGGTCTATAGCTAATAAAACTGTATTGTACATGTGAAACATGCTGAAAGAATAAATGTTCTTAAGTATGTTCATCGCACACACACACAAAAAGGTAAGCTATGTGAAATGGTGACTATGCTAGTTAGCTTGATTGTAATATTTCACAGTGTATATCTACACACCACACTGTACACCTTAAGTATATACAATTTTTATTTCTATTATATCTTCATGAACTGGATATTTTTTAAAGACTAGTCAAGTTATACATTCCAAAAAACTGACAAGATTTTTTCCAGTTAGTTACCAACACATTATCAAATGCATATAAATAAGAGTGGTATTGGTGCAGGGAAAAACATTGGACCCAGAACCAACCTATTAATACACGGAAATGTTACATATGTTGGAGTTGACTTTGGAATTCACTTAGAAATGGTATAGACTTGGTTAACTACAAGGGAAACTCAACATTGGGTTCATACCATGTAACAGCCACTAAAAATTCCATGCAGAATATTTAAATGTGATCAAGAAAAATTTTAATAGAAAATTTAGATTATTTTTATGAGCTTAGGTAAGAAAACATTTCTTCACAGGGATACCATGGCAAGAACATTTTAAAATATTGGCAAATTGACTTTACTACATATTTCTTATAAGTTATATCAATCCTAAAAACACTTTAAAATATGTCATAAATTGAGAAAAATAATTTTAATAAGTATAATGGATATAGAAAACTTAGATTGTCAAAACTAAAATTGAAATACAGCAAATATTTCTATCTATGTATATTTATTTTTACATTTATGAAAATAAGAAGAATCTCAATGTCACTGGAAGGGTTAGCACTAGATTATAAAAAGGAAGCATAGCAGATCAACACACATGTGAAAAGCTCCCAACCTTATTAGTAATCATAGAAATGTATATTTGTATACACTTAATGGACAAAATGAAAACTATGACAGTATAATTATTGACAAGAAAGTTCATTAGTGGAGGTAATTACACACTGCTAATAGGTACGTTAATTTATATGCTATGTCAGTAAAGCCGTAATTCTAGTGTTAGGTAAGTGTCCTCAAATATCATCACACATGTGGACCAGTAGTCATGGTCAAGGATGTTCAGAGAAGCATAAATCATAATAGTAAACAAAAAAAGAAAAATAGAAATGGAAACATTCAGATCAAAATACTCAAGAGTAGGAAGTGACATCAGTGCTTTTTACTGAATTGCTTGACATGACACGGTACAGTTGACCTCCCTATGACCAACCTCACAAAGCCAGTCACATCCTCCATTTCCCCCAAGGGAATAGTAAGGAATCCCATATTAAGGAGTTCTCAACACTGAACAATTGGTAGAGAAATGTATCCATCACCTGGGTGGTATTCTGATGTCCAAACTCTCCAGTTAATAGAAAGAGAATAGGGAGCTTCCTTTTAATGTCCAAGTCTCAGAACTCCTAGTCTTACTGGAAGAGAAAAGATTATAAATTTGCAAGTTTACTGCATGATATCTCAGAGTGAGAAAATACAAGTATAATAGAGAAAATCCAACAAAAGCTAAAAAAGGAGCATTTCATGGTAACAATTATCTAGTTATAAACTCCTTGGTATTATATATATATTATATATTATATAATATATTTTATATATATATATATCTTTATTCAGCACTAGAAAAGAACAGACATGTGAATGAATGGTGAGACACATTATCTGTCACTGGTAACTTTCTGTGCAATGCATGACCCTAGCCTTGACTGCAGTTACCACTACACATTGCTCTTTTTTTTTTAAAGATTTATTTATTTTTTTAATACAAGAATTGGGGTACAGGCCAGAGATGCGGGGGGCAAGAGGATTTACCAGAGACAGAGTAGGGAACAGAACAGGCAGATGGACCGAAGTACACTGCTGAGGGGAGCAGCGGGCGAGACAGGAGAGGTCTGTCCCTCCGTGTGAGTTTCTCCCTGGCCGGCCAGGAATGGAACTTGTGCCGCAGTGGCTGCGGATTGCTTCATAGGTTGCGTCTTAACGCCCGCGCTACCAGGGAGCCCCCTACACATTGCTCTTGAGTCCATTCAGTATGAACTAATGTAGCTCAAATGATCAACTATCACTTTTCAAAAATTCTGTCATACAGAGCAAATCAGGACTGATTTATCAGATTTACTTATTATGTGAGGTGGAGAGGAGGGTGCTACCTAATTTTTCCCAGATCCTGAAGATTCACTGTTTCAGAAAATACACTTGTGTCCTTACTGATGACCCACCCAATGTATAGAGCTCCAGAACTGGCCTCCAACAGGGGGCTCTTTTGTTGCCTAAATCCTAAACTGGCTGTCAGCATGGTTTGAATCTCTATTCAAGTGTGAGCTCTACAGATCTGGCCATTGGTTAATACAGCCCTCACTATTTAAGTCCAGTCTCTTTCAGATATTAAGCTAGTGGCCCTAAATCTGACCCAGAGCTGAACACAATCTTATTATCACACCAAACAATTTCCCTTTTTATTTGGCAGGGATTTCCCAAATACTTTTTTTTTCTTTTTGTAAAACCTCTACAATGTATTTACTAATGTGATAGATTCATACACCCAGAAAATGTTTTATAAAATAAAACATCTTATTGAAAATTCCCTTCACAATTGAAAGAATAACTACACTCTCAGTATCCCCAGTTTGTTCTCTTGTTCTCCACATCTTGTAAGAAGATTGTTCAAGGATTAACCAGAGACTAAACTACTATTTCAAATGTACATGGAAAGTCTCAGAAATAACCCATTTGATTTGTGTAGGAAGGGGGAACTGTCTGGGAAGAGGAAGTGGTTGTTAGACCGGGGCTGTGGTTGAACAGGAAGGAGGAAGACACAGATCTTTGCATAAACCACATGTACATGAAACCATGATATATCAAGAAAAACTTTAATTTCAGCTAATAAGGAGGAGGGAAGTCAGCATCACTTGTATCCGGCAGACAAAATCATCAAGGAGACAAACCCCAAGTTGTGGTGGCAGGCAGGGATGCAGGCAGTGAAATTCCATTAGCATCTCAGTTTAATGAAATTTGTATATGCAACATCTGTATATGGAGACATGTGTGGGATTTATGAAGTTGCCGGCCAGTGCTGTGTCATTGGAATATTGGACTATTGGAATATTTCTCCTCCTTCTCCCTTTCCTGCAGGCATTTATGGTCCCTCTGGGATCATGACCACAAAGTTTTCAATCTTAGTTGAACTCTCAGGCAATTTTTCAGTTCTTTTATATATTTTCAGTCATTTATACCTTTCATTTTTCTCCAAGGTGTTCTTTTTTTAACCACTCATCTCACAGAACTGAAGTAATGACTATATTGTATATGTCATAGATAGAGGGAAGATATAGACACTTCCCAAATCTGATGAGCCTTAAATTCTGTACCCATGAACCTTGTAGTACCCAAGTGAGCAGAGGTAGAAAAGCACTATTGACATTTACACTCTTCCTTGAAAAAGAAGACTTTCAGAATAAATGTCCAGTATGAAGCTAAAGGACAGCAACTTCTGTGTTGGAATTTCCAGGGTTGGGTGCCAGGCCTGGCTCTTCAGTCCCATTTAGCAAGTGTCTCAGCTCAGGAACATTTCTTTGATTTTTGATTCATCTGAAAAGTTTTGTTGCCTCCATCTGTTTGAACTGTAAGATTTCTAAATAAGGCTGACAATAAAATTTCAGATTCCTCAGCTGATCATGAATATTCCAAAGTGTTTCATCTCTTTAACATCTGGCGGATAAAGTATTCTAGACCAGATCTGGTCAGGAGTATTCATCTAAGTGTGAGTGTTGCACCAGTCAAGCACTGTCAGATATGAGAAGGGAAGAGAGGAGGAAGTACCCTCCCATAAGAAGACTGCTGAGGGGCACTTAGGCTGCAAAATGCAAACCTCCACCTCAGGGCTTGCCCCAGAGAAACACTGCCAGGTGTTTGAAGGTGTATGTGACCAAGATCCACTGCAATTACTTCTTCGGAAGAATTGAGTGGGTGTTTTAGTAAATGGTCCAGTGTCTCTAAGAAATGCAGTATACATGTCCTCTGGACTGTAGCGTAGCATATTTGCCCCTATGGGATGTGACTGTGAGGTTAGACTGCCTGGTTTGAATTCTGACTCCACCTCTGTTAACGGTATAGATCTGAGCAAGTATCCAATTCCTCCATGCTACAATATCTTCACTGGTAAAATGTAGAAGGGAAGTAATAATATGCTGATCTCAGGGTACATGAAGATTAAGTCAGGTAGTGTGATAAGAGCACTTAGAACTGAGTGTCTGGAGTACAGTAAATATTCAACAAACACTAGGTTTTATTAATATTATCATTATACTTATTATCATTATCATCATGGCTGAGGGTAACTCCATTTTCTCACCATCCTGACTGATAAGGACCCAATACATTATGGGAGAAAGTCTGTGGCAAAGTGAAAAAAAACCTGATTTTCCCCAAGAGGGTGTCATGTCCCCCTGACAGGACAAACACAGCTGTGTTATATTCCTTCTCTGCAACAGAAAACCCTAAAAAAAATCTGGGACTGTCCCCTTATTACTGTCGTGATTTCCTTTCTGTCTCATACATCCCAGAATTAGTTAATTGACTCTAAAACTGAATGAATCAGGTCTTCACCAGCAGATCAAACTCATGGTTGATATGTGGGCTTTGTTGAAAATTTAGTAACCAGAGCCTAGACCACAAGACCCAATTCCACATCCTGACACTCACTTGGGACTGAGTGAACAGAAAAAAAAAAAAATTTGCAGTCTCCAGACATGGAAGCTTTTGAAGATGTTGATATTTATAGTTGTCATTTTCCTACAGTTCTTAAGTGTGAACCCATCTTGGTTCAAATTTAACACTTGATTGTGACCTCGATCATGAGGGTAACAGGTGTTCCCTCTTCCAATAGCTAAGTGAGTCCTTCACTTCTCTTTGCATATGGAATGTTTTTCTAGACAAAAAGGCAGAGCACTCTGGAAGGCACACCCACATGCTAAGCTTCACTCCCAACTCCACAATGCCAGTCCTCACTAGTTTTGGTGACAAACAACTATTGTGGAAGTTGGGTTTAAGTAGAACCAAAGTAAGGCATTGGATATTTTTCTCTCAGACAAATTAAAACCACATGGGAGGCAGCATCGTTTGTTTCTGGTAGACTAAGTCAAGAACTATAAGGAAAAATAGTTAGGAAAAGAAAAATCTATTAATAAGGGCCCCCCAAAGTCATATATTTAATAAAGAATGTAAAGAATCATCAGACAAAATATTATAAAATTTTCTGAACCACAAAAGAAGATCAAAACATTAAGGAGAATACAATGTTCTCAGAGTGGACTGTAATGTATAAATTTAATGAAATTTTAATCAAAATTAACATAGTGGTTCCAAAAGTCAAAGGGCTTATAAACATATACAAGACTGTCACCAGACTAAGTATTCTTTAAATACTTAGTTTTTGCTTCATTTTTAAAAGTATTTTTCCCTTTTTTGGTGTTATTTTGTTCTTATGTAGAGATGACTTCTTCCAGGGTCGCTGATCACAATATTAATAATCATCATTTTGGCCCAATAAGCTAAACCCTAAAGATAGGTTTCAGAACACCAGGAAGGAGGGGGAAAAACACATCCAGAGTGGTTTTGCAGCCCTTTTGCTTTGATCAACTCTCAATCTTCCTGCCCATAAAGCAAGCATGAGTTAAAATAGAATTTACTGGCAAAAAGCATGCACAGAAGTTGTGTTTAAGTGAAACAGCAATTTGACATTAAAAATGTTCTAGCAGCCAATGACAATCTGATGTAGGGCAGCATCACTTGTCTCTGGAAAACTGTGCTATCAAGAAAACTCACAGGACTAGAGCTACTGTCATGCATAGAAAAAGTAGCTCTTCACAGTACCAACAAATCGTAATGTCTAAGAAACAGAAAATAACAGATTTTGCTAATGTATTTAAGATTACATGTAAAAAAGAAGAAATATGAGTCAAATATCATGTGAAATTCTAAAATTAGCAATGCAGTTCTAAGAGTCAGTGGAGGCAAGGCTAATCAGGACATTTTCTCTTTTGCTGAATTTATTACTTTGTTTATAGCTATTTCCTATTCAACCATGCTGCTTAATTTTCCAAAGTGTTTCCCTTTTTTTAAGCATCTGGTTCCCCATTGCCTCTTATTATGGAGATAATATTTTTGTCAATATTTCATCAATTTGAGGAGTGTGGATATTTCCTAAAAGCAGTAGTTGGAAGGGACAGGGACACACCAGCACAGATTAAATCTCTGGCCCCACACTACCCATCAATTAAAGCAAGTGCATGTGGGCTTTCCTGGCATCTGCACGTATTATAGAAGTCATCTGGACCTTTGGTGGTGAATCACTCCTTAGTTCTGATAGGAAACTTACAATCCTTGTCACCTAACAGCCAGACAGTAGTACTGCCACTAATATAAGTCAAGGTATTTGAATAATACAAGGTTAGATAATAGCCTCCTCAAAAAATTATGTTTGCCTCCACACATCTACAACCCAGGCATGGAACCCAGATGTTTATCTGTTCTCCCCATAGCAGAGGCTCAGGCTGTCACCTACGAAAGCTTGTCTCATTATTCTCTCAAACTCCATTGTTTTTTCATTTTTATTTATATATTTTTACATCATTGCTCCTCTCAGGTGTTGTCCAGATAAAATCATCACCACCAAGACACCCATGAACCATCACCATAGACTCTTGTGTTCTTCTGTCACAATTTGATCCCTTTCACTACCCCTCCCCTGATGAATGTCTCCAATTTATAGTTTGATTGCTAGTTTTGTCTTGTCTTTTTTTTTTTTCCTGATCCCTTGTATGGTTTCCCTATGTTCCTCCTATAAGTGAAACCACCTGATATTTTCCTTTTCCTTCTGACTTATTTCACTGAGCATAATCTCTTCTATCTCCATCCATGTTGCTGTGAAATGGCATGAATTTATCTTTTTTGATTGCTGAGTAGTATTCCATAGTGTATATATACCACATTTGCTTGATCCAGTCGTATTTGGGGGAATATAGGTTATTTCCATATTTAGCTGTGATAAATAGTGCTGCAATGTACATATGAGTGCAGGTTTCCTTTTGAGTCAATGTTTTTGTGTCCTTTGGCTAGATTCCTAGGAGTGGAATTTCAAGGTCATATGGTAGATCCTTTTTTAGTAATTTGAGGGCCCTCCACACAGCTTTCCATAGTGGTTTATCAGTTTGCATTCCCACCAGCTGTGTAAGAGCTGCGTTCCTTTTTCTCCACATCCTCACCAGCATTTGTTGTTGTTAGTTTTTTTTTTTTTTAATGTGGGCCATTCTCACTGGTGTGAAGTGGCACCTCATTATACTTTTGATTTGCATTTCTCTGATTATAACTGATGTTGAGCATTTTTTCATGTATACGTTGGCCATTTTCATTTCATCTTTGGAACAGTGTCTTTTAAGCTCTTCTGCCCATTTTTTGACTGGGTTGAATCTAGCCAAAGGTTGAGAAGCTTTTTTAAAAAAAATTTCCTTATCTTCATTTACACCATTCACAGTGTTCTTCATTTATTTTTCTAGACCTAGGTCTCTGTGTCATATACTAGTTCTACCATATGAGGAACTTCCTTTCACAAAGAAATTCCCTTACACAAAGGATAACAAAAAATTTCAATGTATTCCAATAATCTACAGCTCAAGAGCAGAATTAAAGCATGAGCCTCTCAAATTCACAGGCAGAAAGAAGAGGCCAAATAGGTTATGAATATACCTCTACCTCCTGTCCTCTCTATTCAGTGCACACTGTCTGAGCCCTCTCAATCTCTGCCATCTCTCAGGTGTGAGATTTCCCTACTAATCCTTATTATTAATGGAATAGTTTTAGAGAAATAGTTCAGTAAGAACAATCTGTAATAAACATATTAGTGTAAATACAATTTTATGTTTCCTTTGTTTGACATATTTTTCAAAATCTCCATACGTTGCACAAGTTACTTTTCCCTAATATTATCAATTATTAAACATTGACATATTATTTGCATTTTTAAAGTCCTGGATAAATCATAATTTAAATTTTTCTTGGTCAAATGCCTTAAATAAATATGTTTATTTACATTTGGAAATATATATATGTAGCACAAGGACTTAGATTTAGAAAATAATATATTTATGTGTAATTATGTATATAATATATATATAACAAGTAAATAATATACATATATACTTAACATAAAAATAAGCAATAACAATTTAAGGTTTGCATTTAAGATTCTTTTTCATTTGCTTGATTGACAAATGCTAAGGTTTCTGTACTATGAATGTTCACAGGAAGTCCATTAGGATTGGAGAGATCCTGAGAAGAAAACCAATCACCACTGAACATGGGAAATAGCATCTATCTCCAGGCAGTTAGTTCTATAACTTTATTCAGATGAATTAAGAATTTTATTTTAACTCAGCTAGCATTTTTTCAAAGATTTATTTATTTATGCATGCATACAAGAACTGGGGTACAGGCCAGAGATGCGGGAGGTGAGAGGATTCACGAGACAGAGTGGGGAACAAAATAGGCAGATCAACCGAAATGCACTGCTGAGGGGAGCAGTGGGTGAGTCAGGAGAGGTCTGCTGCGCCATGTGGGTAGCTCCCTGGCAGGCCGGGGATAAAACTTGTGCTGCAGATAGCTTCATAGGTTGCATCTTAACCTCTTGCGCCACCTTTGCAAGGTGCTCAGCTAGCATTTATTAATTATATAATATAATCCCAGGATGAAGATTTCATCAAATAATTTCTTCAGTTTAGTTTAAGAGTTCTTGTGAACTATGGTGAAAGTAAATCTGGATATGGAGGTAATTTTGCATGTTTTTTCAGTGAACAATTATAGGGGGGCAGTCAGTGTTGTGAAGTATTTTTAACTGCCTAAAGATGGAACAGGTCTTGAGCTTTAAAACTTGAAACTTCAACAATGCATCATAGTCAGGGTTGTATCAAAGCAGTCAAGTGTCAGAATGACACTGCTCCTGAGATTTTTCAAGTGATCAGATCAGGCTAACCCAGATTATCCAGAAATCTCCTCTCCTACTTAAAGTCAGCTGAATATAGAATTTAATCACATCTCTAAAAGCCCTTAGAATAACACCTAAGTTGATGTTAAGGGCTATGGTCTAATTAATGCCATTAAGTATTACAGAATTTGAGGTTATATTAGGTGACTACAAGGAAGACTTAAGACAGACTTTGTCTTAATTGAATTATATATATAGGTAGTGGAGTGGGCTAATTCTATAATTAGGCATCATAAATCTTACTTAAAAGGAAATAGGACTACACTGAACCTAAAGTTATTCAGCAAAAAATGCAGCAGTTGGGCCTCCCCTGGTGGCGCTGGCCGTTGAGCGCTGTTTCTGTGGAGCTGTCTGCAACCTCTGCAGCGACGGTTTCGATCCCAGCCGGCTGGAAAGGGTCCCACATGGCGTAGCAGACTTCTGTCTCGCCCACTGCTCCCTTCAGCAGTGTATTTCGTCAATCTGCCTGTTCTGTTCCCCACTCTGTCTCTGGTGAATCCTCTCACCCTCCCATGCATCTGGCATGTACCCCAGTTCTTGTATAAATAAAAAAAAAAATCTTAAAAAAAAAAAAAAAAGCAGCTCTCTAGGATAATGTGGACCAATCTAGGACCGAGAACACTTGGTCACTTTGTGATTTGGTCAATGTTCATATTTTGTCTGTGTTCAGACTTAATTATAGAGTCACCTTATTTTCCATTTTGATGCATCATGGTTACAGAGTTACTATCTGATATTGCTATTCTATGAGATTGTTTCTGTTCACTAGGAAAACACAAAAATCTCACTGTGAGTACCAGGCCAGCTCCTGATAATACCACGGCCTTGTTAATATTACTAGGTATTTCCCCAATAAAAGGGATTTTTATGTCTCACCTTTCTTTACAATATCTATCACCATGAGGTAAGACAGTGCTGAGAAACTAAGGCCATCTAACAGGGAAAAAGTGATTTAGTCTAAATGGAACCCCCCCCCCCCGTTGGGGTATCATTTAAAAAAGTTAAAACTTAGTCTCTGCACTGCTCAGCTGAACAATGTTGGGAAACACAAAATAAGCAAGAAAGGGGACAGAGGTGCCCTGGGAAACTGGCCATGGGTCCATATGACATAAGGGGCTCTCAAGAATTCAGGCAAAAAGACCCCAGCAGGACACCACCTGTGCTGAAGGCCCACCTAAACCTGATGTCCCAGCAGATAACAACCAGCAGAGACCAACTCCCCAGTCATGAAAAGCCCATCAAAACAGGTGATAAAAGGGAGCCCCAAATCCTTCTGGGCATCTCACTTGCTGCATCTCTTAGTGGTGTATTTCAATAAATCTGCCTTTTTTGTTCTGCACTCTCACTGTTGAATTCTTTCACCCCAATGCCTCTGGCCTCATGTGGGATCCCCAGCCCCGTTTGTTCTTGGGAATATTGTCTTGGTGGCCAGAGTTCCTGCTTATCAGCTAGCTATAGGGTCATGCAGGGGGCCTCTCACCAAGGGCAAAAGTCCTGGTATGAGGAACAAACTGGGAAACCAGTATCTGCTGAAAACAGCAGGCAGATATTAGAATAGAGATAATGTGCTTTGACAGCAGGAACAATGGAGCCCCCGTCAATAGCTGTTGGTCACTCTACCCTAGTTTACTTCTCCAATAACACCATTCCCCACCATGTACACTCCTACTTCCTGCATACTTACCCCACCTTTGTACCTGATTCCAATAAATACAAGACTGCCTGCGGATCGGGGCTGCACATTTCTTCCAGTGTAGCCCCTCTCAGCCTCATTTCTCCACATGGACTTTGAGTAATCTTTCCCTCATTCTGCATCACTTCCAATGCAGCAGCCCTGACACCCCAAGATTTCTCCCCACCACACCACCCCCCATTAACTTGCAACTTCTATAACATACAGAAAATTGATTTTTTTGAAAAGTATTTCTCCCTGCAGTAACTACCTTTATAGCTCAACCCCCAGTCCCTCAGATATATCGGGAATTTTAATGTCAAAATATAGAATATGAAAACATTTTGTAGGTTAAAGGAAGAAAATCAATTTCTAAGGCATAGTAATTACCCTCATTCTACCCTCTAAATATGACTTGACATTCTTAAATTTGAAAAGAAAATCAGTATTAGAGTCAGCCAGAATTTTCCTTAACAAAATAATGTCTCCGAATTTCCTTTAAAAGTTGATAGACAGCACCAAAACAAAGCATAAAGAAACTCAGAGCAGAGGGTGGAAAATCAACTGAAAGAGCAGCTACTGTAGGCAGCATTACATGATATAATAAACTTTCTCTTTCCCTGGTAAAAAACTGGGTCTTTGAGAGCATGAGAACTTACTCAACTGCATTTATCTAAGTAGACAAGGAAAAAATATTCTTTGGCTACCACTAGCAGAGATCCCCTTGGTGAGTGGGTCAACTCAAATTTCGAGAATCTCATTTCTCTATAGAAGTGAAAAGAAAAACAGTTCACATATGGAGACCAGGGGAAAGGAAGTGTGTGGAGACTGTCAGGGAGGGTGATAAACTCAGGGTACAATTCTTAGAGACTGTATCCCAGAAAATCCTGAAAGATATATAGTGTTGAGGGGCCCCCCTGATGGTGCAATGAGTTAAGAAGCAACCTATGAAGCTGTCCTCAGCCTCTGCAGCACAAGATCGATTCCCCGGCCGACCAGGAAGCAACCCACATAGTGCGGCAGACCTCTTCTGACTCATCTGCTGCTCCTTTCAGAAGTGTACTTCTGTCAATCTGCCTGTTCTGTTCCCCACTCTGTTCTAGTGAATCCTCTCACCCCCATACCTCAGGCCTGTACCCCAGCTCTTGTATGCATAAATAAATAAATCTTCAAAAAAAAATGATATATAGTGATGACCTCACTGTCCATGAGACTACTTAGAAATTCCCACCTGTCTCACCACCAGCAGGCATACACACATATTGTTAGGGGGAAAAGGATGTCCTAAAGCTAATTCCATACAGGCTTTGTGGACTCCACCCCCACCCCAGGCCAAAGCCAAAGACACTGGGAACTCCAAATCCCATCACCACCAAAGGGAAGGTGGCTGGGACCTGAGGGTGGGGTTAAGCAGCCAGGTTGATAAAGCCAGACACGTGGGCTTTGGAGGGTCCCCCATTTTGGCTCTCCGCCAGCTAGCAGCGTCCCGCCAACTCTCAGAGTGCCTTTGGGTTTCCAGGTCGGCGGATCAGGTCGGACGCATTAAAGACTTTATTTCCCTATTTTCTCCCTGAGTTGTACATTTTCCTTATTTCCTTTTCCCTTGTAAATAAACCTTTTATTAACCTTTTGTGTGTGCCTGTAGTGGAGTATTCATAAGTCCCTTTTAAGCGCGCGGGTGAGAACCCACAGCCAGGCAACCTGTTCAATATTGGGGCTGTCCTATAACAGCATGACAAGATTCTGATTTAATATTCTCCCTCCTTTCACAAAAATCCCCTCAGGTCCACACTGAGGTGAAGAGGCAGCAGAACCTGGGGATTCCCCAAGCTCTTCCAGGTCCCTTAGAACAAAGGCTTCAACTGGCAACAGAAGTGTCATCAGAGGAGATTTTTCTGATTGGCCAGAACCTGCTGGGGCAGGGTTTGGTTGGAATATCTTCACATTTCCTCTTCAGCTTTATTCTCACCATTGTTCAACAACTAAAAACAGCAACTGCTGAGACCACCTTGAGAAGATGATGGTCCTATACAGAGCTCTGATTCTGGAGGCCCTCACTCTCACCACCATGATGAGGCCCTGTGGAGGTGAAGACATTGTGGGTAAGTGCAGGTTTGAAGAGTGTGGGCACTAGAATTGGAAACAGGGACTTGAAAGGGAAAAGAAAGAAGTTTGTTTAGAAATTGTAGAGGCTCTTCAAAGGCATTCTCAATACTAAACAGGTCTAAAAAGTATGGTCATCTTTTCTTCAGGTAACCAGCATTCCAACCCACTCCTTTTGCTCCCTGTGCCATTGCAGGGTTCACCAAGGACATGTGCTGTACCTGACACTGGATCCAGTGAACATAGCCTGGGCTTTCTGACAGTCACTCATGACTGCCTGGAAGTGTAGGGATGCTTTTAAGAGTGGGTGTTTTGTTACCAAAAATTCATGGATTATTGTTCTCAAATTTTTTTTGACAACTTCTGAAGTTTTTTGTCTACTTCTGTAGTTTATCTTCGAGTACATAGTTTCATTAATTATTTATGCTATTTAGATATAAAGAAGGGTGACTTTTTCTTCATCTCAGATTTAAATACTTTTCCACTACCGGAATGGTACAGGTAGAGAGTGGGTCACCTGTAGGCAAGTCATTTTACCAACATGGTCTTCATTTAATTTCAGTTATGGTATATGTCACCTTATAAATAATTAAATAAAATAGGCATGTAGATCTGTTTTCTCATATACATACATAAAAATGTCAATTATCTTGTTTTTAATTTAGTGCAACAGATACAGCTTAATTTTTTTTCTTCAACAAATAAGGAATATTTTTATTTTTAAATAAACTGAGAACTTTATATGGAAATATTGGATGAATTAAGTTATATTGGATTGTCAGTCCAAATTAGCTGCCCTCATCTTATCTAAAGGTCTTATAAGAGGAAGAATGGGAGGCACAGAGTAATTATTTGGTCTCCTCTGCTTTCATTGTCTACCTCTTTCCTTCCTCTCTTCACACATTTCTTTTTATCATCATCATTTTTTAATTTTACATCTTTAGAATATAGAATTTCTCTCCTCAAGTGTCTTCACACATTTCTTTATCCTGCTTTCCTTCGAGGATCCATCCCTGGCTTTTTCTCAGTTGTTTTATAGACACAGAGAATGAGTTTATGAAATCCAAAGTAAAAAACTGAACTGTTCAAAGGGGAAGTGGAATAGAATTTACTCTCTTCTTCAGCATATATTAACCGTGTCTGTTCCCACTCTAACTTAGTTTGGTGCTGGGAATTTCACCTGCTTCTCAAGAGCACTTACTAATTTTGTTCCTTCAACATCACAATGGGCACAGTTAGAACACTGATACAGGGACTGAGGTGCTTATTGGACTGCATGAAGATGTTTCAATTTTTTTAATTTTTCCCTTGAGTTTTATTAATAAAGCAATAATTTACATAGATATGCCCTTTATAATAAACTAAAGATTGAGATTTTTATGAAATGTTCCACTGCCCCTGCCAACAACCCCAACTTAATTTGCTGTTTATAAAATTTAATCCCATTTTTATCTCCCTTCCTATTTTTTTAATTTAAATTTTATTTTTATATTCCCCATACAATTACAATCCCCTTATTTTTACCCCAAGCCCTCCTTTCCCTGCCCCCCACCCCCCATAGAGTGTCTCTTGTTTCAATTTTTTTAATTTTTAAATTAGAAGAAATTATGAAATTTAAGGGTTGAAGAAAATGTCTTATACTTTTTAACCCAGCCTGGATTATATTTGTCTTTATACCAATATGATCATAAAATATAATGTTTACTATTTTCATTGAGGAAGGGAACCACAAAGGCTATAGTGCTTGGGGCTCACCAGTCATAATGGGACTCCAGTCACTGCTGGTCCTGATGCTCATATAGTTCTGCTCCTTCTGTGTCCATCATTCTCCCCCAGAACTTCTGTGATTCTCAAGACTAGCAATTGATGTTCAATATACATTTTCAGCATACAGTGAGCTTTGTATTAGGGATTCAAAGATGACAGCACATGCTATCTGTTCCCTCTCCCCACCACCCAAGAGAGGGGTCCAGGCTAGTAATATGAAGAATATGTTGCAGGAAAGCAAGGGCCTCCCTAGTGACACAAGGGTTAAAGTCATAGTGTTATCAAGCTATGGCCAGCCACTGCTGATTGAGTTGGGTCCCTAATCCCTGGCCAGGCAGCTACCCACATGGCACAGCAGACCTCTCCTGCCTTGCCCACTGCTCCCATCAGCAGTGGATTTCAGTAGATCCACACCTTTTCTGCTCCCCACTCTGTCTCTGGTGACTCCTCTCACCCCACACACACCTATACCCCAGTTCTTGTAAGCATAAATAAATAAAAATAAATCTTTAAAAAAAAAAAAAGAATATGTTTCAGGAAAGCAGAAGGAACATTGCTGAGCAAGACAGTGACCCAGCTGAGGCTATAACTATAAAAGTGAATTGGGTCAGTGGGCCCAGCAGTGTGATGTTCTTAACTGTCAGCAGCCCAGGGCAAGTAGCAGATGAAAAGAACAATTGAATATATTTATGTTTGGAAAAAAAAGAATCAAGAAAACTCATTGCAAGATTAAGAAGACTTAGCTGAGGGCCTTTTAACCAAATGGGTTTTGCTGTTCAGGGAAGAGAGTGAGCCATGTGAGGAACAGCTGAGGAGAGCAGGACACTGGATGGATGGGTGGGGGGTCACTTATGATATACTCAAAAACAGTTTTAATGAGAGAACTTTTGGTAACTAAATAGATACTTCAAGAATGAATTGAAGGGGAATCCTAAAAGAAAATTTTATTGCTAGGAGAAAAATAGACCCTACAAAAACCAAGGAACGTGACAGAATAACATGGCTTAGTTAGTTGGCAGAAGAGATGTTTGTGGAGGAAGCTGGAGTGTAAGGCTGTGGATGTCCCCATCACAGAACTCACCAGAGTACACTGTGTTTGCTCCTTCATTCACCTGCTTCTCCCTATATTCAGTCAGCTACTGGCCAGCAGAGACCATGCTTATTTGTGCTTCACTTCTTGCCTCCCACAAAGACTGACACCTTGTTGATCCTCCATAAATGAGAAATGAAGGAAGGAAATGGAAAAAGACTCATGTATCTTGATAAAATCATCCAGTCAGCCTCACTGGAACAGAGAGAGTCACACTGTCCTGGTTGTATTTCTGCTTTAGCATACTCAGATTAGTACCTTGTGCATTCCAGGGAAAAGGCCAGAGTTCTCAATGAATTTCATCAGGGGAAAAAGGAGATTTAGTAACCCCCTGCAAGGAAAACAAAGTAATGATGAGCAATGGAAATCCATAATGTAATAAAGCTCTCAGTTTTTTTTTTATTTCATAAGGAATCATGTGCTCCTCTTTAAGGATCATACTGTTAACAAAACAGACCTGAGAAACATTGTTTACATTTTATATACTTTATACTAGTATTGCTGTCCTTGTCACATTCTTTCTTATACTCTATAAATAAAGGAAATACTTTAAAAATTATAAGATCCTGTATACTTTTCCTTGGTTAAAAAAAAAAGAACTCCTGTGTAGAAAATGTGCTCTGAGCTAGTCCTGAGGGGAGAGAAACCATATTTTAATGTATTTTAATTGATTAAACAGTAAAATGAAAGAGAAAACTTACAAATTAAAAGTAAATCAATTCTCTGGGGAAGAAAGATAAAACCATAATAATTTATTCATTCCTTCTTTTATACCATTATAATCCTCATCATTCATGTACCATGTTCCAGGCACTGAACCCGGTACACAGAGAATAGCAGTGAGTAAGGCCTGTGGGGTTCTGCCCTCGTGGGGAATATGTTATAGTGGAAGGACAGGCTGGATTCTAACTAGACAATACCAACACTGAGTGGGGAGGAAGCAGGTGCTGGGATTTTTGTCTAGAGATTTAGACAAAGATGGAACCCACGTTATTGAAAAGTCAGTATCTCCAGTCGCTTTGTTTAATAATTAATAAGGTTCTTTTCTCTGTGTTTTTCACCTTCCTCTCACTCAATCTCGCTTGTCAGCTGATCACGTGGGCATCTACGGCACAGCCATCTACCAGTCTTATGGTCCCTTTGGCCAGTACAACATTGAATTTGATGAAGATGAAATGCTCTATGTGGACCAGCAGAAGCAAGAGACTGTCTGGCGGTGGCCAGAGTTTAGCAACTTTGCAGGTTTTGACCCACAGGGTGGATTGAGAGAAATAGCTACAGCAAAATATAACTTGAACTTCTTGGCTGAATTTCACAACTCTAGTGTCGCTACCAATGGTATGTGTCTCCTTTCTGCCTGTCTCTGATGACTATACCCTTTCATACAAGGCCTTACTCCCTACTTCCCTAGAGATAATCATTCACTGCTGTATAAAACTCTCTCCTTTCCATAGAATCCCAAGATATTCTCATAGTAATTACTGAACCCTCATTCTCTCCTATCTCACAGATCACATATTTCCATGTAACAGAAGGATTCTTACTTCTATAACACAATCCTTGATCTTTCAAAAGGGAATCCCAAGACCGCTTATCCTAACAAGCACACCCAGAGGGAAGGGCATGGGGTAAAGCGCAGGCCCTGTAATATAGCATTTCCCAAGCGAAGGAAAACCACTCTTCCATTCTCAGATGGGGAAACAGTGGTGGGAAGAGTTCTCCAGGATGCAGTGCAGAACCTCAGGGCAGAGCCATTTGCAATTCACGCAGGTCTGTTTCCTCACCACAGAGGTTCCTGAGGTGATTGTGTTCCCCAAGTCTCCTGTGATGCTGGCTCAGCCCAACATCCTCATCTGTCTTGTGGACAACATCTTCCCTCCTGTGATCAACATCACATGGTTGGTCAACAGGCGCTCAGTCACAGAGGGTGTTTTTGAGAGCAGCTTCCTTTCTAAAAGTGATCACAGTTTCTCCAAGATCAGTTACCTCACCTTCATCCCTTCTGATAATGATGTTATTGACTGCAAGGTGGAGCACTGGGGCCTGAAGGAGCCACTCCTGAAACACTGGGGTATGTGTGAGTTCTTCTCTTTTTCGTGCCTTTTCTTCTCTGTAAAGTTCAGAACATTCTGCCTGCTAGCCCATAAATCTAATGTCCGAAAGCTTATTTTACACACTTAAAGAATGTTAATGATTGAATTCACTCTCCTCCCTAAGCCTGGTGCCTTGAGCCTTTATAGAACCAACATAACCCCCTCATCCACTCCATCCCACAAGCATGTACATGAATCAATACTCTGTATTCTGACTTCCACAATTTCACTTCACAGAGCCTGAGATTCCAACCCCTCTGTCAGAGCTGACAGAGACTGTGGTCTGTGCCCTCGGGTTGGCCGTAGGCCTCGTGGGCATCGTGATGGGAACCATCCTCATCATCCGAGGCCTGCGCTCAGGTGGGGCATCCAGACACCAAGGGCCCTTGTGAGTCAAACCCTAGAAGGTAAGATTAAACATTTGTTCAGCGCTGAGAGCCAGAGCCACAGTACAGGAGGAGGAAAAAAGGAGGAGATTGTGGACTAAATGTGCCTGAAAAGTTGGAGAACTGGGAAATGATGATGGCATGATGATGGCACAAGAACACTTCAGAATTTGTTGATCTCATGTCTGTCTGATTGCAGGTGCACTGCCCTTCTACAAGAGCAGAAGAATGAGCATGCTAGATGACCAAGTACTATTTTCTGGCCCAGTTCATCATATTTCCTTTCTCCTCCAACACTCCTCTCACCTCTTCTCTGGGGCTTAAGGTGCTGTCTCTTGAGAGCTCACTTACCCCTCAGAGTTCTCCCTGACTGCCTGGGTTTTATTTTTTCTATTCTCAATTGTTATCTATCTACTATGGGATCCCTGGATACTCAACCTAGTACCAAATCACTAGTGACCCAGACCCAATACCTCCACAGAAGCAATAAATCCCTCTTTATAAGGTATTTTGTTGAATTTCTTGCCTTTCCTCTCAGGGCTGACTGGCACCATGACCCCTTATTATTCAGGATTATTTTTTTAATCTCATTTTCTGAATCATATTTCATGCCCAGTAGCACAGACAACCAATGGCAGCTGATATTTTAATATGTAGCTGAGGTTAATATGTCAATCCTTCAGGCCTCTCTGGTGGCGCAAGGGGTAGGCACCGCACTATGAAGCAATCTGCAGCCTCTGCAGCACAAGTTCGATCCCCAGCCAGCCAGGGAACAACCCACATGGCACAGCAGACCTCTCCTGCCTCGCTCGCTGTTCCCCTCAGCAGTGTATTTCAGTCAATCTGCCTGTTCTGCTCCTCACTCTGTCTCTGGTGAATCTTCTCACCCCCCACATCTTTGGCCTGTACCCCAGCTCTTGTATGCATAAATAAATAAATCTTAAAAAAATTTCAATCCTTCTTGGGTTCACACTCTTGGCCACTATATCGACTCACCTAATTTGGGCATCAATGAAGATAATATATGCCTTTTCCCTTCATGTAGCTTTATTCTAGCAGAAAAATCAAAAACCATGAAATTAATCTGTTCTCATTTTACTTTAGGTTTTAAAAGTTATAACAGAGAAATGTTAGAAGAGAATTTTGAATCTCAAAAGTACCTAAGTCTAAATTTCTTCCACAAACCTTAAATTTGTTAAGAACAAATGATGATAATAGAAGCTTCCCTCTCCTCACATTTGTGATAAAAATTTTAGGCAGAAAAAGAAATAAAAATCACTTAGGAGAACTTCAAGATGAAACAAATATATAGCTATCTAAGAAGGACCAAATACTTAGTGCTCACTGAGGTTTAGTAATAGTGGGGAAAGGAATAGGTTAGAAAGCACAGATATATTTAAGGTCCCTAAAACATTGATATAGTTTGCCTGACCTCCAAGATGAAGTCATCCTAGATTAACCACCCAGACTTTCCTGTGCCACCACAGCATGTCAGAGACAGTACAGTGAATATGGCTGCAGGGTGTCCTGAGGCAAAAAAGACTAAGTCAGGATCCCTGTGTGTCCCCATGTATCCCTGCTTAGCATAGAGAACAGCAAACATCCCACATTTCTGCCTCTCACTTCTTGCTAAGCAAGCTTGAACCTATTAGAGAGACTCTCAGGAGGAACAACCAGCTAAAATAATTCAATGATAACTATGAGTGTGGAAAGAAAAGGAAATGCATCAAAGCTGGGATTCACTGGCTGTCCTGAGTGTGTCTAAAATCTCACTCTTGGGGCCTCCATGGTAGCACAGGGGTTAAAGTCAGCACTGTTTAGCTATCACCAGCCACTGCAGCATGAGTTCGATCCCCAGTAAGGTAGCTAACCCACATGGTGCAGCAGATGTCTCCTGTCTCACCTGCTGCTCCCCTCAGCAGTGTATTTCAGATTTCAGTAAATCCACCTTTTCTGTTTCTGGTGAATTCTCTCACCCCCTGCACCTCTGGCCTATACCCCAATTCTTGTATGCATAAATAAATCTTAAAACTAAATAAATAAGTAGTAAAACCTCACTCTTGAGAGTATATGTGACAACATGGAGTCATCTTGACCTTTGAAACACTGAGTCATATTTTTCTCATTCAAAATGTAATGATACTTTACTTGCAGAATGTGAATAACCTTATTATATAGGCAACGACTTAAAAAATATAAAAATAAGGAAACACTGGTAGTTATATGTGTAATTAATTTATTAAAAAGAATGGATGATAGTATATGAAAAACACTTTAGCTTTTCAGAGCCCTTTAATGACTCAAACAGGGAGCCATGGATGACTTTCTTCTCATATGTTAATTGAAGATATTTTTCCAGATCAGAGAATCTGAGATTGGGCTAGGCTGAGAAAATAGATCGGGTGTAGTAGTCACCAACATATCATCAGTGAAAGGGTGAAAGAGAACTCTTTGAGAAAGAAGCCATGATATTTGTTCTTACACTCCTATAAAAAATATGAGCCGGGCCTCCCCTGGTGGCGCAGGCGGTTGAGCGCCACACTGTGAAGCTGTCTGCAGCCTCTGCAGCGCCAGTTCGATCCTGGCTGGCGAAGGTCCCACATGGCACAGCCAATCTCTCCTGTCTCACCCTCTGCTCCCCTCAGCAGTGTATTTCATCAGTCTGCCTGTTCTGTTCCCCGCTGTCTCTGGTGAATCTTCTTACCCTCCCGCACATCTGGACTGTACCTCGGTTCTTGTATAAATAAATAAATAAACAAACAAACAAATAAATAAATAAATCTTTAAAAAAAAATGAGCCTTCTTGTGGCACATAATTTTTATACAAGGTGTGTTATATGCAACAGATCTTTGTTCATGTTTACTTTGGGGAGGAGGTAGAGAATATTTAAGGAGAAAAAGCTACCTGTGAGGTAGAAGTAAGAAAATAATCAAAAATTCAGACTAGGTGATCATGAAAATGTAACTAACAAAATACAGAGGATTTTTAGGATGATCCAACTCATGGTAGATACATACCATTATGCATTTGTCCAAATCCATAGAACATACTCTAAAAGAGAACTCTAATGTAACCTATGGACCTTGAATAGTGATGACATGTCAATGTAGATTAATCACTAGTAGTAAATATACCACTCTAATAGGAGATGTTGACAGTTGAAAGGCTATATACATGGTGGAGGCAATAATACATGTGAAGGGCCTCCCTGGTGGCGCAGCGGTTGAGCACTGGGTTGCAAAGCTGCCTGCAGCCTCTGCAGCGCCGGTTTGATCCTCGGCTGCTCCGCGGCCATCAGAGGAGGGTCCCATATGGCGCGCAGACCTCTCCTGCCGCCCGCTGCTCCCCTCAGCAGTGTACTTAGGTCCTTCTGCCTGTTCTGCTCCCCTCTCTGGCTCTAGTGAATTCTCTCACCCTCCCGCTCTTCTGACTGTACCCAGTGCTTGTATAAGTATATAAATAAATCTTAAAAAAAAAAAAAAGAATGAATGAAATCACTAGGAAGATACCTGCAGCTCCAAATAGCCTTTAAAAAAAAAAGAAAAAG
Organism: Talpa europaea; assembly: GCF_964194135.1. Classification (NCBI taxonomy): domain Eukaryota; kingdom Metazoa; phylum Chordata; class Mammalia; order Eulipotyphla; family Talpidae; genus Talpa; species Talpa europaea. The sequence continues at coordinate 97,626,250 of NC_140068.1, read as the reverse complement.
AATATATGTGAAAACTCTGTACCGTCTGCTCAATTTTGCTGTGAACCTAAAAGTGCTCTTATGTAAAGTATATTTTTTAAAAATATGAAAAATTGTGAACAGACATGATCCCAATTGTATAAAATTTAAATTTCAGTATAAAGAAATAGGTCACCTGAAAATGCATAAATATGCTGAGAAGAGTTTTTGGCAATTGGACTTTTGAATAAATTTTATGTGAATTTCAATAATGCATGAGATAAGAACCTAGCAATAGAGTGACGTGTGTGTTAATGAAATAGAATGATTACATTAATGACATTATCCAAGAGACATAAGGGCATGGGAGGAATCAATAACAAAATAAAATCAAAATACCATGTTGAAAAATCACCATTTAACCTATGTTAGGACATCAGCCTAGTTTGACAAATCAAGAAACTGCACAACCATCATGGTTCATACCCTAAACCCAAAACTAGGTGGGGGGGCGGAGCAACATGGCGGCGAGGAGACGCTGCGAGTAAGATCTCCCATTAAAAAAAGTTAATAGGGAGGAAAAGCGGCAGGTCCCAGTGAGAACCGGGACACGGAAGATAAACGGGTGACGCCAGCAAACTGCCCGAAGAAGAAAGTTGCCATAAAAGAGGACTAGAAGGGAGGAAAGCGCAGAACCCTGCTCCCCTCCCCCGCCCACAGAGGCGGCACTCTCCGACCCGCAGAGAGGAGGAAAACAACAAACCAAAACGACCAACAAGAACAAACGACGCAGCAAGCGGGCCTGTGAGTGGAAAGGAACTATTTCAGCCACCACACCCCATGAACAGGAGCTGTGGAGAACCCTGCAGGATCCGCAGTGGAGGTGAGCTCCAGGCGCCATTAAAGAGAGACCCCGCCCAGGAGGAGACCAGGACCAGCACACAGCCCCTGGCCTCCCTGTAAGCTTGCGCAGAAAAGCGGCGCGCTGGAAAAGCAGGCGCGGATCGGGATCAGGATTGCGCGGAAAAGCGGCGCAATCAGGCTGACATCAGACTTCTCCGAAGAAACACTACGGGCAAGGAGAGAGTGGAGGGACATAGTCAACAGACTCCAAGACAACAGATGCCAACCAAGAATTCTCTATCCCGCAAAGCTCTCCTTCCTCTTTGAAGAAAGAATATGGACCTTCCCAGACAAACAGAAACTCCGGAATTTCATTACAACTAAACCCCCACTCCAAAAAATACTACAAGGAGTCCTAAAGCCAGAACCTCAGAGGGACGAATAACAATGAAAGAAGGCCAAAAAAAAAAAAAAAAGTTATTCAAAGAATAAATAAATAAAATCAAAGGAAAGACAAACACAATGGCAGATACAGATGCTAACATATCAATATTAACTCTAAATGTAAATGGACTAAACTCTTCAATAAAAAGACACAGAGTTGCAGCCTGGATTAAGGAACAAAACCCAACCTTTTGCTGTCTCCAGGAAACACATTTAGCTACAAAAGATAAAAATAGGCTCAAAGTTAAAGGATGGAAAACAATCCTACAAGCAAATGGACCAAAAAAGAAAGCAGGAACAGCTATACTTATATCAGATAAAACAGATTTCAAACTCAAAAAGATAAAAAGAGACCCCAATGGTCACTACATTATGATCAAGGGGACAATACTTCAAGAAGAAATAACACTCATTAACATATACTCACCAAACGAAGGAGCACCAAAATATATCAGACAACTGTTGTCCTCTCTGAAAACAGACAGCAGAGAAAACACATACGTAGTGGGAGACTTCAACACACCACTATCAACAATGGATAGATCAACAAGACAAAAAATAAGTAAAGAAACCAAAGCTCTAAATAAGGACCTAGAGCAATTGGGCTTAACAGACATCTATAGAACACTAAACCCCAAAAAACCGGAGTACACATTTTTCTCAAGCGCACACGGATCATTCTCCAGGATCGATCACTTACTGGGGCACAAGACAAACATCAACAGATACACCAAGATTGAAATCATATCAACCATCTTTTCTGACCATGAAGGCATCAAACTAGAAATAAACCATAAAAAGAAGGCAAGGAACTTTCCTACCTCATGGAGATTAAAAACCACACTACTGGAAGACCACTGGACTAATGAGGAGATCAAAGAAGAAATAAAAAAATTCTTTGAATTGAACGACAAGGAGGACACCAATATCCTAAATGTATGGGATGCAGCAAAAGCAGTAATAAGAGGAAAATATATAGCAATAGAAGCTCACATCAAGATACAAGAAAGAACTCAAAGAAACAACCTAATCTCGAAGCTCAAAGATCTAGAAAAAGAACAACAAAAAAAACCCCAAAACCAGTAGAAGAAAAGAAATAATAAAAACCAAAGCAGAAATTAATGAAATTGAATCTAAAAAAACAATCCAAAAGATCAATGAAACCAAGAGCTGGTTCTTTGAAAAAAATCAATAAAATAGACAAACCCCTAGCCAGGCTCACAAAGGAAAAAAGGGAGAAAGCACAAATAAACAGGATCACAAATGAAAGAGGAGAAATCACAACAGACACAGCAGAAATTAAAAGAATAATCAGTAACTACTATGAACAGTTGTATGGAAACAAGTTCAACAATCTAGAAGAGATGGACAAATTCCTACAACTCTACAATCACCCAAAGCTAGATAAAGAAGAAATAGAACACCTAAACAGACCAATTACAATTAGCGAAATTGAAATGGTAATCAAAAACCTCCCCAAAAACAAAAGCCCAGGACCTGATGGATTTACAAATGAATTCTACCAAACATTCAGAGACGAATTAGTGCCTATCCTTCACAAACTCTTCCAAAAAATTGAGAAGGAAGGGACAATACCAAACACGTTCTATGAAGCCAACATTACACTAATACCAAAACCGAACAAGGACAACACAAAAAAGGAAAACTACAGGCCAATCTCCCTAATGAACACTGATGTAAAAATCCTCAATAAAATTTTAGCTATCAGAATCCAACAATGTATCCATAAGATAATTCACCACAACCAAGTAGGATTCATTCCAGGGACACAAGGATAGTTCAACATCCGAAAATCAATCAACGTTATCCAACACATCAACAAAAAGAAATATAAAAACCATATGATAATATCCATAGATGCTGAGAAAGCATTTGACAAAGTGCAACACGCATTCATGATAAAAGCCCTTGAAATTCTTGGGATACAAGGAACATACCTCAACATCATAAAGGCCATCTATGACAAGCCAACAGCCAGTATCATTCTCAATAGTGAAAAGGTGAAAGCAATTCCATTAAGATCTGGAACAAGACAAGGATGTCCACTCTCACCACTGCTCTTCAATATAATACTGGAAGTTCTAGCCAGAGCAATAAGACAAGAGAAAGACATGCAAGGAATCCAAATAGGAAAAGAAGAAGTCAAACTATCACTATTTGCAGATGATATGATAATATAGATAGAGAACCCCAAAAACTCCACAGAAAAACTAATTCAACTCATCAATCAGTTCAGTAAAGTGGCAGGATACAAACTCAACACGCAAAAGTCAGTAGCCTTCCTATACACAAACAATAAATCTGAAGAAGAAGAAATCAAAAAAACCATCCCTTTTATTATTGAAACAAAAAAAATCAAATATTTGGGAATAAATCTAACAAAAGAGGTAAAGGACCTATACAAAGAAAACTATAAAGCACTGTTAAAAGAAATAGAAGAAGACACAAAGAAATGGAAAGACATCCCCTGCTCATGGATTGGAAGAATAAACATTATTAAAATGGCCATCCTACCAAAAGCAATATACAGATTCAATGCTATTCCAATCAAAATTTCAATGTCATTCCTCAAAGAAATAGAACAATTATTGATGAAATTCATATGGAATCACAAAAAAAACCAAATAGCCAAAGCTCTCCTGAAAAAAAAAGAAGGGAATGGAGGCATCACACTCCCAGACTTCAAACTCTACTACAAAGCCATAATCATCAAAACTGCATGGTATTGGAACAAGAACAGACATACAGACCAATGGAATCGAATAGAAAATCCAGAAATAAACCCACAGATTTATGGTCAACTAATCTTTGACAAAGGAGCAAAGACTATGCATTGGAGCAAAGAAAGTTTGTTCAATAAATGGTGCTGGGAAAACTGGGTCGCTACATGCAAAAGAATGAAGCTTGACCACTACCTCACACCATACACAAAAATCAACTCAAAATGGATTAAAGAACTAGACATAAGACCTGAAACCATAAAATACATAGAAGGAAATATAGGCGAAACACTACGTGATTTGCACATCAAAGACATCTTTACAGACACATCACCCAAAGCAGTGATAGTGAAGGCAAAGATAAACAGCTGGGACTACATCAAATTAAAGAGCTTCTGCACAGCAAAAGAGACAATAACAAAAACAAAGAGAAACCCCACCAACTGGGAGAACATTTTTGCACACAACACGAATGATAAAGGACTGATCACAAAAATCTGCAAAGAGCTGATGAGACTCAACAACAACAAAGAAAACAATCCAGTCCAAAAATGGGCAGAAGAGCTAAAAAGAAACTTCTCTGAAGAGGAAATGCAAATGGCCAACAGGCATATGAAAAAATGTTCAGCATCACTTGTAATCAGGGAAATGCAAATCAAAACTACCATGAGATACCATCTTAGACCAGTGAGAATGGCACATATTAAAAAAACTAGCAACAACAAATGTTGGCAAGGGTGTGGAGAAAAAGGAACTCTTCTGCACTGTTGGTGGGAGTGCAAACTGGTCCAACCACTATGGAGAGCTGTGTGGAGATTTCTGGACCTACTAAACATCGAGCTTCCATATATCCAGCAATTCCACTCGTAGGTCTTTACCCAAAGGACACAGTACCATCCATTCCAAAGAACACCTGCACCCCTATGTTTATAGCAGCACTATTTACAATAGCTAAGCTTTAGAAACAGCCCAAATGCCCAAAAATAGATGACTGGATCAAGAAGATGTGGTACATATATACCATGGAATATTACTCAGCATTCAAAAAAGATAAACACATGCAATTTGCAGCAACATGGATGGCGCTGGAAGGGATCATGCTCAGCGAAATAAGCCAAAAAGAAAAAGAAAAATACCGGATGGTCTCACTCATAGCAGGAATCTAGAAAACTTAAATAAGGGACCAGGAAAATGAATAACTATAAGAAAGTGAAAATCAAAATCAACAAAAAACTATGAACCAGAGACACTTTTTGGGGGGTGAGGGGCGGAAGGGGAGGGATTGGGGTCAGAATGGGGGGGTTGCAATTGTATGGGGAATATAAAAATAAAATTTATTATTTTTAAAAAAAGAATTGTATGAACATAAAAAAACATGAACTTTTGCATCAGCTAAACCTGAATTTGAATTCTGACCCTATGGACAATCAAAATATTCATGATTAAAAAAAGTGGGCAAGGTTAACCTTAAATAAGCATTAGGGAACTTTTTGGGATGATAAAAATATTTTATATCTTGATCACAGTGGTAGTTACAAACATTTAACAAAAGTTATCGACTATATTTTTAATGTAAATTTTATGTATTTTATTGTATGTAAATTATAACTTAGTAGATTCCATTTCTTTAAAACCTTACATAGAGATATGCAGGTATATAGTAAATGCAAATAAATTCATAGACACAGTGCAAGGCACAATTACCCTCTCTAATTCTCAAGTGGGATTTGAAGTTAAGGGTATGTTTTATTCCCTCAAAATACTAAGCTGTCAAATACCTTGGTTATTGTTTACCAAACATTTATTTTATGTCTTCCACATACTGCCCTTTACATATATTATCTTATTTAATTCCCACAAAAATCAGATTGGTATTTACTTAACCTCCTTTTACACATTAGGAAACTTCCCCAAGAAGGCAAGTAATTTGCCTAAACTCACAAAGATTGTAAGTGATGGAGATGACTTTCACCTGCAGGTCAGCCTAACTCAACCACTGAAACTCTTAATCACTTAGCAACACTGCCTCTCCCTACTAACTAAATCTACAACTCAGTACATGTTTTACTTAGCAAATGTCTCAGTTTTGATTCTGAAGAGGAGAGCAAGAGAAGGCAGAAGAAATGCCAGGTATGAAGAAAAAACAAAAACCAAGAGAAGATTGCACAAGCTCAATTATTGAGAAATAAGTGTAAGAATTCAAGAGAATATTTAGGTTTTTTTATTAATTTATTTTATATTATATAATTCTTACATCATTTTTCTTTTTTGCATAATGTATGCATTTTCATTTTGGTTATATTCCCCATACTATTCCCACCCCACTTATTCTGACCCTAATCCCTTCTCTCCTTCCCTCACCTCCATAGTGTGTCTTTGGTTTATAGTTGTTTGTTGATTTTGATTTTTTCTTTATTATAATTAGTCTTTTTCCTGGTCCCTTATTTAGGTTTTCTAAATTCCTGCTATGAGTGAGACCATCCAATATTTTTCCCTTTCTTTCTGGCTTATTTCACTAAGCATGATCCCTTACAGCTCCATCCATGTTGCTGCAAATTGCATGAGTTTATCTTTTTTGATTGCTAAGTAATATTCCATCGTGTATATATACCACATCTTCTTGGTGCAGTCATCTATTTTTGGGCATCTGGGTTGTTTCCGTAGCTTATCTATTGTAAATAGTGCTGCTATAAACATAGGGGTGCATGCTGGAGTCCAGCTTCCAGCAAAATGTTGAGTCAGGTGTCCCTGAAAGGATGAGATGACTTCGGCAAAACTTGAGGGCTAAGGGGAGGGGGGAGTGAGGCAAACACAGACACTCTTTTTGGTGCAAGTATCTCCTGCTGAAGGTCTCAGCAGGTCTTTATTTATACATTAAGGCAAGTGGTGGGATTATATCATAGTATGCATAGAAGCAAAACAGAAACAATCAGTACATTCCTTTCTCATAGACTTTTTGGCACCTATGTGTTTTGAGAAAGAAGTGACCTTAAAAGTTAATAGATAATTAAAACTTAGACTCATTATTTCAGCCTAAACAACTACCTAAGACAGCTAATAGTCCTTGGTACATCCCTGTCCGCCAAGGCTACAATATCAGGAGACTCCTCTATCTATATGGCTTGCAGCTAGAGACCAGTTGCTTTCCAGTAATGTTATTAGAACTTTGTTCTACCTAGAAACTTCTAGCGTAATCAACTTTATGAATCATTACAAGGCTTCTTTACGGAACTTCCATATAAGGAAAATTGCGGCCAGCTCTGGGTTGCTTATCAGGCATGCCCTTGCACAAAAATTATTTCCCATTGTCAAATGGGCCAAATTATTCAGTGTTTAATTTTTAAGCAAATTTTTAAGCAAGTAATTCTCCATGCCATGTACTTACATTATTCTTATACGTATAATTTATTGCCCAATGTATATTTTGAGAAGATTTTTCTTGCTATGACTAAGAACAAAAAACAAAAGGATGTTTAATCGTCAGCCCCATGGTGTGAGGCACAAGGAATCTTCAGCCCCACGGTGTGAGGCTCTTTAAAAGTCTTTGGCCCCATGGTGGGAGGCCCTTTTTCTTCAGCCCCATGGTGTGAGGCTCTTTGAGCTTTGGCCCCATGGTGTGAAGCCCTTTTCTTAGCTGCTTACAAGCATCTTACCTGGCTGGGGCAGCAAGGCCCCTGCAGCAGGTGCAGGTGCCCTTTTCAATTAATGTTTCTGTGTCCTTTGGGTAAATATGTAGTAGGCTGAGGAATCTCCACACGGCTTTCCATAGTAGTTGGAATATTTTGCACTCCTACCAGCAGGACAAGAGAGTTCCTTTTTCTCCACATCCTCGCCAATACTTGTTGCTAATTTTTTTAATATGTGCCATTCTCACTGGTGTGAGATGGTATCTCATTGTAGTTTTGATTTGCATTTCCCTGATTACAAGTGATGTTGAACATTTTTTCATATGCCTGTTTGCCATTTGTATTTCCTCTTTGGAGAAGTTTCTTTTTAGCTCTTCTGACCATTTTTTGACTGGATTATTTTCTTTGTTTTTGTTGAGTCTCATCAGCTGTTTGTAGATTTTTGTGATCAGTCCTTTATCATTAGTGTTGTGTGCAAAAATTTTCTCCCAGTCAGTGGGGTTTCTCTTTGTTTCCTTTGTTATTGTCTCTTTTGGTGTGCAGAAGCTCTTTAATTTGCTGTAGTCCCAGCTGTTTATCTTTCCCTTCACTATCACTGCTTTAAAGAAGGGGGTGGAGGCATCATATGCCCAGATTTCAAACTATACTACAAAGCCATAATAATCAAAACTGCATAGTACTGGAACAAGACCAGACACACGGAGCAATGGAACCAAATAGAAAACCCAGAAATAAACCTACAGATTTACAGCCATCTAATCTTTGACAAAGGAGCAAAGAATATGCAATGAAGCAAAGAAAGTTTGTTCAATAAATGGTACTGGGAAAACTGGGTTGCTACATGCAAAAGAATGAATCTTGACTACTACCTCAAACCATACACAAAAAACAACTCAAAACGGATTAAAGAACTAGACAAAAGACCTGAAACCATAAAATATATAGAAGGAGGGCCTCCTCAGTGGTGCAGCGGTTGAGCGCTGGGCTACGAGGCTGCCTGCAGCCTCTGCAGTGCTGGTTCGATCCCCGGCCACAAGCGAGGGGCCCACATGGCGCGACAGACCTCTCATGCCACAACCACTGCTCCCCTCAGCAGTGTACTTCATCAGTCTGCCTGTTCTGCTCCCCACTCTGGCTCTGGTGAATTCTCTCACCCTCCCGTGCTTCTGACTGCACCCAGTGCTTATATAAATAAATAAATCTTTAAAAAATAGAGAGAGAGAGAAGGAAATATAGGTGAAACACTACATGACATGCACCTCAAAAACATCTTTACAGACACATCACCCAAAGCAGTGATAGTGAGGATATTTAGGTTTTTTTTAAAAAGTAATTACCTAGTAGCAAGCAGAGGTGTTTGTGTATAAGGAGACACAAACCCCACCATTTTATACCCCACCATTTTGCTAAACTGATTGTATAAATTAGTTTTTCCATGGAACCTTGATGGTTCTTGTAGTGACAGCAAGGCACAGACCTGGTTCTCTATGATCCAGGCACACAGGTAAAGGAGAGTCCTGAAGCCCTTGGTGGCTTTTCTCAAGCTTTTATTGAGCTTTTTACATCATTTGTAGTGCGGCAACCAGGTATATGGCAGGTAGTGGGGCTGGGGGACCTGGGAGACTGGCAGGTTTCCCCACCCCCCACCCCCAGTCTTCACTTTTTCTGGGAAACCTAGTATCTCATCCAGGCTCTTCTCTGCTCCCTCTGCTATCTCTGCTGTGGCTTCTGCTGCCATTGCTATTGCTCCTTCTGTCTCTCATTCTGCTGGTGTCCCCGTGGTGCTGCTCTTATAAGCCCAGTCTCTCAGCCCAGGTGTGCCCACCTATGCATGCCCACACCCTACTCCAGGTGCCCACCATCAGGCATCCATGTAGGACTGCAAGGAGCTATCATTAAAGCTAATGGCAGGAGGACAGAAAATCCTGATGCTTTTTCATATATCCTAGAGTTCTCTATGTATATTATCACGTTATCTGCAAATAATGATAGCCGTACTTCTTTCCCAATTTGCATTCCTTTTATATCTTTCTCTTGATTAATTGCTCTAGCTAGAACTTCCATTAATATGTTGAATAGCAATGCTGAGTGTTTTGTACCAGGTCCTGGTGGGAAATCTTTCAGTTTTTCACCATTGAGAATGATATTAGCAATGGTTTGTTGTGAATGGCTTTCATGTTATGGTAAGTTTTGTTTATCCCCAGTTTTTGAGGGTTTTCAACATAAATGGGAGTTGGATCTTATCAAATGCGTTCTCAGCATCTATTGATATGATCATCTGGTTTTTATCTTTCTTTTTGTGGATATCATAAGTTATGTTGATTGATTTTTGGATGTTGAACCATCCTTGTATTCCTTATACGAATTCCACTTTGTCATGATGTATGATCCTTTTAATGCATTGTTGGATTCAGGTTACTAGGATTTTTGTGTTTGTGTTCATTAGGGACCCTGGTCTGGAATTTCCTTTGTGTTGTCTTTGTTTGGTTTTTGCATTAGAGTAATGTCCTGTAGTGCAACATCCCAAACCAGGCAGGTTTATCATCGGTTCAAGCAGCCTCTTTGTTGTTTTAGCTGTTCTCATGATGTTCTCCACTGTGCTTTGCCGTATTCCACCACCACTCCACACCATGCCACTCTACACCACGCCACTCCATACCACATTGTCCTCTGCCACCCTGGACTTATATGCCCAGTCTCTTGGCTCAGGTACACCCACTTATGCATGCCCACACCCTACTCTAGGTCTCCTCCATCAGGCACACATGTAGGACCTCGGGATCCATCATTAATGCTAATAGTGGGAGGGTAGAAAAGCCTAACAATTTTTCATTTACCCTACAATCCACCCCCTCAGAGTTTTCTGCCATACAGTCTATATACAAGTTATATATAAGTTTCCCTTGGCAGATATAAACACTGCCACCATAGAATACATTCTATGGTGTACATAGAATACATTCTATGGTGTACATAGAATACATCCCAAGTTCAATTCTCCTAGGGGCAGAAAGATAAAGAAGTTATTGGTACCAGCAATGAGAGTTCCCTCCCTTCTGGCAATATACATGCCAATTTTGTGTCCGAGTATAATAACGTAGCTGACATCAGTGGCCTTCCAGGTCGAGAGTACCACACACGCTTTGCCAATGAAGAGGCATCAGAGGGCTCTACATGTAACAAGAGTGGCAACCTCATAATAGGCCACAAAGTCATTACAAATGTCCCCTTTTGGGTTGCCTTCTGATCTGCCACCCCAGGGTGGGTAACACGTGCCATGGCAGCCACTTGCAGTCACCCATGGTGTTACTTATAAATCAGCTCCAGGCTATGACCCCAAGGGGCTATCAGAGCCACCCAGCGCATGTGGGGACCCTTCACAGTCCAGGGCCATTCCCAGTCCACAGTCTGCCCTGGGCCCACCCCAGTCAGGGCTGACAATAAAATGCTACCCTGCCATCCAAACCTAGGCTTTAGCAAAATATCCAAAGTTTGTATCTGCAATTGGATGGGAGCAGCACAATGATGCAGCAATGCCTCACCTGGATCCAGGCCACTCTTCCTGCTCCTCTCATTTAGTGTTCGTAGCACGTCCCACAGACGTTGGCTCCACCGAGCAAGCGTCTAAATGGGTGTAGAAGCCCTCGACCCTTGCTTCAGCAGGCCATTGTAATGCACTGTGATCTCTTCCATTCAACACCCATGTTCTTGGCCTACTGCTGCACCTAGGCTGCTGTAAAATGAGTCCCTTGGTCACTCTCCACCACCAACAGACGTCCATATGCAGTACACAGGTGGTCCTGTGCTGTCAAACTACCTTTTGGCCCACATATAGAGCAGGATAAGCTGCCCATAAACCAATAGCTTATCAGGTGACTGCGTACTGTTGTCCATTGAAGCAAAGTAGTGGTCCAATGATTTCAATCTGCCAGCGTGTCAGGGGCACTTGTACCCACAACACCTGGCCTGGGGATGCAAAATGTCTTCTGGGGGTAAGTCCTGGAACACACTACACATTGTTCACAAACAGTCTGAACCTCCCCTAAGGTACAGGTAAACCCCAGGAATGCACAGTGGCCCACATTGTCTTTTGCACTGCATGGAGCAAGCATCTGTGCAGCTACTTGCAACATTCTTCCCCAGAGCAGTTTCAAGCCATCACATCCGGGCTAGGGTGTCTGTTCCATCATTGCCTGGTAAGGCCAATGGGGCTTGTCCTGTGACATGATAAAAAGTCACCTGCTTTGGATGCCCTAGATCCCATAGGTCTTTCCACAGGGTCTGGCCCCATGAATGGCTAATGCATGACTGTCTGGCCATTTAGATTCTATATGGAAATTCACAGTGTCAGGCCCCTGTACACAGCCCAACTGTCAGTACAAATTACTAGAGGGGAAGACTCACGGGCCACCACCATCCATAATACTCATAGTTCAGCCCATTGGCTGCTCTGTCCTGTCCTGGTTTCAAAGCAAATGGTGTCCATTTCTGAGTGTACAGCCACAGCTGTCCAAGATGCTGGCTGGCCCTGGCTGGAGCCATTCATATACCAGGACTCTGCTGGAATCACTGCTTGTCCCTCCTTGTAGGGCCTAGCTTCACATTAGGCTTCCACACTGGCTTTTGAAGTTAGTTCCACTGATATATGTCACTGGGCAAAGAACCTCCTGCAGCTCCGCCCTTAAGGGGCTAGTTGACAGGGTGCAGTGCTATTCTAGGTATGCCCCCCACTTCGCCAAAGTGGGCATTTGAGCAGTACCACTATAGGGCTTTGTTGTCTAATCCTGTGCCCATCCTGTTATTGGGTAAGTGGTTCTCACTAAGACAGGAGCTGTGGAAGTTATACTTTCAGTTGCTAGTAAGGCTGCATATAACGCAGCTAGCTGTTTTTCAATTAAGGAATACCTAATGTCAGGCCCCCTTCCAGAGTTGGGACCAGACCCAATAGGCTGTCATAGCCTCTCTTATTTCTGCCAGAGTCCCCATCCGAACCCTTCCTGAGTAACAAGCACATCTAGCTCACAGGGTCAGGCTGGGTCAAAAACCTGCAAGTCCTGAGCAGCCTTTATACTCTGTTTGGCCATGGCAAATGCTGTGTCTGCCTCAGCAGACCAATCCCACCTGGCCCCCTTACATATCAACACATACAAGAGTCATAGGAGCTGGGCCATGTGAGATATAAATGCCCTCCAGTAACCCAGCAGGCCCAGAAAAGCTTGCAGCTGCTTCACATAGTTGGAATGGGGTAAGCTTGTGCCGTATCTATTACAGCATCAGGGATAACCTTTGTCTTACCAGACCAAACAATCCCCAAGAACTTAACTGACAGTGCAGGCCCCTGCAGTTTGCTTTCCTTGATTGCCCAGCCACATGTTTTCAGGTGTATCAGTAGGAGAGGTACTGCCTTTTCCAAATCTGCAAGAGTCACTAGTCAATAAATTGTCATAAATGTAATGATACAAACACACTGAAGACGGCCTCTCCTACAGGCAAATTGTAGGGGCTGTAGGCAATAAGCACTATGCCCACTATCTCCAATTCTGATATTATACCCATAATTTCCTTGTGGCCTCCAAGCAACCAATATTGCTTGGTATTAGTCACTCACCTAGGGACTGGCAGTCATATGGGCAGATGCTTAGTGTGTCCTCACACCACTGCCTTTACCACACTCACTCTAAGGCGAAACTCTCTGGCTGTGGTCTCTAGCCATAAGCCACACAGTACATCCACCCCCAGGATGTTCTCCTGGATGGGCTATACATATACTTTATACTCCTTCTGTGGTAATCACCCAGTCCCTAGGGATAGTCTCACTGCTGTGACCTTGACACTCTGGCCTCCACAGCCATCAATGTAACAAGCAGACCCTTGAAATTTTTCTGGATTTCCATAGAGCAGAATGCATACTGCTCCTGTGTCTACCAAAGCCCAAACTCTGCACATTTGTCGGGGACCAGTGGAATGGCAAGCTCCACGTGTGGCCTCTAGTCCCTGCCCATCCCCTGTGGATGGGTTCCTTGGCCCTCACCCTATTCGAGAGTGATCAGGTAGGGCCTCCCCTGGTGGTGCAGTGGTTAAGCGCTGGGCTGCGATGCTGCCCGCAGCCTCTGCAGCACCAGTTCGATCCCCAGCCACTGGCGAGGGTCCCACATGGTCCCACATGGCCTCCTGTTGTGCCCACTGCTCCCCTCAGCAGTGTACTTCGGTCCTACTGCCTGTTCTGTTCCCTGCTCTGGCTCTGGTGAATTCTCTCACCCTCCCATGCTTCTGACTGTACCCAGTGCTTGTATAAATAAATAAATCTTTAAAAAAAAGAAAAAGAAAGTGATCAGGCCATCGCCCAAGGACAGGTTGGCAGCAAGTGGTCTTTCAGGCACAGGGCGCAGGCCTGAGGCCTGAAGCTTCCAGGCTTCCCTTTAGCAGCAGTCCTTCTCACGGGTGTGAGCCACTGGTCTTCTTGCAGTTGCTTCCATAATTCTAACAGATATGCATTGGGCTTTGCATGTATTTTAGTGCGATCTATACCTGCTCTCACTAAATCTGTCCACATCTGGTTACAGATAACTTTAACAGGTTCTGTGATGCCAAGAGGCTTCCTTGCCCTCCTTGGCATTCCTTTTGATTGTTCAACAATTACCCGTATTCCTATCTGAGTTTGAGAGCACCGGCTCTCTACTTCACCCCAGCTGGCTATCATTGTCGTGACATTGTGTATTTGACATCCCTCACAGTGTGCTAGAACTACCATGAGGGATCCAAATGAGGATGAGGGGGCACTTTTTAATACCAAATCTCTCATCCCTGCTACGAAATGCTCATCATCAGGACCATGAGTATTCGTACTGAACATGGCCTGCCACATCCCCAATTCCCAAACTATCTGTGCCAGCTCGGCATATGTCTGCCATCTGCTCACTCTCTCTGGCACGTGTCCTGCATCAGCCCCATACTGCCCATATGGCAGCCATTATCCATTCCAGCAGGTTGTGATCGCGCTGACCACACCACCGGCTGTTCTGCAGCCTCTGCTTCAAGGATGGGTGTAAAGTCACAGAGGCCAATCTCTCCATCTCTTGTCCTATACAAATAATCCCATCCACCCCCAGGTCCCACAAACATAGCAGCCAGGCTGCCAAGGGTTCCCCTGGTTTCTGGCAGAACTGTTTGCCCAAGTCCACCAGTTCCGCCTGGGTGTATGGTCAGTATATAGTAAATTCTGTCATTTGTGGTGGTCGAGCAGCCTCACCCCCTGGGGCCATTAGCTGCTATTGTTTCATTTTCTGAGTCACCACCAGGTGGGCCTGGACTCCTCCTCTCCAGAGGAGTCAGGTATCTCCAGAATCACAGGTTGGTTTGCCACCACCAGCTGAGACTCAGGCAAAAAGCCAGCCTCCCTCTCCTCCTCTCCTGAGGAGTCTGGTATCTTCAGAATGGTGGATAGGTTTCTCTGAACTTCTTCCTCCAGAATCCTCAATGCTGTTGCAATTCCCATGTCTCATCCTGCAGTTGCTGCATTCTGAATCACTCTTTCTGCCTAGACTCTTGCAGAGCTGTGAGAAACACCCATCCTGCCCCACGGACACTGTATCTGTCCAAGTTCTCTTCTATTTTGTATAGGGCCTGTGCCAGCTGCACCGGAGATCCATCTACCTCTGTCCATTCCTGGGGAGGTGCCCACTGGGAGAGGAGACTGGCCACCAAGTACCATCTGCTTGTGGCCGGCCACCCCTCAAACCCTCCCCTGGTTTCAAAGGGCACATACTGCTCTGCATGGAACTGTCCTGCTGAATACCCATTTGTAGTGCAACCATCCCAAACCAGGCAGTTTCATCATCATTTCAAGCAGTCTCTTTGCTGTTTTAGCTGTTCTCATGGTTTTCTCCACTGTATCTCACCGTATTCTACCATACTTAATTATCACGCCACTCCACAGTGCACTGTCCTCTGCCACCCTGGCCTTATATGACCAGTCTCTTGACTCAGGTGTGCCCATACCCTACTCCAGGTCTCCTCCATCAGGCATGCATGTAGAATCCCAGGGATTCATCATTAATGGTAATGGTGGGAGAGCAGAAAAGCCTTATCATTTTTCACTTACCTATATGGCCTCATAAAAGATATTTGGAAGTATTCCTTTCTTTCCTATTTTTTGGAAGAGTTTGAGTAAGATAGGCATTAGTTCCTCCATAAAGGTTTCGATAAATTCACTTGTGAAGTCATCTGGTCTTGGACTCTTGTTTTGTGGTAGAGCTTTGAGTACTGTTTCATTTTCCTTGCTTGTGATTGGTTTTTTCCAAGGTTTCAATTTTGACCCTATTCAGTATTGGATGATTGTGTAATTCTAAGAATTTGTCCATCTCTTTTAATTTGTTAGCATATAATTGTACAGAGTAATCTCTAATCATCCTCTAAATTTCTGCAGCTCCTACTGTGATTTCTCCACTTTAATTTTTTATTCTATTTATTTTATATTTCACCCTTATTTTCTTGGTGAACCTTGCTAGAGTTTTATCTATATATTTTTATGTTTTCAAAGTGGCAGAATATAAAACTGTCTTCCTATATACAGACAATTAAACAGCACAGGAAGAAATTAACAAAGTGATTCCATTAACAATTACACCAAAAAAAAAAAAATACGTAGGAGTAAACCTAACAAAGGAGGTAAAAGAACTATACAAAGAAAACTCTAAGACATTGTTAAAAGAAATAGAAGACACAAAGAAATGGAAAATTATTGCCTGCTCATGTCATGATTTGGAAGACTCAACATTGTGTAAATGGCCATTCTACCCATAGTTATGTTGTAGAAATTCTAGCCTGTTACCCAGGCAGAGAAAGAACAAGTAGTACTTCAGGAATGGTGAGGTCATGAAATGCTTCATTACACATTCATGAGGTCTCAGACCTGGATAGTCCTGCACATTCTGAGCACTGGTTTAAAGAAAAGTGTTCCATATGGTCAACTAATCTTTGACAAAGGAGCAAAGACTATGCATTGGAGCAAAGAAAGTTTGTTCAATAAATGGTGCTGGGAAAACTGGGTCGCTACATGCAAAAGAATGAAGCTTGACCACTACCTCACACCATACACAAAAATCAACTCAAAATGGATTAAAGAACTAGACATAAGACCTGAAACCATAAAATACATAGAAAGAAATATAGGCAAAACACTACGTGATTTGCACATCAAAGACATCTTTACAGACACATCACCCAAAACAGTGATAGTGAAGGCAAAGATAAACAGCTGGGACTACATCAAATTAAAGAGCTTCTGCACAGCAAAAGAGACAATAACAAAAACAAAGAGAAACCCCACCAACTGGGAGAACATTTTTGCACCCAACACTAATGATAAAGGACTGATCACAAAAATCTGCAAAGAGCTGATGAGACTCAGCAACAACAAAGAAAATAATCCAGTCAAAAAATGGGCAGAAGAGCTTAAAAGAAACTTCTCTGAAGAGGAAATGCAAATGGCCAACAGACATATGAAAAAATGTTCAACATCACTTGTAATCAGGGAAATGCAAATCAAAACTACCATGAGATACCATCTCACACCAGTGAGAATGGCACATATTAAAAAAACTAGCAACAACAAATGTTGGCGAGGGTGTGGAGAAAAAGGAACTCTTCTGCACTGTTGGTGGGAGTGCAAACTGGTCCAACCACTATGGAGAGCTGTGTGGAGATTTCTGGACCTACTAAACATAGAGCTTCCATATGATCCAGCAATTCCACTCCTAGGTATTTACCCAAAGGACAGAGAAACATCAATTCCAAAGAGAACCTGCACCCCTATGTTTATAGCAGCACTATTTACAATAGCTAAGCTTTGGAAACAGCCCAAATGCCCAAAAATAGATGACTGGATCAAGAAGATGTGGTACATATACACCATGGAATATTACTCAGCATTCAAAAAAGATAAACACATGCAATTTGCAGCAACATGGATGGCGTTGGAAGGGATCATGCTCAGCGAAATAAGCCAAAAAGAAAAAGAAAAATACCCGATGGTCTCACTCATAGCAGGAATCTAGAAAACTTAAATAAGGGACCAGGAAAATGAATATAAGAAAGTGAAAATCAAAATCAACAAAAAACTATGAACCAGAGACACTTTTTGGGGGGTGGGGGGCGGGAGGGGAGGGATTGGGGTCAGAATGGGGCGTTTGCAATTGTATGGGGGAATATAAAAATAAAATTTATTATTTAAAAAAAAAAGAAAAGAAGAGTGTTCCTTCATACATAACTGTCTTCATATTTGTCACATTGATAGCACTGTTTTTCAGTAAAGTTCCCAGACAAGGCAGGGAGGACAGGCTAAGGGGGAAAGATACAGATATCCAGAGATGGCCTTAGAGACACAGACTAGCTTGACTGGCAACCTGACCCTTTTGAAATGCAACTTTGTTTAGATAGGAGAGTGGAGTGCTCTCCCCTTTGCCCCCTCACCCCCCATGAATCTTTAAAGGGAAAAAGTTGTGAGTAAGCAAACTTGTTAATTATGCCTCCATTGTAGTGTTCATCGTACCTGGGCTGGAAGGTCTCCTGGGATCTTTATTATATCCTTTTGCTAAATAATACATTTTTTCATCAGTAATAAACAGAGTCAAAGCAATCCCAATAAAGATATCAATGGTATATTTCAAAAAAACTAGGACAAATAATACAAAAAGTCATACAAAATCACAAAAGGCCCTGAAGAGAAAAAGTAATCTTGACAAAGAAGAAAAAGAATGGAGGGATCACACTTCTAGACCTCAATCTATATTATAAAGCCACAATGATCAAAACAACCTGGTATTGGAACAAAAACAGACATACAGAAATATGGAATAGAGTTGAAAGCCCAAATAAAACTCACATTTATATGGACAGTTAATCTATGTCAAAGAAGCCAAAAACATACACTGTAACAAAGATAGTCTCTTCAGTAAATGGTTTTGAGAGAACTGCAAAAGAATGAAACTAAACCATGATCTCATACCATACACCTAAATCAAATCAAAATGGATCAAAGACTTAGATGTAAAGACCTGAAACCATAAAGTACATAGAAGAAAACATAGACAAAGCATTTCATGACATAAGGTTTAGTGATGGCTTTAGGAATTTGTCCCCAACAGCAAGGAAAACAGAACATGAACAGCTGGGACTACACCAAACTAAAAAGCTTCTCTATTTTGAAAGAAACCATAACTAAAACAAAAAGACACCTTACTGAATGGGAGAAAATATTTGCATACCATACATCTGACAAAGGACTAATATCAAATATATACAAAGTACTCTGACACCTAGACTGCGTGGAGCTGAGAAAGGGCTGTCCCCACAACCAGAGGTGAGCTGAAAAAACCCACAAGCCAGGCCCCATCTGGCAGCTCAAGCCCAGAGGGGGATCCAGTCAGTGCCAGGGCAGACCGCGGGTGCATGGAAGTGCCCTCCCAACTTGCCATTTCAGATCAGGGACCTTTTGCATGTTCTAGACTGCGTTGAGCTGGGAGAGGGCTGCCCCCACAGCCAGAAGTGAGCTGAAAAGCCCCCACAAGCCAGGCCCCATCCAGCCATCGGAGCCCAGAGGGGGATCCAGTCACTGCCAGGGCAGACCGGGTGCATGGAAGTGTTCTCCTGACTCGCCATTTTAGATCAGGGACATTTTGCATTTCTGCAACGCACTTAGACTGTGTGGAGCTGGGAAAGAGCTGCCCCCACAGCCAGAGGTGAACTGAAAAGCCCCCACAAGCCAGTGAGCTGAAAACCCACCACAAGCCTGGCCCTGTCTGGCCACCATTCTGAGCCCAGAGGAGGATTCAGCAATTTGGAGGCCAGCAGGTAATCCTGCCACCACAGGGTAGACTGTGGGACCATAAGACCCTCCTTGGAATTAAATAAATACAGAAGGAGGAGATTCTATGTGACAGTGACCGCTAACATATTCATAGTACTACTGCCCTACCGGAATTCAGACATAACAGTTTTTGACTCGATTGGACTACTAGTTTCTGACATCCCAGAAAGAGCAGACCAAAAAGATGCCAGCCAACACTAGCAACACAGTGTCCCAATGCATAGGACAAATTAGAAAACAAGCAGCAGCGAGAATAAAAACTGCAAACAACCAAGAAGTCCTCAGGGAGAAGACACACAACAAAAAGAAAATCACCCACCATAATGCAACAACAGTGACTTGGAAGAAGTTATGAGCCTTCCAGAAAGAGAATTTAAAATTGCCATGATTAAAAAACTGACATAATAATAACTGAAAATAATATGGGAAAGATAATCAACTATCAGAAGAATGAAATTGAGTCCCTGGAGAGGGAAATGAAAGAAATGCAGGAGATCAAAGGAGTAATGGAGGAGCTAAAGAACTCAGGGAAAAGCAGTGAAAACAGAATAGATGAAATGGAAGAACGAATAAGTACTTTTGAAGGCACAGAAATTTAAAAAACCAAAACAGAAAAGGAAAGAGAAGTACAAATGAAAAAGACTGAGGAAAGACTTTGGGAACTATCTAACTCCATGAGGAAAGGAAATATAAGAGTTATAGGAATCTCAGAGAGAGAGGAGAGAGACCTAGGAACAGAGAAAATATTCAAGGAAATAATTGAAGAGAACTTCCCAAACATGAAGAAGGAGCTGAAAATAGACATACAAGAAGCAAGAAGAACACCAAACTTCCATGATGAAAGGAAAAATACAGCAAAACTCATAATAGTGAAGCTTCCAAGAATCCAAGACAAGGAAAAAATAATGAAGCTGACAAGAGGGAAGAAACAGATAACATTCAAAGGAAAACCAATCAGACTGACATCAGATTTCTCCGAAGAAACACTATGGGCAAGGAGAGAATGGAGGGACATAGTCAACAGACTCCAAGACAACAAATGCCAACCAACAATACTCTATCCTGCAAAGCTCTCCTTCCTCTATGAAGAAAGAATAAGGATCTTTGCAGACAAACAGAAACTCTGGAATTTCAACATGACTAAACCTCCACTCCAAAAAAATACTACAAGGAGTCCTAAAGCCAGAACAAACAGAGGGATGAATAACAACAAAACAAAGCCAAAAATAAAAAGAAAAAAAAGTTATTAAAATAATAAATAAATAAAATCAGAGGAAAGACAATCAAAATGGCAAATATAGGCGCTAACATATCAATATTAACTCTAAATGTAAATGGACTAAACTCTTCAATAAAAAGACACAGAGTTGCAGGTTGGATTAAGACAAAACCCAACCTTTTGCTGTCTCCAGGAAACACATTTAACTACAAAAGATGAAATAGACTGAAAGTAAAAGGATGGAAAACAAATGGACCAAAAAAGAAGGCAGGAACAGCTATACTTATATCAGATAAAACAGATTTCAAACTCAAAAAGGTAAAAAGAGACCCCGACAGTCACTACCTTATGATCAAGGGGACAATACTTCAAGAAGAAATAACACTCATTAACATATATTCACCAAATGAAGGAGCACCAAAATATATCAGACAACTATTATCATCTTTGAAAACAGACGTCAAAGAAAACACATATGTAGTAGTATTACGGAGCAACCCTGATATAAAATGTGTTGCCTGGCTGTGGGTCCTCACCCGCATGCTTAAAAGGGACTTATTAATACTCCACTATAGGCACACACAAAAGGGTTAATAAAAGGTTTATTTACAAGGGAAAGGGAAATGAGGAAATGTACAACTCAGGGAGAAAATAGGGAAATAAAGTCTTTAATGTGTCCTGCCGGATCTGTTGACCTGGAAACCCCAAAGGCAATCCAAGAGCTGCCCGAGCTGCAAGCTGGCGGAGAGCCAAAAAGGGAATCCCCTGCAAAGCCCACGTGTCTGGTTTTATACCAAACCTGGCTGCTTAACCCCATCCTCAGGTTCCAGCAACCTTCCTTTTGGTGGTGATGGGATTTGTAGTTCCCAGTGTCTTGATGGCTTTGGTCTGGAGTGGGGATGGAGTCCACAAAGCCTGTATGGAATTAGCTTCAGGACATCCTTTTTCCCCTAACAGTAGGAGATTTCAACAAACCACTATCAACAATGGATAGATCAATGAGACAAAAAATAAGTAAGGACACTAAAAGCTCTCAATAAGGAGCTAGAGCTCATGGGCTTAACAGACATCTATAGAACAATAAATCCAAAAACATTTGAGTACACATTCTTCTCAAGCACACATGGATCATTCTCCAGGATCAATCACATACTGGGACACCAGACAAATATCAACAAATATACCAAGATTGAAATCATACCAACCATATTCTCTGACCATGAGAGCATCAAACCAGAAATAAACCATAAAAAGAAGGCAAGGAACTCTCCTACCTCATGGAGATTGAAACCCACACAACTGGAAGACCACTGGACGAATGAGTAGATAAAAGAAGAAATTTAATAATACTTTGAGTTGAATGACAAGGAGGACACCAATTTCCTAAATGTATGGGTTGCAGCAAAAGCAGTAATAAGAGGAAAATATATAGCAACAGAGGTTCACATCAAGAAACAAGAAAGAACTCAAAGAAACAACCTAATCTCAAAGCTCAAAGAATTAGAAAAATAACAACAAAAAAACCCAAAACCAGTAGAAGAAAAGAAATAATTAAAATCAAAGCAGAAATAAAGGAAATCAAAACTAAAAAACAATCCAAAAGATCAATGAAACCAAAAGTTATTTCTTCGAAAAAATAAATAAAATAGACAAACCCCTAGGCAGGCTCACAAAGGAATAATGGAAGACAGCACAAATAAATAGGATCACAAATGAAAGAGGAGAAATCACAACAGACACAGCAGAAATTAAAAAAATATTCAGAAACTACTATGAACAGTTATATGCAAACAAGTTCCACAATCTAGAAGAGATGGACAAATTCCTACAATTCTACAATCACCCAAAGCTAGATAAAGTAGATATAGAACACCTAAACAGACCAATTACAAGCAGCGAAATTGAAATGGTAATCAAAAACCTCACCAAAAACAAAAGCCCAGGACCAGATGGATTTACAAATGAATTCTACCAAACATTCAGAAACGAATTAGTGCCTATCCTTCACAAACTCTTTCAAAAAATTGAGAAGGAAGGGATAATACCAAACAAGTTCTACACAAGTTCTAAACAAGTTCTATGAAGCCATCATTATACTAATACCAAAACTGAACAAGGACAACACAATCTGGTCCAGCTCAAAATGAATTAAAGAACTAGACATAAGACCTGAAACCATAAAATATATAGAAGGAAATATAGGTGAAACACTACATGACATGAACTTCAAAGACATCTTTACAGACACATCACCCAAAGCAGTCATAGTGAAGGCAAAGATAAACAGCTGGGACTACATCAAATTAAAGAGTTTCTGCACTGCAAAAGAGACAATAACAAAGAAAAACAAAGAGAAACCCCACTGCCTGGGAGAAAATTTTTGCACACAACACTAATGATAAAGGACTGATCACAAAAATCTGCAAAGAGCTGATGAGACTCAACAACAACAAAGAAAATAATCCAGTCAAAAAATGGGCAGAAGAACTAAAAAGAAACTTCTCCAAAGAGGAAATACAAATGGCCAACAGGCATATGAGAAAGTGTTCAACATCACTTTAAATCAGGGAAATGCAAATCAAAACTACAATGAAATGCCATCTTACACCCGTGAGAATGGCACATATTAAAAAATTAGCAACAACAAATGTTGGTGAGGTTCTGGAGAAAAAGGAACTCTCCTGCACTGTTGGTGGGAGTACAAACTGGTCCAACCACTATGGAAAGCTATGTGGAGATTTCTTAACCTACTAAAGATAGAGCGTCTATATGATGCAGCAACTCCACTCCTAGATATTTACCCAAAGGACACAGAAACATTAATTCAAAAGGGCACCTGCACCCCTATGTTTATAGCAGCACTATTTACAATAGCTAAGATTTGGAAACAACGCAAATGCCCAAAAATAGATGACTGGATCAAGAAGATGTGGTATATACACACAATGGAATATTACTCAGCAATTAAAAAAGATAAACTCATGCAATTTGCAGCAACATGGATGGCACTGGATGGGATCATGCTCAGCGAAGTAAGTCAGAAAGAAAAAGAAAAATACCGAACGGTCTCACTCATAGCAGGAATTTAGAAAACCTAAATAAGGGACCAGGAAAAGGACTAATTGTAATAAGGTAAAAATCAAAATCAACCAACAACTGTAGACCAGAGACACACTACATTGTGGGGCGGGGTAGGAGAAAAGGGAATAGGGTCAGAATAAGTGGGGTGGGAATTGTAAGGGGAATATAACTAAAATGAAATTGCATACATTATGCAAAAATGAAAAATGATGCAAGAATTATATAAAATAAAATAATTTATATAAAAATTTTAAAAAAATAAAAAAGTGCTCATAAAGTTCTACAAAACAAAACAAATAATCCAATCAAAAAATGGCAAAAGATAAGATAACATCTCACACCTGGGAGAATGGCACAAATAAAAAAAATAAAAACACCAAGTGCTGGCAAGGCTGTGAAAAATAGGGGAATCCTCCTTTTCTGGTAGGAATGCAATCTGGTCCAGCCCTATGGAAAGCAGAATGGAAGTGTCTCAAAGCATTAAACATGGATCTGCCACTTGACACAATAATTCCACTCATAGGCATCTATACAAAAATTCAAAAACACTAATTCAAAAGGAAATTTGCACTCTCATATTTATTGCAGCAGTATTTACTCTAAACTATAGGAACAACCTAAATTTAACCAAGGAGATGAAATAACTGTACAGTTAAATCTATAGTACATCAATGAAATAAACTGAAGAAAGACAAAAGTAAATAGAAAGGAAATTTGCACTCTCATATTTATTGCAGCAGTATTTACTCTAAACTATAGGAACAACCTATAGTTCATGAATTGGAACAATTAGGATTGCATGTTCATGGATTGGAACAATTAGGATTGCTGAAATAGCCATACTACCCCAAGCAATCTGTAGATTCCTTGCAAGCCTATTAAATCTTATTGGTATTTTTCACAAGTATGAAACAAACATTTGCTTTGGAACCACAAAAGTCCCAATGTAGTCACAGCAAACTTGAGGAAGAAGAAAAATAGAGACTAAAAAGTTCATGATTTCAAAGTATTTCTTCAAAGCTCTAATAATCAAAAGTGTAATGATACTGGCATAAAAGTAGGTACACAGATCAGTGGAACAAAATTGAGAGCCCAGAAATCAACCCATGCATTTATGAGCAATCAATTCATGACAAGCAAGCCAAGAATATACAAAGTATAAAGGACAGTCTCTTCAATAAATCATTGAGAACACTAGGCAGTTACATAGGAAACTGCATCACATTTTTACACCTTACACAAAAATTAATTCAAACTAGGTTAAAGACTTGAATGTAACACCTGAAACCATAAAAATTCCTAAAACAAAACAGAAGCTGTAAGTCGCAGAACATAGGTTTTGTGATTAAATTTCTTGGATCCAGCTCCAATAGCCAAGGAAACAAAAACAAAAACAAACAAACGTGACATCAAAGTAAGTCTCTGTACAGAAAAGGGAATTACTCACAAAAGAAAAAGGTAATCTGTTGAATGGAAGATTGCAATCTATTGAATGGAAGTATATTTCTCTGATGAGGGGTTAATATACAAAATATATAAAAAATATATAAACTCATACAATAGAAAAAAACCTTATTTAAAAATGGGCAGAGGGCCTGAATAACTAATTTTCCACAAAAGACATACACAAGACCTATAGGCACATATAAAGATACTCAAAATCAATAACCATCAGGGGAATGCAAATTAAACTACAATGGGATGTCGGCTCACTTCTATTAAAAAAGATATCATCAAAAAGACCAAAAAATAGCAAGTGTTAGTGAAGATGTTGGAGAAAAATAAAATCATTGTGACTTTTAGTGGGAATGTAAATTCATACAGCAGCTATGATAAAGAGTGTTGAGCTTCCTCAAAAAATTAAAAATAGAACTGCCATCTGATCCAGCAATTCCATTTGTAGGTATTTATCCAAAGGCAATGAAAACACCAAAAGCAAAAGAAACAGGCACCCACCTGTTCATTGATAATTATTTATAATAGCCATGACATGGAAGCAATCTAAGAGTCTGCTGATGAATGAATATATAAAGAAAAAGTATGTGTATGTGTATAAATCATGGTATATTATTCAGCCAAAAAAAGGAAATCTAGTCCTTTGCAAGAATATTAATGGGCCTTAAGTACATTATACAAAGTCAAATGAGTCAGACAGAAAAAGATAAACCATATAGTCTCATTTATGTGGAAACAACAACAAAAAACCCTCAGAAATACAAAGAATAACTTGGTGGTTTCCAGAAATGGGGCTTAGGCGTGTGCAACATGGAGAAATGTGAGCAAAGGCACAAATTTCCAGTGATAAATAAGTCCTGGAGATGTAATGCACACCATGTTGAATATAGTTAATATTATATTGCATATTTAAAATTTGTTGAGAGTAGATATTAAAAGATTTTATCATAAGGAAAAATAATAATGGTGAGTGATAAATGTTAACTAGATTAATTGTGGTGATGATTTCACAGTATATACAAATATAGAATTATGTGTTGGGAAGGGCAATCAAAAGAATGAGACTGCCCACTGACAGGGAGCAGGACCCAAGTTATTAAGGTTATTCTCCACCACCAGCACCCTGGGAATGTGCATTTCACTTGCTTTACTCACTGTCCATGGACACATCCCTCAGGTAAAATGTATTGCTAAGACCATCTGCATGGTGCATGTGATAAAACCCAGTTAAATTCTCTCTGTAATTTTTAAGATATGGGGGAGGAGGTGCAGAAAACTTGCCTTGCAACTTCCCAACACAAATCTTCTCATTTCCTTGGTCATTAAAACTTCTACCCACCAATATGGAATTTTCTGCCCCTTTTCATCAGTCTTTACTTGCCCTATGTATGGGTGCCAGTTTCAGATCACACCTGGGTTTTGTCCCAACAATTATTGAATCATCAAGACACCAATTAATTGTATTTTGGGAAAGGCCTTTGTGGAAGGATCACCTCACTTCCATTAATCTGCTGTGAGGATGGGTGGCCCATCAAGCCTCATAAGTAAGTTCCCTAGCTTTGGGGATGAGGCATCCAAAAGGGAGGAAATCCCAAGTCAGCTATTGACTTCTATTGATATATGGGGAAGGAATGCTATTTTGTCAGAGGCTGATAAATGTGGTGAATCCCTGAAAATGCTGTCTGCTTTGTGTGCCTGAGTATTTTTGCATAGTGCTGTGGCAAAAGAGAGAAGGGAATATTCACTACAGTGTGATGGCCTCTGCTGTAGGTGGTTCATTTGACAGCTGATGTCTTTTTCAAAGCTGAAGCTGGAGTTAAAAAGATGGAAGTAGAGTGTCTCAGATTTATAGTTGCTTGTTGATTTTAATTTTTACTTTATTATAACACACTAGTGTGGGGGCAAGTAGGGTCAAAGCAAGGGGGGGCTCGGAATTGTATGAGGACTATAACCAAGATGAAAATGCATACATTGAGCAGACCGAGCCCAGAAGGGAGCAGGCACCCACCACCGGGGCAGACTGGGCACGCAGGGGAGTGCGTCCCCGCATCCCCATTTTAGAACAGGGACCTTTCTTCAGTAAAGACTGCTTGAAACCGGCAGAAGGCTCCTGGAGGAGCCAGAGGTGAGCTGGGAAGTTCGCCCATGCCAGGCCCCTTCTGGCCAGCAGTCCGAGCCCAGAGGAGAGCAGGCACCCACCACCGGGGCAGACCTGGCACGCAGGAGAGTGCATCTCCACATAGCCACTTTAGAACAGGGACTTTTCTTCAATAAAGACTGCTTGAAACTGGCAGAAGGTTCCCTGTGGAACCAGAGGGTAAAGGTTCCCTGTGCAGTCAGAGGTGAGCTGAAGGCCTCCACAAGCCTGGTCCCGCCTGGCAGGAAGTTGGAAACTAGAGAGGGATCCAGTGATTTGGAACCCAGAGTGCAATCCAGCTGCCCCATCTCCAGGGAACTTTGTGGGATTTCAAAACACCCTTTTGTAATTAAACACAGGAGGAGGAAATATTCTGGGACAGAGACAATTAACTTACTCAAAGTACCACTGCCTCATTAGACTTCTGGCATAATAGTATTTGACTCTATTAGACCACCAGTTCCTGACCCCCACAAAGAGCACACCAAAAAGATGCCGGCCCTTACCAGCAACACACAGTCTCAAGGCATACGGCAAATTAGAAAACAGGCAGTAGGGAGTAGAAAAACTACATGAAACCCAGCAACTCTTCAGGAAAAAGGCACACCACAAAAAGAAAACCACCCACAAGATTGCAATGACAGTAACTTGGAAGAACTTCTGAGCCTTCCAGAAAGAGAATTTAAAATTGCCGTGATTAAAAAACTGACAGAAGTCATAAAGGAAAACAATGATAAGGGAAAAATAATCAATGTTCAGAAGAATGAAATTGAGTCCCTAAAGAGGGAAGTAAAAGAAATGCAGGAGATCAAAGAATTAATGGAGGAGCTAAAGAACTCTGGGAAAAGGAATGAAATCAGAATAGATGAAATGAAAGAACAAATAAGTACTCTTGAAGACACAGAAATAAAAAGAACCAAAACAGAAAAGGAAAGAGAAGTATGAAGGAAAAAGACTGAAGAAAGACTTCGGGAACTATCTGACTCCATGAGGAAAGGAAATATAACAGTTATAGGAATCCCATAAGGAGAGGAGAGATACCTAGGAGCAGAGAATATATTCAAGGAAATAATTAAAGAGAACTTCCCAAATGTGAAGAAGGAGCTGAAAATTGATATACAAGAAGCAAGAACACCATACTTCCACGACAAAAGTAAAAATACAACAAGACACATAATAGTAAAGCTCCCAGGAATCCAGGACAAGGAAAAAATAATGAAGCTGACAAGAAGGAAGAAACAGATAACATTCAAAGGAAAGCCAATCAGACTGACATCAGATTTCTCCGAAGAAACACTGCAAGTAAGGAGAGAGTGGAGGGACATAGTCAACAGACTCCAAGAAAACAAATGCCAACCAAGAATACTCTATCCTGCAAAGCTCTCCTACCCCTATGAAGAAAGAATAAGGACCTTCCCAGACAAACAGAAACTCTGGAATGTCATTACGACTAAACCCCCACTCCAAAAAATACTACAAGGAGTCCTAAAGCCAGAACCTCAGAGATATGAATAACAATGAAAGAAGGCCAAAAAAAAGTTTTTAAAAGAATATATAAATAAAATCAAAGGAAAAACAAACACAATGGCAAATACAGATGCTAACATATCAATATTAACCCTAAATGTAAATGGACTAAACTCTTCAATAAAAAGACACAGAGTCGCAGGCTGGATCAAGAAACAAAACCCAACCTTTTGCTGTCTCCAGGAAACACATTTAGCTACAAAAGATAAAAACAGACTCAAAGTTAAAGGATGGAAAACAATCCTACAAGCAAATGGACCAAAAAGAAAGCAGGAACAGCTATACTTACATCAGATAAAACAGATTTCAAACACAAAAAGGTGAAAAGAGACCCCAATGGTCACTATATTATGATCAAGGGGACAATACTTCAGAAGAAATAACACTCATCAACATCTATGCACCAAATGAAGGAGCACCAAAATATATCAGACAACTATTGTCATCTTTGAAAACAGACATCAGAGAAAACACATACGTAGTGGGAGACTTCAGCACACCACTATCAACAATGGATAACTATCAACAAGACAAAAAATAAGTAAAGACACTAAGGCTTTAAATAAGGACCTAGAGTGCTTGGGCTTAACAGACATCTATAAAACACTAAACCCAAAAAAATCTGAGTACACAATTTTCTCAAGTGCACACGGATCATTCTCCAGGATCGATCACATACTGGGGCACAAGACAAACATCAACAGATACACCAAGATTGAAATCATACCAACCATCTTATCTGACCATGAAGGCATCAAACTAGAAATAAACCATAAAAAGAAGGCAAGAAACTCTCCTACCTCATGGAGATTGAAAACCATACAACTGGAAGACCACTGGACTAACGAGGAGATCAAAGAAGAAATTAAAAAATTCTTTGAATTGAATGACAAGGAGGACACCAATTTCCTAAATGTATGGGATACAGCAAAAGCAGTAATAAGAGGAAAATATATAGTAATAGAGGCTCACATCAAGAAACAAGAAAGAACTCAAAGAATCAACCCAATTTTGAAGCTCAAAGATCTAGAAAAAGAACGACAAAAAAACCCCAAAACCAGTAGAAGAAAAGAAAAAATAAAAACCAAAACAGAAATAAATGAAATCGAAACTAAAAAAACAATCCAAAAGATCAATGAAACCAAGAGCTGGTTCTTCTAAAAAATAAATAAAATAGACAAACCCCTAGCCAGGCTCACAAAGGAAAAAAGGGAGAAAGCACAAATAACAGGATCATAAATGAAAGAGGAGAAATCACAATGGACACAGCAGAAATCAAAAGAATAATCAGTAACTACTATGAACAGTTATATGGAAACAAGTTCAACAATTTAGAGGAGATGGACAAATTCCTACAACTCTACAATCACCCAAAGCTAGAGAAAGAAGAAATAGAACACCTAAACAGACCAATTACAAGCAGCAAAATTGAAATGGTAATCAAAAACCTCCCCAAAAACAAAAGCCCAGGACCTGATGGATTTACAAATGAATTCTACCAAACATTCAGAGACGAATTAGTGCCTATCCTTCACAAACTCTTCCCAAAAATTGAGAAGGAAGGGATAATACTAAACACGTTCTATGAAGCCAACATTACACTAATGCCAAAACCGAACAAGGACAACACAAAAAAAGAAACCTACAGACCAGTCTCCCTAATGAACACTGATGCAAAAATCCTCAATAAAATTTTAGCTATCAGAATCCAACAATGTATCCATAAGATAATTCACCATGACCAAGTAGGATTCATTCCAGGCACACAAGGATGGTTCAACATCCGAAAATCAATCAACGTTATCCAACACATCAACAAAAAGAAATATAAAAACCATATGATAATATCAATAGATGCTGAGAAAACTTTCGACAAAGTGCAACACCCATTCATGATAAAAGCCCTTGATTCTTGGGATACAAGGAACATACCTCAACATCATAAAGGCCATATATGACAAGCCAACAGCCAGTATCATTCTCAATGGCGAAAAGCTGAAAGTATTCCCATTAAGATCTGGAACAAGACAAGGATGTCCACTCTCACCACTGCTTTTCAATATAATACTGGAAGTCCTAGCCAGAGCAATAAGACAAGAGAAAGACATACGAGGAACCCAAATAGGAAAAGAAGAAGTCAAACTATCACTATTTGCAGATAATATGATAATATACATAGAGAACCCCAAAAACTCCACAGAAAAACTAATTCAACTAATCAATCAGTTCAGTAAAGTGGCAGCATACAAAATCAACACGCAAAAGTCAGTAGACTTCCTATACACAAACAACAAATCTAAAGAAGAAGAAATTTTAAAAACCATCCCTTTTATTATCAAAACAAAAAAATCAAATACTTCGGAATAAATCTAACAAAAGAGATAAAGGACCTATACAAAGAAAACCATAAAACACTGTTAAAAGAAATAGAAGAAGACACAAAGAAATGGAAAGACATCCCCTGCTCATGGATTGGAAGAATAAACATTATTAAAATGGCCATCCTACCAAAAGCAATATACAGATTCAATGCTATTCCAATCAAAATTTCAATGTCATTCTTCAAAGAAATAGAACAATTATTGATGAAATTTGTACGGAATCACCAAAAACCCCAAATAGCCAAAGCTCTCCTGAAAAAAAAGAGAAGCGAATGGAGGCATCACATGCCCAGACTTCAAACTATACTACAAAGCCATAATCATCAAAACTGCATGGTATTGGAACAAGAACAGACACACAGACCAATGGAATTGAATAGAAAACCCAGAAATAAACCCACAGATTTATGGTCAACTAATCTTTGACAAAGGAGCAAAGAATATGCATTGGAGCGAAGAAAGTCTGTTCAATAAATGGTGCTGGGAAAACTGGGTTGCTACATGCAAAAGAATGAAGCTTGACTACTACCTAACACCATGCACAAAAACCAACTCAAAATGGATTAAAGAACTAGACATAAGACCTGAAACCATAAAATACATAGAAGGAAATATAGGCGAAACACTACTTGATATGCACATCAAAGACATCTTTAGAGACACATCATCCAAAGCAGTGATAGTGAAGGCAAAGATAAACAGCTGGGACTACATCAAATTAAAGAGCTTCTGCACAGCAAAAGAGACAATAACAAAATCAAAGAGAAACCCCACCAACTGGGAGAACATTTTTGCACACAACACTAATGATAAAGGACTGATCACAAAAATCTACAAAGAGCTGATAAGACTCAACAAAAACAAAGAAAATAATCCTGTCAAAAAATGGGCAGAAGAGCTAAAAAGAAAATCTCCTAAGAGGAAATGAAAATGGCCAACAGGCATATGAAAAAATGGTCAACATCACTTGTAATCAGGGAAATGCAAATCAAAACTACCATGAGATACCATCTTACACCAGTGAGAATGGCACATAAAAAAACTAGCAACAACAAATGTTGGCGAGGTTGTGGAGAAAAAGGAACTCTCCTGCTTTGCTGGTGGGAGTGCAAACTGGTCCAACCACTATGGAGAGCTGTGTGGAGATTTCTGGACCTACTAAACATTGAGCTTCCATATGATCCAGCAATTCCACTACTAGGTATTTACCCATAGGACACAGAAACATCAATTCCAAAGAGCACCTGCACCCCTATGTTTATAGCAGCACTGTTTACAATAGCTAAGCTTTGGAAACAACCCAAATGCCCAAAAATAGATGACTGGATCAAGAAGATGTGGTACATATACACAGTGGAATATTACTCAGCATTCAAAAAAGATAAACACATGCAATTTGCAGCAACATGGATGGCACTGGAAGGGATCATGCTCCTCGAAATAAGCCAGAAAGAAAAAGAAAAATACCCAATGGTCTCACTCATAGCAGGAATCTAGAAAACTTAAATAAGGGACCAGGAAAAGGAATAACTATAAGAAAGAAAATATCAAAATTGACAAACAACTATGAACCACAGACACTTTATGGTGGGGGGGGCGGCGGGGAAAGGAGGGCTTTGTGTCAAAATAGGGGGGTTGTAATTGTATGGGGAATATAAAAAATAAAATTTAAATTAAAAAAAGAAAATGCATACATTGTGCAAAAATGAAAAATGATGTAACAAATATATAAAATTTTTTAAAAATAAACAAAAAAGAAAAAAAAAGAAAGCTGGAAGTAGAGCTACAGTTAGAAATCTTAGGTGTCAATTGTTTCATAAACCCTTGTAATATTTATTTTAGTTTAGTAGTAGCAAATTCCCCACGGTTTTTTTGTGTTAGAAGGTTCTTATTTCTCCTTCATATAGGAAGGGGAATTTTGCAGGTTAAAGTAGTCATGGCTGCCATTTTTTGTCTTGGAGTTTTTTTAATGTCACTCCATTCTTTTCTTGTCTATAGTGTTGCTTCAGAGAAGTCTGATGTTAGCCTAATTGTTGTTCCTTTATAGATTATCTGTTTCTCCTCATCAGCTTCATTTTTTTTTTTTAAGATTTATTTATTTATTATTTATACAAGCACTGGGTACAGTCAGAAGTGCGGGAGGGCGAGAGAATTCACCAGAGCCAGCGCGGGGAGCAGAGCAGGCAGAAGGACCGAAATACACTGCTGAGGGGAGCAGCGGGGCGGCATCACAGGTCTGTGGCGCCATGTGGGACGCTCGCCTGTGGCCGGGGAACAAACAGGCGCTGCAGAGGCTGTGGGCAGCTTCACAACCCAGCGCTCAACCGCTGCGCCACCAGGGGAGGCCCAGCTTCTTTCTTTTTTTTTTTCCTTTGGCTTGGACTCAGGAAAGTTTTGCTACTTTGTATCTTATTGTAGATTTCCCTTTATTTAGGTAATCTGACATCCTTTTAGCCTGTTTTCTGTCTGTTTCTATTCTTCTTCAAGTTTGAGATACTTTCTTTGATTATTTCCTTAAATAGATTTTCAACCCCCTTCTCTCTCTCTTCTTCTGGGATTCCTGTGATTCTTATTATTTCCTTTCCTCATGGTGTCAGATAATTCTCAAAGTGTGTCTTCATTCTTTTTCCTTGTATCTCTCTTTTTCTATCTTGGTTCTTATTGTATCTACATCTTTAAGATTACTGATTCGCTTTTCCATTGTGTTTATTCTATTTCCATAGCTTTTCCGAGAATTTTTTACCTCCTCCATTCATCTTTTTACATCCTGCATTTCCTTTATGTTTAATTTAAAGTTTCCAACTCCATATTCTGTTCAGTGATTATGTTTCTCATAGCATTCCTTACCTTTTCTGTGTCTTCTCACATGCCTCTGGTCTGTTTTTTGAGTTTTGTTTGTGTTGTTCTAGTTCTCTGACTTTCAGTAATTGTGAAAATTTTGAATTCTTCACATCAAGAAAAATATTTCCCTGTCAATATTGTTGGGTTCTGGAGATTGGTTATCTTTCCACAGTGTATTGTTCCCCTCAGGACTTGCTTGACCATTTCTATTTTTCTTTTTCCCCATTGTTTGCTTTTTGTGTTTTCTCTGCTATAGATGGGACTTTTGTTGGGTGTGGGTCTCACTCTTCCACTACTCTGGGTGTTTACTTGGTGGTGGGTACTGTATCTAGAGGCTTCCCCAGAATGGTCAGCCTACAGGCAGGCAGTCAAGGCTGAGGATGACTGGGACCAATGAGCAGGACTTCTGGTGGTTCTCCCTCATCGTGAGTCATTTAAGCAAGTGGCAGGTTGGTGGTTGACTTGAGGGCAGGGGCTGAGCCATGTGAGCAAGCAGCTAGAGGGTCTCACAGGAGGCTGTAAGGTCTCCTGTCACTCTCCCTCATTCCCTGATGCAGTTCTAAAGTCTCGCCAGTCAATGGGGGTAATGATAGTGATACTGTGGGAGGTCACAAGGCCTCCATAGGTCTGGGTCAGCACTAGTGGGGTCCTGCAGAAGGTCATGAGGCCTCCCCCAGTCTTAGCAAGTGTTGACTGGGTCCCACAGAAGGTCCCAAGACCTCTGACAATGTGGGTAGGGGCTGGAGAGTTTCCACGAGGATCTTTGGCTACTCTGCCACACCCCCTAAGATGTGGGTCTGGGGTCTCTATATGTGATTCTTGTTTCCTGAGATAGAACTGTATCCCTAAGACATCCCTCTTAATACTTCTTTTCTGCATCTGATACATTGTGATAAGTTTTTGACTTCACTTTTATTCACCTCCAGTAAATACTTTAAATTTCACCTTTGATTTCCTCATTGACCAAATAGTTATTCAGGAGCATATAACTTATTGCCTACAAATCTATGGTTTGTCCTTCTTTTAGTTGATATCTTGTTTTAGAGCATTATGGTCTGAAGAGATGCTTAATATGATTTAAAACTTCATAAATTTATTGAGACTTGTTTTCTATACCAACAGATTGTTTTTCATGGAAAATGTCCCATGAACACTTTAAAAGATCACATATCTGTTGTTTTGAGGTAGAATGCTCTGTAAATATCTATTAATTTCTTCTCATCTAATTTGTCATTTAAGGCTATTGCTTCCCTGGTTTTCTGTTTGTTTTTCATTTTTGTTGGGTTTTATTGTTGTTGTTTTTTTTGTCTAAATGACCTATCCATTGTGGTGTGTTAAAATCCTCTATTTTGTGTTGTTGTTAATATTTGCTTTATATATTTTGATGCTGCTATGTTTTATGCATATATGTTAGTAATTGTTGTATTTTTGTTGTATTGACCCTTTTACCTTTATAATGTCAATCTTTGTGCTTTGCTGACTATTTTAGCTGGAAGTCTATTTTATGTGATATAAGTATATTAATCCTGTCTTTTTAAATTTTCTATTGGTTTAGAGTACCAGTTTCATCCCTTCACTTTATTTCTATATACATTTTTATAGCTTAAGTGCTTTTCTAGTAAGCAGCATGTAGTTGGGTTTTGTTTTTTAATCCATCCCACTACTCTGTGCCTTTTGATTGCTGAGTTCAGTAAATCCACATTAAGGGTCATTATTGGTATATGAGCATTTGCTATTGTCATTTTTTTGGTTCTACTTTCTTACTCAAATTTTGTGAAATTTTTTTTTCAATTTAGATAAGAAGTCCCTTTCAACATTTCTTATAAGAAAGATCTAGTTTGTAGCATGCCTTCAACTTTTGCTTTTCTAAGAAGGCCTTTATTTCTCCCTCAGATCTGAAAGAGTCTTGTAGCACATAATATTCTTAGCTGGTAGCTTTTATCTTTATGTATTTTGAATATGTCATTCCATTCTTTCCTATAATCTCTTGAAAGCCTATGAGAGTACTTTCATAACATGAACGTTTTTTCCCCCAGCCTCCCTAAATATTTTTCCTTATCATAAACTCTTGATAGTTTTACTAGTATTGATGTAGGTTGATGTATTGTAAAGTATTATGTACTTTATGTGCTTGTATATTTACTTCCTTCCCATGTCTGGTAAGTTTTCAAATATTATTTCTTTGAATAAGTGTCTCATTATGACACATGGTGGTGGGATGAAAATGGATTACTGAGAGTCTATGTCCACAACAATGAGAAGCCTAGAGGGACCACACCAAGAAAGTGCAGTCCGGCTCCAAGGGCAGTCTCATTTTTATTTAGAATCAGACAGAAAGTAAAGAGCTCAAAGAAGCAAGCAGGCAAACAGAGAATGCACAAGTGTGAGGGGGATGTGTAAGCATCTGCACCAGCCAAGCTTGAGAAACAAGGAGAAAGTCAAGGAAAGTCTCAGTGTTTATGCTGCTCTAACCATAACACCTATTGCTGTTTCTGCACATGCTGTTTCATTGTGTATAGACCCTCACGCCAGGACTTTTGCCCTGAGAGGTTCCCTATCTTAAACTTTCCCTGTTTCTGTACATGCTGTTTTCAGCATGTATGGATCCTTATACCAGGACTTTTGCCCTGGGAGGTTCCTTATCTATTTCCCTGTTTCTGCACACTGAGAGGCACAGAACAGTCAAAGAATAATCCAGGCAAAGACAGAAAAGTTGAGGCACGTGATAATACAAGCTCCCACAAATAAGTCTTCTGTTCCCTCTGTCTTTCTTCCCCTTCTCAGATACCCATTATTATGCTGCTTTTCCTAATGGAATTAAATAATTCTCCTAATGTTTCTTCAGTTTTTATGTCTTATCTATCTTCTACCATTTGTGTCATTTGTAGGTTGTTGTCTTTCTGGTGTCTGGTTTATTCCTTCATTTGGTTTATTCTGTCTCCATAACTTCCTATAGCATTCTTGATCTAATTTACTGAGTTATTCACATCCTGAATCTGTTATTCTCTTGTGTAAAACTTCAATTACTACTTTCTGTTAATTTTATTTCTGAGCTAATTTCTTTGGTTTTCTGAGTTTTATTGTATCTCTTTGATAGCCTTTTCTGAAGCCTCCTGTGTCACTTTGACTTAACTTTCTCAGTTTTCTTCTCCTTCTTTAATTTATTTCATAGTCATTTTGAACTCCTTATGTTATAGAGCGATATAATCTTCCATGCCTTGAGGTTGGATTCTGGAAAGTTGTTCTCTTTGTGATAATTCCCTTGAGGTCTCAAATTGCCATGTGTTGTTCCGGTATTTTATTTTTGTTTCTGTTTTTCTTTCTGTCTGCCCATTCTGCTAATTTAAATTCCCTTGGGACTTTTTTAACTCTGGATCAGCAATTGAAAAATTTGAACTATTTAACCTTTTACTTTTCCAGGAGGCAGCATGATTCGTGACTCAATTTTATTTGATTTTTGTTTTGTTCCTGCTGGCTCCTCTAGGTATTTAGACCCATATTAGCAGGGTTGGGAAGAAAGGAAGGAGCATGCAGGGCCAACTGCTGTTAAATATGTGCTGGGAAAGATCTAGTTTGTGTTTGTATCACTACTGATATCCCTCCTCTCTAAAGTCCAACATTTGAGACATGGTAGTCTGTCCGACACAATCTGTAAATTTCATGATGTATGTGAAGGTCTGGAGTGGTGGGATAGGAGTGTATTCCAGAGTACTTTCTCTGCTGTCCTTCTTGCCTGGATCACAGCATGTGTGGAGCTCCCCAGCTGCTCTACTATGGGCATTACCTGCCTGGGCCAAGGTCATGGGCCTACACACAATTTCCATTCTCCCTACTCCAGGGTTACTGACTGGGTCAACAGCACTGCTATCTGTTTCCCTCTCCTTGGACTACCTGCCACATGTTTCTCTCCACCCAACTATGTCTGATGACTCATGCATCTCCTTGTGTTGGTCTCTGAGTACATGGAATGTTTCAGTCTCATCCTGTGCTATGGAATTCTCTTAATAATATGTATTTCTGGAAATGGAAAGACATCCCATGCTCATGGATTAGAAGAATTAACATTATTAAAATGGCCATCTTACCAAAAGCAATTTACAGATTCAATGCTATTCCAATAAAAAGCTCAATGACATTCTTCAAAGAAATAGAACAAATACTGATGAAATTTATATGGAACCACAAAAAAATTCAAATAGCCAAACACTACTGACAACAACAAAGGAGAATGGAGGTATAACATGTCCAAACTTAAAACTATACTACAAAGCCATAATAATTAAAACAGTTTGGTATTGGAACAAAAACACACAGACCAATAGAATCAAATAGAGAGCTCAGAAATAAAACCACACCTACGTGGACAACTAATCTTTGACAAAGGAGTAAAGAATATGCAATGAAACATGGATAGCTTGTCCAATAAATGGTGCTGGGAAAATTGGACCACCACATGCAAAAAAATGAAACTAGACCACTACCTCTCACCGTGCACAAAATCAACTCAAAATGGATAAAGCAACTGGACATAAGACCTGAAACCATAAAATATATAGAAGAAAATATAGGTAAAACACTATAAGACATACATCTCAGTAACATCTTTAAAGGCTCATCACCCAAAGCAAAGAAAGTCAAGGAAAAGATAAATACCTGAGATTACATAAAACTGAAAATCTCTGTACAGCAAAAGAGACAAAACAAAGACACACCCCACTGATTGGGAATCAATTTTTGCATTCCATACAAGTGATAAGAGACTGATCACAAAGATCTACAAAGAACTCACATGACTCAACAAAAACAAAGTAAACAATCCAATCAAGAAATGGTCAGAAGACCTTAAAAGACATTTCTCCAAAGACAAAATGCAAACGGCCAACAGGCATATGAAAAAATGTTCAACATCCCTTATAATCAGGGAAATGCAAATCAAAACCACATTGAGATGCCACCTTAAACAGTAAAAATGACACATATCAAAAAATCTAGCAACAACAAATGTCGGAGAGGATGTGGTGTAAAAGGAGCTCTCCTACATTGCTGGTGAGAATGAAAACTGGTCCAACCATTATGGAAAGCTGTCTGGAGTTTTTCAGTCTACTAAAAATGGAGCTACCATATGACCCAGAAATTCCACTCCTAAGGATCTACTCAAAGGAAACAAAATCATTGATTCAAAATAACACCTGTACCCCTATTGTTACAGGGCAACCCCAATATGAAATGGGTTGCATGACTGTGGGTCCTCATCCATATGCTTAAAAGGGCTTATTAATGCTCAACTGCAGGAACACACAAAAGTTTAATAAAAGGTTTATTTACAAAAGAAGGGGAAATGAAGAAATTAATAACACAGGGAGAAAAAGAGGGAGGTAAATTCCTGAATGTGTCCTACCCATTCTGCTGACCTGGAATCCCAATGACCTGCTGAGAGCTGACGTAAAGCCAAGTGCTGTGAGGCCAAGAGAGTGACCCCAGCCCACATGGCTGGTCTTATACCAAACCTGGCTACTTAACTCCACCCTCAGGCCCCAGCAACCCTCCCTTTGGTGATCATGGGATTTATAGTTCCCAGTATCTTGATGGCTTTGGTCTGGAGTGGGAGAGGACTCCATAAAACCTGTATAGAGTTTGCTCAGGACATCCTTTCTCCCTAACAATTCCCCCCTTTCATTTTTTTGCCACCATTTCTATGGAGATGAAGACCAAATGTATGGGTGCTGGGGTGTAGCCTCAAATAAAAATTTTTCAGGGTTCCAGCTTAAAAGAAAACCAGTCTCTCCAGGTATTGTCCATTGTGGAAAACAAAAGTCCTCCATTCCCAGAAAATAATTCATCAGTTCAATCTAAAAGAAAAAATAAATCTGGAGGAATTTGCCAAAACAAGACAAGTATATCAAAATCACAGGAAGAAAAAAAAATCTTAAAATTGGTTCAACTTTTCTAAAAACAAGTTCTCTCCACCTTGATTCCAATTTTTTCAACAGCATAGCAAAAATTTGCAAACTAAATCTACTTTTAAACCATTTTACCTATTTTTGCATAAAATCACAGAGCAGAATAACTAAACTGCAATTTTAGCTGGCTTTGTTGAAATGCTCCATATAGGTTGAGAGTGAACTTTTGACATGTGGTCCAGGTAGGCTTCAGGAAACAAAGTTGGTCTCGCCAGATTCCACCTGGGCTTTCCTCTTCTCAAAGGTACCAGGACTTTTCTTTTTCTGCATTGCCTAGTCCTGCCAATGGAGGCAAGCTTCCTCCCCTTCTTTGGAGGTCTCTGGATCCCTATAAATAAAGTAGCAGGTCCTCCTCTTCTTGGTTCAGCTCTATTTCAACTTTTTGGAAGAATGCCACTCAAAGCCACACAATGAAACACATCTCCAATTTACAGTTTGAGCAAACGAAATTCCCTATCGAAGTTATACAAAAATAGACTCTGACATGAGTAGTAAAAAATTACTACCACGATTTTCATGCTGTGTTGGTATCAAAGGGAGAGAAGATGCAAATACAAGTTGGCTCTGGTGGAAAAAAATGCAACATTGCTGCAGGTCCTGGTCAATTAAAACAAGAAAACTTTCCTTGAATCAAAACAAAATGCAAAAAAACATACCAGTATTATGTCAAACAAAATTTAGTAAAAATCAGGAGTACCTCCAGGTCTATTCAGTCCTTTGTAGGAAATTTTACCATCAAAAGTTCCATCAATAAGAATCTGTTGAGGCCTTTCCCCCTATTTTTTCAAAAAACAATTTCTGTAGATATCAAACCATTGAAGTATACAATATTACAGGACAACAATCACCACTGACAATTTACATACATATCAGATACTGAAAGGTTTTATACATGTTTCAGAAAACCAATGTTAACATTTCTGTACATGCCAAAGTTTTACTATTTCCCAAGTGGCAATGCTTTCCTTCTAGTTTTATTTTACTAGGCAAGCCAAATAGGACAAATTCATCTAACGCCTTTCCAAGGCGGAAAGGGAGAAATTTTGTAGAGTGTCTCAGGAGCTCTACTGAGGTTCCACAAAATTTCCTTTGATCAGCCAAATGACAGGATACCAAATTTTTACTTGAATTTAGATTTCTGGCAAGCTCTGCCATAAATATTAGAAAACATCAACAATAACAACAATATTCAATCTCTATAAAAGTACCGGCTCAGGCCTCCCTGGTGGCGCAGCGGTTGAGTGCTGGGTTGCGAAGCTGCCCGCGGCCTCGGAGGCGCCGGTTCGATCCCCAGCTGCTCCCCGGCCACCGGAGGAGGTTCCCACATGGCGCGCAGACCTCTCCTGCCGCCCGCTGCTCCCCTCAGCAGTGTACTTCGGTCCTTCTGCCTGCTCTGCTCCCCGCTCTGGCTCTGGTGAATTCAATCACCCTCCCGTGCTTTCGACTGTACCCAGTGCTTGTATGTATAAATAAATACATACATACATACATACATACATACATACATACATACATACTAAAAAAAAAAAAGTACCGGCTCAATTCAGTAGTACAATGTCGACAATCAAACTATAAACTTTAGTTTTTTTCTTCATAACTGGAGACTTTTTT
Source organism: Talpa europaea (assembly GCF_964194135.1). Lineage (NCBI taxonomy): Eukaryota > Metazoa > Chordata > Mammalia > Eulipotyphla > Talpidae > Talpa > Talpa europaea. The sequence continues at coordinate 97,584,560 of NC_140068.1, read as the reverse complement.
TCCAATGTCTATAGGCACCATGTATAACAATTTTTCAACCTCTAGAGGTCAACCCAAGGACACCAAGAAAGGACACACAGACATAAAACATAGAGACAGAGAGCACTTTAGTTATTTATCATGCATGGGATATCTTATACAACTGCAATTTCACTCGGCCAAAATATCAAAAACAAGCAGAAAAAAAAAAAAACCCTCAAAGTTAAAAAAAACAAAAGTTAAAAGGAAATACCGAAATCAAGATTGAAACCTTTCTGTGTAATAAAAATTTAAATTATTTTTTAAAATACTGCCAGAATATGTATGATGCTATATGTTAGTTCACGTGTCCTAAACTTTGAAAGGAAAGAGATTGATTAGAGCATGTTAGTCATCTCAGGGTTTCTTCAGAAAAGCGAATCCTTGGGTATCCTGCAACAATAGCTGAAAAAGAAGTCAGTAAAATGTAGGATTTTGTCTTTTTCTTAAATAAATATCTCAGGTCCTCGATGGAGTTTCAAGACCAATGGGATTTCGTCTCTGGGTCAGTTCCTTCTGGGGCTTTCTTAACTCTGGAATGATGTACCCAGGGTTTTATGCCTGCAAGTTTTTTGTTTTGTTTTTTTGTTTGTTTGTTTGTTTTTGTCTTTATGACTGTTTTATGTAGTACAGAAACATACAGAGCAATGTACAGATTATTAAAATCCCTATGGGATATAAAGCAATTAAAGTGAACATTTAAATTTTTTTATATCCCCATACAATTGCACCCCCCTTATTTTGACCCCAATCCCGCCTTTCCCCACCCGCGCATAGTGTGTCTCTGGTTCATAGTTGTTTGTTGATTTTGATTTTTTTTTCTTATACTTATTCTTTTTCCTGGTCCCTTATTTAGGTTTTCTAGATTCCTGCTATGAGTGAGACCATCCGGTATTTTTCTTTTTCTTTCTGGCTTATTTCAAGGAGCAGTATCCCTTCCAGCGCCATCCATGTTGCTGCAAATTGCATGTGTTTATCTTTTTTGATTATTGAGTAATATTCCATTGTGTATATGTACCACATCTTCTTGATCCAGTCATCTATTTTTGGGCAATTGGGTTGTTTCCAAAGCTTAGCTATTGTAAACTGTGCTGCTATAAATATAAGGGTGCGGTTGTTCTTTGGAATTAATGTTTCTGTGTCCTTTGGGTAAATATCCAGGAGTGGAATTGTTGGATCATATGGAAGCTCTATGTTTAGTAGGTTGAGCAATCTCCACACAGCTTTCCATAGTGGTTGGACCAGTTTGCACTCCCACCAGCAAAGCAGGAGAGTTCCTTTTTCTCCATATCCTCGCCAACATTTGTTGTTGCTAGTTTTTTTTTATTATGTGCCATTCTCACTGTTGTAAGATGGTATCTCATTGTAGTTTTAATTTGCATTTCCCTGATTACAAGTGATGTTGAACATTTTTTCATATGCCTATTGGCAATTTGCATTTCCTCTTCAGAGAAGTTTCTTTTTTGCTCTTCTGCCCATTTTTTGACTGGATTATTTTTTTTTTATTTTGTTGAGTCTCATCAGCTCTTTGTAGATTTTTGTGATCAGTCCTTTATCATTAATGTTGTGTGCAAAAATTTTCTCCCAGTCAGTGGGGTTTCTCTTTGTTTTTGTTATTGTCTCTTTTGCTGTGCAGAAGCTCTTTAATTTGATGTAGTCCCAGCTCTTTATCTTTGCCTTCACTATCACTGTTTTGGGTGATGTGTCTGTGAAGATGTCTTTGATGTGCATGTCATGTAGTGTTTTGCCTATATTTCCTTCTGTATTTCCTTTTATAGTTTCAGGTCTTATGTCTAGTTCTTTAATCCATTTTGGGTTGGCTTTTGTGCATGATGTGAGGTAGTAGTCACGCTTCATTCTTTTGCATGTAGCAACCCAGTTTTCCCAGCACCATTTATTGAACAAACTTTCTTTGCTCCAGTGCATATTCTTTGCTCCTTTGTCAAAGATTAGTTGACCATAAATCTGTGGGTTTATTTCTGGGTTTTCTATTTGGTCCCATAGGTCTGTGTGTCTGTTCTTGTCCCATTACTATGCAGTTTTTATTATTATGGCTTTGTAGTATAGTAGATTTCCTTTGAAATCTGAGAGAGTGATGCCACCATTCCCTTCTTCTTTTTTCAGGAGGGTTTTGGCTATTCGGGGTTTTTGGTGGCTCCATATGAATTTCATCAATATTTTTTCTATTTCTTTGAAGAATGACATTGAAATCTTAATTGGAATAGCATTGAATCTGTCAATTGCTTTTGGTAGGATGGCCATTTTGATAATGTTTATTCTTCCAATCCATGAGCAGGGGATGTCTTTCCATTTTTTTGTATCTACTTCTATTTTTTTAATAGTGTTTTATAGTTTCTTTGTATAGGTCCTTTACTTCATTTGTTAGGTTTATTCCCAAGTATTTGAATTTTTTGTTTCAATAATAAAAGGAATGGTTTTCCTAATTTCTTCTTCTTCAGATTTATTGTTTGTGTATAGGAAGGCTACTGATTTTTGTGTGTTGATTTTGTATCCTGCCACTTTACTAAACTGATTGATTAGTTTAATTAGTTTTTCTGTGGAGTTTTTGGGGTTCTCTATGTATATTATCATATCGTCTGCAAATAGTGATAGTTTGACTTCTTCCTTGCCTATTTGGATTCCTTGCATGTCTTTCTCTTGTCTTATTGCTCTGGCTAGGAGTTCCTGCTGGAAGCCTGCTCCAGCAAAATGTCATGTCAGTGGTCCCAGAAAGGAGAGGACAGCTTTGGCAAAATCTTGGGGGGGGGTGCTGAGGGGAAGTGGAGTGAGGCAGACACAGACACTCTTATATTGGTGCAAGTATCTCTACTGAGGGTCTCAGCGGGTCTTTATTTATACCGTAGGGCAAGCAGTGAGATTACATCAACATAAGCATCTAAGCAGAACAAAGACAATCAATACATGTTTTCTCATGAACATATAGAGGTTCCCTTGATCTCATAGCAAAAGGGCATTTCTTTGGTTACCTTAATAAGAACATCAGGGACAATTAATTTTCTTGGTGCAACTCGTTTTCCAGCATGATCAATTATTTAAGACAGCACAATATTCAGTAAAAATTAATCATTCTATTAAACTTTCCTAGTTTTGGAGTGGGCGTGAAAATCCTACTCTATATTCTGTTACTAAAATCAACCTATTTCCCTAGCACACAAATAATCTAGCTAATTTATCAATTACTTCAAAGTTGCCTAAAGTAACTCATTAAATCTATGTTAGTTCTACTGAAGTCTAACTCTTAACTAGAAATACCTAACCTCCACACAGCCTGCGAACTATTGACCTTTTGCATACACCAGGAAATGTGCTGTTGCTGCAAACGCATACCCCTGTTTTAGGCTATGGTTTCTAAGCAAAGCTGGTTCAGGGCAGCTTGTTCTCTGTGATTCTCAGGGCCAAAGCATTTCTTTCCTGTCTATACCTTTAGCATTTTTTACTTTCCTGGATAATGATTCAAGCGTAAAAACAATAAATCAATTAGCATCTAGGTCCGAATTAGGTTTTCACAAGCCAATTAATAACTAACTTATTTCTGCATTAACCAAGAACAGGAGAGCATTAGCAGGTGTTGCCATGGAGACTCCCTAGTTCAGATCTTCTGGGAAGTGCAAGAACTCCCCTCTTCTGGGAAGTACAGGAACTCCCCTCTTCTCAGGAGTCTCCCCCAATGCCTGCACCTCATCAAGAGACAGCATGGGTAGCACAGCCTGCTGCAACTTCCAGTATTATGTTGAAAAGCAGTGGTGAAAGTGGACATCCTTGTCTTTTTCCAGATCTTAATGGAATTGCGTTCAGCTTTTCATCATTGAGAATGATAGTGGCTGTGGGCTTGTCATAGATGGCCTTTATGATGTTGAGGTATGTTCCTTGTATCCCAAGAATTTCAAGGGCTTTTATCATGAATACGTGTTGCACTTTGTCAAATGCTTTCTCAGCATCTATGGATATTATCATATGGTTTTTATATTTCTTTTTGTTGATGTGTTGGATTACATTGATTGATTTTCAGATGCTGAACCATCCTGTGTCCCTGGAATAAATTCTACTTGGTCGTGGTGAATTATCTTATGGATGCATTGCTGGATTCTTTTGGCAAGCTTTTTGTTGAGGATTTTTGCATCAGTGTTCATTAGGGAGATTGGCCTGTAATTTTCTTTTTTTGTGCTGTCTTTGTTGGGTTTTGATATAAGTGTAATGTTGGCTTCATAGAATGTATTTGGTATAGTCCTTCTTTTTCAATTTTTTGAAAGAGTTTGTGTAGGATAGGCACTAATTCACTGCTGAACGTTTGGTAGAATTCATTTGTGAAGCCATCTGGGCCTGGGCTTTTGTTTTTGGGAAGTGCTTTGATAACTGCTTCAATTTCACTGCTTATAATTGGTCTGTTTAGTTGTTCTATTTTTTTCTTTGTCCAGCATTAGATGATTATATCGTTCTAGGAATTTGTCCATCTCTTCTAGGTTGTTGAATTTGTTCGTGTATAAGTGTTCATAGTAATCTCTGATTATTCTTTTGATTTCTACTGAATCTGTTGTAATTTCTCCTCTTTCATTTATAATACTATTTATATGTGTTTTCTCCCGTTTTTTTCTTTGTGAGCCTTGCTAGAGGTTTATCTATGTTGTTTATTTTTTCTAAAGAACCAACTTTTGTTTTCATTGATCTTTTGGATTATTTTATTAATTTCCAATTTGTTTATTTCTGCTTTGATTTTTATTATTTCCTTTCCTCTACTGGCTTTAGGGGTTTTTTGTTGTTCTTTTTCTAGTTCCTTGAGATACAAGATTAGGTTGTTTCTTTGAGTTCTTTCTTTTTTGTTGTTGTGAGCCTGTATTGCTATATATTTTCCTCTTATTACTGCTTTTGCTGCAACCCATACATTCTGGAAAGTGGTGTCCTCCTTGTCATTCAACTCAAAGTATTTTTAAATTTCTTCTTTGATCTCCTTATTAGTCCAGTGGTCTTCCAGTAGTGTGGATTTCAAACTCCATGAAGTGGGAGGATTCCTTGTTTTCTTTTTATGATTTATTTCTTGCTTGATGCCTTTGTGATCAGAGAAGAGAGTTGGAATAATTTTGATTTTCATGCATCTGTTGATGTTTGTGGCCCAGTATGTGATCAATTCTGGAGAATGATCCATGCGCACTTGAGAAAAATGTGTACTCGGATTTTTTTGGGTACAGTGTTCTATAGATGTCTGTTAAGTCCATGAGTTCTATGTCTTTATTTAGGACTCTAGTGTCTTTGTTTATTTTTTGTCTCATTGATCTGTCCATTGGTGACAGTGAGGTGTTAAAGTCTCCCACTATATATGTATTTTCTTTAATATCTGTTTTCAGAGCTGATAACAATTGTCTAATATATTTTGGTGCCCCTTCATTTGGTGAGTATATGTTGATGAGTGTTATATCTTCCTGATGTATTGTCACCTTGATCTTAATGTAGTGACCATCTATGTCTCTTTTTACCTTTTTTAATTTGAAGTCTATTTCATCTGATATAAGTATGGCTGTTCCTGCCTTCTTTTTTTGGTCCATTTGCGTGTAGGATTGTTTTCCAACCTTTTACTTTCAGTCTGTGTTTATCTTTTGTGGTTAAATGTGTTTCTGGGAGACAGCAGAAGGTTGGGTTTTGTTTTTTAATCCAGCCTGCTGCTCTGTGTCTTTTTATTGATGAGTTTAATACATTTACATTTAGAGTTAATATTGATATGTTGGCATCTGAGTTTGCCATTGTGTTTGCCTTTTTTGTGACTTTATTCCTAGATTTATTCTGTTCTTCTTGTTCATTCCTCTGTTGGTTTTGGCTTTAGGACTTCTTGTAGAATTTTTTGGAGTGGGGGTTTAGTTGTAATGAATTTCTGGAGTTTCTGTTTGTCTGAGAAGGTCCATATTTTTTCTTCGTACAGGAAGAAGAGCTTTGCAGGGTAAAGTATTCTTGGTTGGCATTTGCTGTCTTGAAGTTTGCTGAATATGTTACTACATTCTTTTCTTGCCCGTATTGTTTCTTCGGAGAAGTCTGAAGTTAATCTGATTGGTTTTCCCTTATAAGTTATCTGTTTCTTCCCCCTTGCCAGTTTCATTATTTTTTCCTTGACTTGGACTCTTGCAAGCTTCACTATTAGGTGTCTTGCTGTAGTTTTCTTTTCATTATGGTAATTGGGAGTTCTTCTTGCTTCTTGTATGTCTATATTCACCTCCTTTTTCATGCTTGGGAAGTTTTCTTCAATTATCTCCTTGAATAATTTCTCAGTTCCTTTGTCTCTCTCCTCACCTTCTGGAATGCCTATAACTCTTACCTTCCCTCTCTTCATGGAGTCTGGTAATTGTCTAAGAGTCTCCTCATACTGCTTCATTTGCACTTCTCTCTCTTTTTCTCTTTTGGCTCTTTTCATTTCTGTATCTTCGATAGTAGTGATCCATTCTTCCATTTCATCGATTCTGTTTTCATTGCTTTTTCCAGAGTTCTTTATGTCCTCTAGTAATCTTTTTTTTTTTTTTTATAGAGGCATGTTTTTATTTATTTATTTATTTTGTTTTGTTTGTTATACATGCACTGGGTACAGTCAGAAGCGCGGGAGGGTGAGAGAATTCACCAGAGCCAGAGCGGGGAGCAGAGCAGACAGAAGGACCAAAGTACACTGCTGAGGGGAGCAGCGGGCGGCAGGAGAGGTCTGCGCGCCATGTGGGACCCTCCTCCGGTGGCCGGGGAGCAGCCAGGGATTGAACCGGCGCCGCAGAGACCGCGGGCAGCTTTGCAACCCAGCGCTCAACCGCTGCGCCACCGGAGAGGCCCTCTAGTAATCTTTTTATCGCCTGCATTTCTTTTCTTTCCTTTCTTAAGGTCTCAATTTCATTGTTCAGTTCAGTGATTATTTGTGTCAAATCAGTTTTTTCCTTTTCATTTTCTTTCAGCTTTTTAATCAGGATAATTATTAATTCTCTATCTGATAGGCTGAGAAGTTATTCCATGTCATTGTTGAGCTCTGGTGACTGTATTTCTTTTTGTGGTGTGTCCTCCTGTGGGCTTGCTTGATTATATTTTTTCTTCTCCCTGTTGTTTGCTCTCTAATTAGTTCTATGCTTTGGGACGTGTGCCACTGGTGTTGGCGGGTATCTCTTTGGAGTGCTACTTTAGGGATGTCTGAAACTGTTTACCCGACTGAGACCAGCACTGGTAGGCCAAAACTCCACCAGGGTGTTGAAGCTGTGTTGCTGGGCACTATCCCTTACAGTTCCCTCCCTCTGTATTTATTCAGTTTCAACAGGGAATCAGCTAATTGGTGATTTTGTTCTGGTCACGAGGTGGCGCCAGAGACCCGTACTTGCCGACCTGTACTTTTTCCCAGTGGTTCTCTGATTAATGGAGGGGAGCACCTCAACACAGGGGTTCTTATTCAAGCTGGGTGCTGTGTCTGCCCTATGTTCACCCAGTGCTGTGCCCACAGCTGTATGGATCCTGCGCCCTGCATTCTACACTCTAGGTCTCAGGTCCAGGGATATCAGATCCAAAACGCTGGCTGTCACCCTGTGCAGTGCCCGCTGCTATGGCATGTCCCACGCCCTGGATCCTGTGCCTGGCTCTCAATTCCAGGAGGCAGTCTTGCTCCACACCTTATTTCCCTCCTTACTCCCATTTGCCCCCCATTTGCGTGGCCCACCTTCTCTCTGAGCCTGATGGTGTTTTGGGGATCCCTGGTTTCCAACTATAGGTGTTGGTGATTTTTGTCTGGTAACTAGGTGGCACCAGAGCTCTTTCCTAGTGTCCTTCCAGAACTGTTTTTTTCCCAGTGGGTGGGGGAAAGAGTGGGAGTGGAATGGAGCACCTCAACGGAGTGGGGGTGCTGTGTCTGCCCTGTGCCACACCGTTGTGGGGACCCCACGCCCTGAATTTTGTGCCCCGTGTCTCAGTTCCAAAGCCCTCAGGTCCAGGATGTGGGCTGTAGGCCAGTTCAGTGTCCACAGAAATGGCACCTTTTGCACCCCGCTCCCATGTCCTGGCACCTGGTTTACAATTACTCAGCGAGGGACATTCACCTCAATGAGGGCTCCTGCATGTCTCCCCACAAGCCTAGGTCGCAGGCACGGGGACCTGGGCAGCCATGATCCACATATGCTTTTTAAGCACGCTGCTTTTCCACACAAGCTTACCTGCTGGTCTTGGGCTATTTGTAGGTCTCCTCGGAGTCTTTGTTTTTCTCTAATAACTCCTGGAGCCATTAGCTCACCTCCACAGTGATTCCTGCACAGTTCTTCACAGTTCCAGTTCACAGCGTGCAGTGCCTGAAATAGTTACTTTCCACTCACAGTCCCGCTTGATGCGTAGTTTGTTCTTGTTGGTTGTTTTAGTTTTGTTCTGTTTTGTTTTTTCCTTCTATTTGTTGGAGAGTGTCGACTTTGTGGGTGTGGGAGGGTAGCAGGGTTCTGAGCTTTCCTCCCTTCTAGCCCTCTTTTATGGCAACTTTCTTCTTTGGGCAGTTTGCCAGAGTCACCCATTTATCTTCCATGTCCCAGTTTTCACAAGGACCTGCCACTTTCCTCCCTATTAACTTTTTTTTTTTTTTAATGGGAGGTCTTACAGCATTTCCTCGCCACCATGTTGATCTGCCTCTTATGCCTGCAAGTTTTAAAGAAGTATGTGTGCTTAGTAAAATGTCCATTTTTACAGACAAGTCCATTTTTCTGACAGCTGGTTTTGGGCATCCCCACTCTGCCAAGTCTTGAGTAAGACCTGATCTCCAGGTCTGAAGTGACATAATGGTTCATCGGGAGGCATAGAGATACTCAAGATTGCAAAGTGGTAGATTACTGCCAGAACCTCCTGGATATGTTTCACATATTGTGTGATCTGACAATCTTTTTCTATTTCCGGAGTGGCTTTCAGAACTGAGGCCCGGAAGGGTCTGCCAAACACAAGTTCATAGGGGCTTAATTGTAGCCCACTTCTAGGTGCCACTCTTATCCAGAGGAGGGCAAGGAATAGTACCTGGTCCCAGCGCAGTTGTGTTTCTTGGCACAGTTTTGCCAAGGTTTTCTTTAAGGTGTGGTTCATTTTTTCAGTTTGTCCTGAAGACTGTGATCTCCATGCAGCATGCAATTTCCAGATGATCTGTAATGCACTGCTTATGTTACAGGGCAGGGCAAGGGACAGCCCAAATCCCGCAAACCTGCCTGCTCTAAATAGGGTCTGCCATCCACCGCATCAACACAAAACATATGACACTTTAATGGGAAGGAACTTTAATACAACTAGGAAACAATACAGGAAAGGCAAAGAATCTAGTTTCTAAATCAAGCACCCAAAGTTACCCGTCCCCTCATGGGTAAAAGTCCATCCAAATGGGATTGGCCCAGAGCAAGGCCCCAAAACCTGCCACAAGTCTAAGACATCTTCCAGTGGGGACCCACAGAAAAGGGTCAGAAACAACCAGACAAGCCCAGAAGGAAAAAAGCAAAATTAAAATCAAGATAAAAGCTGCCATTATCACCTCCCCACGGGTCTCTCACCCACATCTGTGTCACCCAGTCCACAACCAAAAGGCAAGTGCACATTCTTCACGTGTCTCTCAGCCCCATGTGCCTCCTCCAGGTCTCCTTCTGGATCTCCATCCTGCTTCCTTCCTTTCTCAGTCTCCTCTTCAGCTTCTTCTCTCCCTGCTCAGCTCCACCCTCCATTTGGGTGGGGCAGGGAACCTGGAACCTCCCCCTTTCCTGGGGACCACCCTGTTACAATCCCCCCTTTTAATTTTTATTCCACCATATCTATGGTGGCTCAATCTCAGGGTGTAGTCTTAGGAGACAGTATTTTTTCAGGGTTACAATGTATGTAAGAGAAGCAACAATTAGTCAGCACCATTGTCCATTGTCCAAAATCACAGGGAAAAAAAATCTTAAAATGGTTCAACTTACGTAAAACACAAATTTTCTCAACCTTGATCCCAAACTTTTTAACAGCATAGCAAAAGTTTGCAAACTAAATCTACTTTTTAACCATTTTACCTATTTTTGTATAAAATCACAGGGCAGAATAACTAAACAGCAATTTTTAGCTGGCTTTGTTAGAATACTCCACATAGGATCAGAGCAAACCATTGGCATCCAGTTCATGTAGGCTTCAGGAACAAAGTTGGTCTCATCAGACTCCACCTGGGCTTTCCTCTTCTCGAGGGTACCCGGGCTTTGTTGGCCGGGTTGTCCAGTCCTGCCAATGGAGGCAAGTTTCTTCATCTTCTTTGGAGGTATTTAGAACCCTACAAACAAAGCAAACAGGTTCTCCTCTTCTTGGTTCAGCTCTGTTTCAACTTTCTGGAAGAACTCCACGCAAAGCCACACAATGAAACTCATGTCCAATTTTTTTTAGTTTAAGCAGACACGAAATCCCTATGAAAGTTATGCAAAAACAGACTCTGAGATAAGTAGCAAAAAATTACTACCACTATGTGTATGCTGTGTTGATATCAAGGGGAGAGAAAATGTGAACACAAGTTAGCTTTGCTGGGAAAAAAAACCGCAACCTTGCCGCAGGTCCTGGTCACTCAAAACAACAACAACACACAAAAAAAAACTATGTGGATTCAAAACAAAATGCAAAATAATTACCAGTATTATATCAAAGAAAACTTAGTAAATATCAGGTGTATTCAGTACTGTGTAGGAAATTTGTACTCTCAACAGTTCCATCAACAGGAATCTGTTGAGGTCTTTTTTCCCTATTTTTCCAGAAACAATTTCTGTCAATAAACAATCTAAGTATACAATATTACAAGGCGACAATCACCATTGACAATTTACATACATATCAGGTAGTGAGAGGTTTTATACACATTTTAGAAAACCAGTGTTAACATTTCTGTACATGCCAGTTTCACCATTTTCCCAAGTGACAATGCTTCCCTTCCAGTTTTACTTCACTAGGTAAGCCAAATAGAACAAATTCATCTAACACCTTTTCCAGAAGGAAAGGAAGAAACTTTGTGAAGTGTCTCAGGAGCTCTACTGAGGTTCCACAAAATTTCCTTGCATCAGCCAAATGACAGGCTACCAAATTTGTACTTGAATTTAGATTTCTGGGAAGCTTTGTTATAAATATCAGAAAAACAACAGAAATGTTAGGGGGAAAAGGATGTCCTAAAGCTAATTCCATACAGGCTTTGTGGACTCCACCCCCACTCCAGACCAAAGCCAAAGGACACGGGGAACTCCAAATCCCATCACCATCAAAGGGAAGGTTGCTGGGATCTGAGGGTGGGGTTAAGCAGCCAGGTGTGGTATAAAGCCAGACCCGTGGGCTTTGGGGAGGCGGGGGGGGGGGGTCCCCCATTTTGGCTCTCTGACAGCTCGCAACATCAGGCCAGCTCTGAGAGTGCCTTTTGGTTTCCAGGTCGGTGGATCAGGTAGGACTCATTAAAGACTTTATTTCCCTATTTTCTCCCTGAGTTGTACATTTCCTTAATTCCCTTTCCCTTGTAAATAAACCTTTTATTAACCTTTTGTGTGTGCCTGTAGTGGAGTATTAATAAGTCCCTTTTAAGTGTGTGGGTGAGGACCCACAGCCAGGCAACTCATTTTATATCCGGGTTGCTCCGTAACAGAAACAACAATATTCAATCTCTATGAAGGCACCAGCTTAGTTCAGTAGTACAGTGTTAACAATCAAACCATAACCTTTAGTTTTTCTCATAACTGGAGACTCTTTTTTTTTTTCCAACATCTATGGGCACCATGTATACCAATTTGTCAACCTCTAGAGGCCAAGACAGTTAGACACAAGGACATACAGACATACAACATATAGACAAAGACAGTTTTTTTTAGTTATGCCACGTGGAATATATTATGTAACTGCAGTTTTATTCCATAGGCTCAGAAAAAAACTCATAGTCCAAAAAAAAAAAAGTGGAGTGTTGATGGCAGAAATCAGTTTCCAGTTGTCATCCTATAACAGGGTGGTCCCCAGGAAAGGGGGAGGTTCCAGGTTCCCTGCCCCACCTAAGGGAGGGTGGAGCTGAGCAGAGAGAAGAGGCTGCAGAGGAGACTGAGAAAGGAAGAAAGCAGGATGGAGCCAGAAGGAGACCTGGAGGAGGCACATGGAGCCTAGAGACATGTGAAGAAACTGCGCTTCCCTTTTGGTCGTGGACTGGGTGACACAGATGTGGGTGAGACCCGTGGGGAGGTGACAATGGCAGCTTTTATCTTGATTTTAATTTTGCTCTTTTCCTGCTGGGCTTGTCTGGTTGTTTCTGACCCTTTTCTGTGGGTCCCCACTGGAAGATGCTTTAGACTTGTGGCAGGCTTTGGGGCCTTGTTCTGGGCCAATCCCATTTGGATGGAGTTTTACCCACGAGGGGATGGGTAACTTTGGGTGCTTCATTTAGAAACTAGATTCTTTGCCTTTCCTGTATTGTTTCCTAATTGTATTAAAGTTCCTTCCCATTAAAGTCTCATGTGTTTTGTATTGATGCAGCGGATGCAAAACCCATTTAGAGCAGGCAGGTTTGGCTGGGGTGGGAGGGGGGTTTGGGCTGCCCCTCTCCCTGTCCTATAACAATGCTACAAACCTAAGACTTTGTAAATAGGAAAAAGGAAGAAACGAAGAAACAGTTTTATTAATTACAAGAGTTACATGACCTTGTTTATCACTTTAGGATTATCAGTGTTTAAGTCTTTTTATTGGAAGCCAATTCTGGGGCATCCTGTATAGCAGCTGAAAAGAGTAAAATCAACAGTTAACTTTTAAGCAAAAGGAGTCATCTCTTGTTAGCCACCAAGCAGGCACTCCTTGGGTTTCCTGGAATAGAACCTGAAAAAGCAAAATCAAAATATCAGTAATTAACTTTCAATTAAAAGGAGTCATCTCCTTACTTCTGTTAGCCACTCTGGGACAGAAGCTAAAAGAGCAGATTCAACATCAAAGCACAGATTACACCTCCCCACACTAGGGAGGGACAGCAACAACACAGTACAATTACATGATGCACCACAAAGAGTGCTTTCCACAATACACCTTCCTGAGTAGGAAGCAGAAACTTAGAATCTTGTCTTGCACCAGCAATTAAATCCAGAATTCAAATGGCAAACATGCCCAAAACAAATTGTGTAGACAAAATTCACAGCAGCAAATCCTTTCAGACTCAGAGAAAATATTTTTAATTTTTCTGATCCAGACTTTGCAAAACTTCAAGTTATCTCCAAGAATCCATCAAGGCTACCAGCAATTACCAGTCACTGCTTAAGGCTACTCTTTCCTTAACACCCAGGTATACATTTGCTAATTTAAACACCACTGCTCCACAGTTGACTTGCAAAACCCCTCAGGCAGAGGTCAGGAAGTAGTCAAAGACAAAGCAACATATCACTGAAGAATCATGGTTGCCTTTAGAAATGCTAATGAGACAGCAGAGATCACAAAAAGAAAGGGAAAAAAAGGTCCAAAGTCCTAGCAACAAGAATCTCTGAATTTTACAAGGCCTGCAAAGTGGCCTCAGATGCCATCTTTCATCTGGTCACATGGTCCAACATACTACCTGAAAGGTCCATTCAGGAGGCTGGAATGCAAAAACCCACCAGGTAGCCCACCTGGGAACAGGAATGCAGAAACCTGGCTGGAGGATTCAGACAATGAGCCTCCCCCATCCCCCTACGGGTCTCTTCTCAGACAAAGAAACTTCCCCCGCCCAACAAACTTTTTCCCCCCCCCGCCCTACGAGCCCAGTTTCCCACCTGACCTCTCCTCACCCTATAAAACCCTGCTTCCCCCTGACAACGTGTGAGGCTTCACTGACCCCACCTTGGGTGCGTGAGGTCTGCCCAGGGCGCAATAAACTTTCCCTTCCTTTGAGAAATTTAGCCTGGCTCTCCTTTTCTTTACCACTCCGAACATTTCACTACCTAATCTTTTGAGTAAAACAATTTCCACAAAATCAAACGTCTTAGCAAGTTACTACAAACAAATTACAAACAGACACACAGAATCTTCACAAAGCCCAAGCCAGTTTTTCAACAGCAAACCGACATATGAAACAAACACACTAGAGAAACCAAAAATCACATTTGCGCTTCTGGTAGCCAGTGTCATAGTGTTAAGGGGAAAGGATGTCCTGAGCTAATTCCATGCAGGCTTTGTGGACTCCACCCCCACCCCAGACCAAAGCCATCAGGACTTTGGGAAAGACAAATCCCGTCACCACCAAAGGGAAGGTGGCTGGGACCTGAGGGTGGAGTTAAGCAGCCAGTGTTGGTATAAAAACCAAACACGTGGGCCTTGGGGGGCTCACTCTCTCACTCGCCTCCTGGCTTCACAGCTCCTGGCTTGCGGCCAGCTCTCAGAGTGCCATTTGGGATTCCAGATCATCGGATCTGGTAGGACGCATTTAAACCTTTGTCTCCCACTGCAACAGGGTTGCCCCTCTCCCTGTCCTGTAACACCACTTTTCTCCCTGAGTTGTTCATTTCCTCATTTGCCCTTCCCTTGTAAATAAACCTTTTATTAACCTTTCATGTGTGCCTGCAGTGGAGTATTGGTAAGTCCTTTTAAGCGCGCGGGTGAGGACCCACAGTCAGGCAACCCGTTTTGTATCGGGGCTGCCCTATAACAATAGGGAAGCCCAATTTCCCCATGGGGCTGACTAACTATGGATGGCTCTGCCCTAAATCACGCTGCTGATAAATCTGTTACAGGGAAGGGAGACGGGCAGCCCAGACCCCACAAACCTGCCTGCTCTGAAAAGGGTCTGCTATCCACCACATCAACACAAAACATATGACACTTTAATGGGAAGGAACTTTAATACAACTAGGAAACAATACAGGAAAGGCAAAGAATCTAGTTTCTAAATCAAGCACCCAAAGTTACCCGTCCCCTCATGGGTAAAAGTCCATCCAAATGGGATTGGCCCAGAGCAAGTCCCCAAAGCCTGCCACAAGTCCAAAGCATCTTCCAGTGGGGACCCACAGAAAAGGGTCAGAAATAACCAGACAAGCCCGGAAGGAAAAGAGCAAAATCAAGATAAAAGCTGCCATTGTCACCTCCCCACAGATCTCTCACCCACATCTGTGTCACCCAGTCCACGACCAAAAGGCAAGCACACTTTCTTCACATGTCTCTAGGCTCCATGCGCCTCCCCCAGGTCTCCTTCTGGATCTCCATCCTGCTTCCTTCCTTTCTCAGTCTCCTCTGCAGCTTCTTCTCCTCCCTGTTCAGCTCCACCCTCCCTTGGGTGGGGCAGGAAACCTGGAACCTCCCCCTTTCCTGAGGACCACCCTGTTACAATCACTGCATGAGTAATGTCAGAGACCAGTGCTGGCCCATTGTCACTCTGGATAGAGTCCGGCAACCCAAAGAAAGGGATTATCTCCTTTAGCAGCTGTTTTGCGACCTCGGAAGTTTTTTTCTGTCTTAGTCCTCTCCCCATCCTGTTACTGTTTCCCTGAAACACTGTCCTGTGTTCCCTTTGTACAAAAACAGTAGCAGGTTTCGATCTCCTGTCTTCTCTGTTGCTATAAACTCTAAATACCAAGTCCACTACCTGGGACAGACTCATCTCTGTGACGCCTCCACCTTTGTTAACTTTCTCCTTATGTCTGGGGCACTATGCATAATGAACGCCATAGTGATCAGACGAGTATTTTCTGGGGCATCTGGATTTATATCTGTGTGAGTGGTATATGTCTGGATAAATCTTTCAAGGAACTCCGATGGATCCTCATCAGCTCCCTGCTCAAGCTGTAAGATTTTATTGAAATATTTTGTTGTTGTTTGGGGATTCCCTGCTGCAGTCCTGCCAGTAACCATTTTTTATAGAGCTCTAACATCTCCAATCCCCCATTGTTGGGGTCCTAGTCGGGATCTACCACTGGGACAACCATCTCTGGCTTTGGGGATTCTCCATCCTGTTGGTGGAGATGGTCAACCTCCTCCCTGGCTTTCCTGAAAACCATTCTCTGCTCGTCCAGAGTCAGCAAAGTTTGAAGCATAGACTGTATGTCTGCCCAGTTAGGGCAGTGGGAGAGGAAAACAGAGGCAAAGAAGTTCGCCATCCTCTTAGGAGCCTGCCGGTATGAGGGGAAAGAGCTCCTCCAATTTAAGAGACACGCAGTGCTAAAGGGATGGTGTGACCAAAAGTACCCAGCAGGTCGCCCATGTTCATTCAAGCCACCCAACGGCATCTGTCAGAGAGGAAACTGTCCTGCTTCAGGGTGACCCTTCCTGCCAAAGTGGTGCCGCATCCAGTGTGGGGGGAGACGCCATTTTAGTTTCTTCCCTGGAGGGCAGCGGGGGTTGTGAAGCCTCAGGAGTCTGCACAGGAAGCACCTTGTTACTCTGAGGAGGATTCTGTCCTTATGCGTTTAAGGTGTTTAACAAATGATAATCCTCCTCTTCTAACTGCTCTCTTGCAGTCCTCATGGGAAGGGGGAGGTTTATTCCTTCTCTGTGCCATTACCCAAGCCTCTGCCACATCCAATTTATAGAGGGCAGCCTGTATCTGGTCCTGCACACTTTTAAAAACTTGATCTTGCATGCTTTTAAAAGTTTTATCCTGTATACTCTTAAAAGCTGACTCAAAAACGGTAGGGTTTTCGTCCCTAATGGCTAAATTAAGAGCGTGAATTTGTTGTTGCAAATTCTCAATAGGTGAAGTAGGACATTTACCTCTCATAAAAGAAAGAATGTAGCAAATGACACCTATACACATTACCAAAAAAACACGCAGAAGCACAGATTGTAAAGTAGGGATGGCTTGTAAACCACCCACTTATGTACACAGAACTAATATCATGTGCCATATACCAGGCTTTACCAAATTATTTACATTTATAAAACTGGTGGTAATATTTAATGTGTGCTTATGGTGACCAATGCAAGGAAAGTTACTTTGAGCTGGTCAGCCATGGTGTAACTTGGTCAACCACATTGAGCATCAAACTGTTACAGGGCAACCCCGATATAAAACAGGTTGTGTGACTGTGGGTCCTCATCCACATGCTTAAAAGGGACTTATTAATGCTCAACCGCAGGCACACACAAAAGGTTAATAAAAGGTTTATTTGCAAAAGAAGGGGAGATGAAGAAATGAATAACTCAGGGACAAAAAGAGGGAGATAAATTCGTGAATGCGTCCTACCACTTCCACTGACCTGGAATCCCAAAGGCTCGCTGAGAACTGGAGAAAAGCCAGGAGCCATGAGGCTAATGGAGTGATCCAAGCCCACATGGCTGGTTTTATACCAAACATGGCTGCTTAATTCCATCCTCAGTTCCCAGCAACCCTCCCTTTGGTGATCATGGGATTTGTAGTTCCCAGTGTCTTGATGGCTGGAGGTGGGGTAGAGTCCACAAAGCCTGTACGAAGTTTGCTCGGGACATCCTTTCACCCTAATAGTAGTAACTTAAAATGTGTCCCTGCTCTTCCACAGAGCAGTGAAATTGGCCCATTACATTAATGATACAATTTTAACACATGTAGATTTGTCTCTGCTGCAGGACACTCTGCTGGCCTTGCTGGAACATCTGTGAGAGAAGATGGGTGAGCTCACAGAACATTCAAGACCCAGGCATTGCTTCAAAGTTTTTGATAGTTTTTTAGTTTGGTAAGTCGTGCATTGTCCCAGAAGCTGTAAAATATAGACTCAAGTCTACCCTTTATAAGATGTAACCCCTAAGAATGTGAAAAGTATATAAGCTTTTGTAAGGATTTTGAGGTTCTGGAAGATTTCTATTCCCAACCTGGTACAGTGCCTCCCTTATATCACCTAGTAAGGCAAGGGAATGTATGAGATTGGATATTGGAGCACTAAACCAATGTTAAGACAAAGTACCAGTGAAGCAGACTAAAGCTCTGAGCCTCTACCATTTTAGTTAGATGTGCCCATGACTCAAAAATGCATGATTTGAGCTGTAGCAGAGACAACAGTGAAGTAGAGTAACTCCTAAGATCTTGGCCAATGCACTGGAATGAAGCATATACCCAATGTACCACCAAAGAACAATAGTTACTACCAGTATACACAGAGCCTCTAATACAGCAGCCAGTATGCTGAACTCTGAGAGGTTAGGCTGAAGATCATTCATGATGAACCCTAGCTGTTAACATTTTGCAGAGTTGGACTATTTTAAAGATATTAACCTTGTATCTTGAATAATGGAAAGATGAGGAGTGGATGATCACTAATAAGCCCTTGTGGGGGTAAAAAAAGTATGGAAGGACATTTGGGTCCACCTGCAAGAGTCTCAGGCAGTAGTCACTTCCACATCCGTATCCATAAGGCACTTACATCCCTTGGCAATTAAGAAGCAATGCCCTACCTCAGGTATAAACCCTAACAACTGACGCTTCAATAGATGAAGCAGATTGTGTGCACATAAACAGGGGCTGCTTTTGCACCCAGGCAGGGTGACACATTGCCAAGTATGCTGAATTGTTCTTGAAATATACTAACTTAATTTATGCAGAAATAGGATTTGCTGGGCCTCCCTGGTGGTGCAGCGAGTTGAGCTCAGCACTGTGAAGCTGTCCACAGCTTCTGCAGCGCAGGTTCGATTCCCAGACAGCCAGGGAGATTCCCACATGGCAAGGCAGACCTCTCCTGCCTCGCCCCCTGCTCCCCTCAGCAGTGTCTTCGGTCCATCTGCCTGTTCTGCTCCCCACTGTGTCTCTGGTGAATCCTCTCACCCTCCCACACCTCTGGCCTGTACCCCAGCTATTGTATAAATAAAAATAAATCTTTAAAAAAAAAGACATAGCATTTGCTGTTTTTTTCTACACAATCCCCAAATAGTCTGCAGCCATCCATCAGCATTCCCAACCAGTGAAGGGTTGGCAAAGTAATTATATTGGTCCCTTTCCTTTGACTGAGGGCTCTAAATATGCCCTGGTTTGTGTAGACACAGCATCTTTTCTAATCCAAACCTCTCCTTGTCACCGTGCAAACCAGACTGCCACCATTAGATGATTAAAGAGTTGAGGGCCATGTGCAGAAACTCTTGTTGATTAGACAGTAATCAGGAGTTATATTACATGATATGCAAAATTTAGCAAAATAACATGACATTGAATGTAGGTTCTATCTCCCCTAAAACCTGTAGGGTTGATAGAAGAAAAGATGGATTACTAAATCAGAAAACCACACTGGTGGGGTGAACAAAAGTACTGTTCCCAGTTTTAATATATTTAAATGCTCACCCAGTAAGGTTTATTGCCCCTCGTGCCAGACTGGGAAACCAGGCTGAAACATACTACAGAGTGAAGGTCTGGAAGTCATGGAAATTGCTACTGCCCCAACTCTCATTGTGGAATAACATAATATGCTGCTGACCCATTATGCTTGGCAAAGGTTTTATCAACTGGGATTTAAAATGAAGCACTATCAGATGCCCTGCCAACAACAATGCAAGCTCCCCAAAGGGACATGAGAGTTGTCCTACATGCACAGATGCCCCACTGATATCAGTGCAGTGTCAAAATCTCGCTAAAGGGGCATGAGGTATACCCACCCTAACAGACACTTTGCAGACAACAGCATGACCCTGGTGATTTCTGGGAAGAGGCCTGAATGTGGACTCAATATTAGACCTGCTACAGACATATGTGCATCCATGGTAGGCTCTTGGAAGTGGACTGAGTTTGGACCCAGCATATCAAACCCCCTTAGACGGGGCATTTCCACAGTAACAGAGATCCAACTATAGATTTGTTCCCTCTGATTTATGGCACCATCTATAGGAAAACTGAAAGTTCTTTTCTATTAATATTTAGAAAGCAAATAATGGAGAGATGGAAAAACACAACAAATGGCAATGAGTCCTCAGAGGAATACTGTACCATGGACAGAGAACAAATCTCCAGAAGCCAAGATCTGTTCTTCCTATCAGATACAGAGTTCAATATTGCTATGATAAAGAAACTCAAAGAAAAGGAAGAAAAAAAATTTTAAAAATTAAAAAAAGAAAAGGAAGAAAACCCAGGAAAACTGATCAAAGTTATATAAGAAAACTCAGAAAATAAATTAATATCCTGTGAAAAAGAAAGAACTAACAGAAGATCAAAATTGAAGTTTTAAACAAGAAAATAACAGAGCTGTATGCTGCACAAGATCAAAAGAAGAAATAAAAATTCTGGAGAAAGCTGTGGAAAGAGATTAGATCAAATGGAAGATCCAATAAGTGACCTTGAACATGATAATGCATAAAGAATCCATGTAGAAGAGAGTCAAAGAAAAAAATGAAGAAACACTTTAAGAATTATCCAACTCCATGAGGAAATGCAATATAAGAATAATGGGGGACCTCCCCTGTGGCGCAGCGGTTGAGCGCTGCGTTACGAAGCTGCCCACAGCCTCTGCAGCGCCGGTTCGATCCCCGGCTGCTCCCCGGCCACCAGAGGAGGGTCCCACATGGCGCGCAGACCTCTCCTGCCACCCACTGCTCCCCTTGCGGTGTACTTCGGTCCTTCCGCCTGCTCTGCTCCCCGCTCTGGCTCTGGTGAATTCTCTCACCCTCCTGCACTTCTGACTGTACCCAGTGCATGTATAAACAAAACAAACAAACAAACAAACAAATAAATAAATAAAACATGCCTCTATAACAAAAAAAAAAAAAGAAGAAGAATGGATATCCCAGAAGGATATCAACTGGTTTAATGAGGAAATCAAAGAATAAATTAAAAAATTGCTTCAAAATAAATGACAGTGAGGACACAACCTTCCAGGATTTAGGGAACCCAGCAAAAGTGGTACTAAGAGGGAAGTATATAACAATACAGGCCCATATCAAGAAACAAGAAAGATCTCTAATTAAGAATATCTCTCACCAAAGTGAATTAGAAGAGTAAAAAAAAACAAAAGCTAGTTTGACCAAACCTTCAAAAATAAGTGAATACCAATACTGCTCAAACCCTTTCAAAAAACTGACAGAGAGGGAACACATCCAAACACAATTAATGAGGCCAAAATTACCGTAGTAACAAAAATAGATCCAGACACCACAAAACAAACAACAATAAGAAAAAAAAACCCTATTGAACAATTTACCTAATGAACACAGATGCAAAAATCCTCAACAAAATTTTAGCAAACTGAATCCAACAACGCATAAAATAAATTCTACACCATAACCAAGCAGTATTTACATCAGGAATACAGGATAATTCAACATCTGAAAATAAAGCAACATAATTCACCATATGAATAGAAGATAAAAATCATATGATCGTATCAATGAATACCAAAAAAGCATTTGACAAGATTCAGCATCCATTTATGATGAAAACCCTCAAAACTAGAGATAAAGGGAAAATATCTCAATATAATAAAGTCATTATAATGACAAACCACAGCTACCATCATTCTCAGTGGGGAAAAATTGAAAATGTTTCCACTAAGATCTTGTACAAAGATGTATACTTTCACCAGTACTATTCAACAAAGATTGTATTATAATTCATAGCGAGAGCAATTAAGCAAGAGAAAGAAACAAAAGGAATCCATATTGGAAAAGAAGAAGTAAAGCTGTAATTAATTGCAGATGACATGATAATATACATAGAAAACACTAAAGATGCCTCTACAAAACTAATTGAAACAAACCATTTTAGCAAAGTGGCAGGTTATAAAACCAATACACAAAAATCAGTTGATTTTCTATATGGAAACAATGAGCTATAAGAAGATGAAATGAAGAAAACAATCCCAGTTACAATTACACCAAAAAAAAAATTAAATGCCTAGGAGTACACTTCACAAAAGAAATGAAGGACCGATGCAAAGAAAACTATAAGACATTAAAAAAAAAAAAATAGAAGACACAAAGAAATGGGAAGATATTCCCTGTTCATGGATTGGAGAAAATAACATTGTTAAAATGCCAGGCTACCTAAAGCAAGGTACAGAATCAGTGCAATCTCTATCAAGGCTGCAATGGCATTCTTCAAATAAATAGTAAAAAACAATACTGAAATTTACATGGAACCAGAAAAGACCCCAAATAGCCAATGCAATCCTTACAAAAAGAAGACAAATGGTAGTATCACACATCAAGACCCCAAAGCTACAATAATTTAAAATATATACATAGATACAAATGTGTGTGTATATGTGTGTGTGTGTGTGTGTGTGTGTGTATAGTGCTGAAACAAAAACAGATACACAGAAATAATGGAATAGACTGACAGTCCCACACATATATGGACTCTTCGTCCATGACAAAGGCACCAAGTATATGCACTGGAGTAAGGAAAGCCTCTTTAATGAGTGGTATTTGGAAAACTAGATATGCAAAAGAATGAAACTAGACCACTCTCTCATACCATACACAAAAATTAACTCAAAATGGATAAAAGATTTGATGTAAGACCTGAAAATCATATAATGCAGAGAAGAAAACATAGGCAAAACTTTCCATGACAAAAGTTTCAGAGATGTCTTTGTGGATTCCTCTCTAACAGCAAGTAAAACAAAAGAAAGTATAAACATTTGGAACTACAGCAAATTAAAAAACTTTTGCAAATTGAAAGAAATCATCACTGAAACAAAGAGAAAGAAAATAATTACATCACATCTGACAAGGAATTCATATCTAACATCTACAAAAAACTCTTATGATTCAACAAAAAGAAAATAAATAACCCAATGAAAAAAAAATGGGTAGAAGAGCTACGTAGACCTGTCTCCATAAAAGACATACAGATGCCCAACAAGCACATAAAAAAAAATTATCATCACTTAGGGTCAGGGAAATGCAAATCAAAACCACAATGACATTCCACTTCACACCTCTGAGAATATTCCATATCAAAAAAAAAAAAAAAAACAGGAACAACATGTGCTGCTGAAGATGTGACGAAAAAGAAACCCTCTTAGAATGCTGATGAGAATGCAGACTGCTCCAGATCCTATGGAAAACAACAAACCCTAGAAAGCTCACTGCAGAATGTGGTTACCAGATGGGGTGGGGGAGGGGATGGACAAGAACAAAGTGGGGAGAGAGCACAGTGGACTATGTATTGGTGGCAGGTGCAAGATGGCAACAACATCTAAACTGGGAGATCCTATATATTTTTTTTATTTATTTTTTTTTATTTTACACATTTTTTTAATAATAAATTTTATTTTTATATTCCCCATACAATTGCAGCCCCCCCATTCTGACCCCAATCCCTCCCCTCCCACCCCCGCCCCCTTAAAAGTGTCTCTGGTTCATAGTTTTTTGTTGATTTTGATTTTCACTTTCTTATAGTTATTCGTTTTCCTGGTCCCTTATTTAAGTTTTTTAGATTCCTGCTATGAGTGAGACCATCCGGGATCCTATATATTTTTTTAAAGATTTATTTATTTATTTATACAAGCACTGGGTACGGTCAGAAGCACGGGAGGGTGAGAGAATTCACCAGAGCCAGAGCGGGGAGCAGAGCAGGCAGAAGGACCGAAATACACTGCTGAGGGGAGCAGCAGGCGGCAGGAGAGGTCTGCATGCCATGTGGGACCCTCCTCCGGTGGCCGTGGAGCAGCCGGGGATTGAACCGGCGCTGCAGAGGCTGCAGGCAGCTTCACAACCCAGCGCTCAACCACTGTGCCACCGGGGAGGCCCCAGATCCTATACTTTTAAAACACAAACAACATTGTAAACAATGTTACCTCATTAAAATGTTAAATAAAATAAAATGAGATGTTTCGCTGGAGTGGGTAAGTTGCTTCATGCCCCTTAGGGAGGGGGAACCACTCAATGCCCACCGGTAACCCATTGCTCTGCTGCAAAATGGACCTGTTGGAATGCACTATATCTGGAATAAACATGCACCATTGAAAGAGGGGATAAAGTGGAGGTCCAGGTCTGTCAGATTCCACGCTAGTCCATCTCTTCATACCTGAGAGTACTGTCTTCCCCAGCCAACATATGTGGTATGTACAACCAGGTCAAATTCCCAAATCTGCCAACCTCCCTCTTTCCTCAAGGCCAGGTGGACATGTTCTATTTTCACTAGCATGGTCAGCTGACTGTCTGATTTTCCCCCTCTCCATTGGCCTGGAAGACAAAGTACATACAGAACCCCTTATTATATTCACTCAGGAAGTCTTAAATGATGTGCAACATGATGTGTTCTTATTAAACACTGAAATATCTCTAATAAGAAAAGCTGTCCTCCAAAATAGAATGACCTTACACATTACAACTACCTGGCAAGTAGGTGTCTATGCCATTGTCCAAACAGAATGTTTTATGTTTATACATGATGAATTTACTATAGATGTATGAAACACGTAAGAACACAAGTGTGACCCTGTGTGATCTGACTCCAGTCTACAGGACTTAATAAATCAAGGGTTTGGTCTTGTGGCTCTGAGTAGGAAAAGTCAAAGATTTTGGGAATCACTATTTTAACCTGTGTTTCCTACAGGTGCCTATATTGTTGCTGTGGCATCTGTCTCCAATACAGCCAGAAAGTTACCAAATTAGCTAATAAAACTCACTGCTGATAGTTCAAAGCACACTGCAGAAAAGGGATATGTGAAATTATAAGGGCCATGAGGAATGGAATGTTTGGAGGGTAATCAAAATAACGTGATTGCCTGTTGGCCTGGAAGTTGGATGCAGGAAATTAGGTGTCTCCACACCACAACCACCTACCTGAGAAAGTACATTCCACTTGCCTTCTTCCCTGCTGCCAGAAGCTGCCCAAAGACACATCCTGGAGATAAAATTTGTTGCTAAGACCATCTGGATAGGGCCTCCCCAGTGGCGCAGCGGTTGAACGCTGGGTTGCAAAGCTGCCCGCAGCCTCTGCAGCACCAGTTCGATCCCCGGCTGCTCCCCGGCCACTCCCTGGCCACCAGAGGAGGGTCCCACATGGCGCGCAGACCTCTCCTGCCACCCGCTGCTCCCCTCAGCAGTGTACTTCAGTCCTTCTGCCTGCTCTGCTCCCTGCTCTGGCTCTGGTGAATTCTCTCACCCTCCCGCACTTCTGACTGTACCCAGTGCTTGTATAAATAAATAAATAAAATAAAATAAAATAAATCTTTAAAAAAAAAAAAAAAGACCATCTGGATAGTGCATGTGATTAAACCCATGTATAGCCCTGGGCCTCCCTGGTGGGGCGAGGGGTTAAGCTTGCAGGTATGAAGCTATCCGCAACTACTGCAGCACAAGTTCGATCCCCGGTCAGGGAGGTGACCCACATGGTACAGCAGACCTCTCCTGTCTCGCCCACTGCTGCCCTCAGCAGTGTATTTCAGTAGATCTACCTGTTCTGCTCCCCACTCTGTCTGGTGAATCCTCTCACACCTCTGGCCTGTACCCCAGTTCTTGTATGCATAAATAATCTTTAAAAATACATATATAGCCTCATTAAAATTTTAATATTTGTGGGACAAGGGTAGAAAACTCTCTTGTGTTGCAGCATCCCAAGAAAAAGCCTCTGTGTAAGTTCTCTTAGTGATTAAAAATGCCACCTACCAATATGGAAATATCTCTTTTTCTTCAATCTCTCTTTACCTTCTGTGTATGGTCAGCCTCAGATTACATCTGGGTTGTATCCCAGCAACCTAAAAGGTATGTTAGTTATGCCTCAATTTTTTAAATCTATGATTAGCATAAACTTAATAAAAAAAATACTCAGCAGACAGATAACACATAACTATGTTTAATTATCTTAAAGCTCTATAGCCACATTAATGGATTGAATGTATTCCCTGTGGAGGGGAACTGGAAACAGAAAAACTTGCAACTGAGGAGATGCTGCTGGCAGCACACAGACAGGCTCCCGGGTCAGTGCTAAAAGCAACATCATAGCTGTATAACTTGGGGTAGGAGTTATAGGAGGTGACATGGTGACTGAGTCAGAGTCCTGTAGGACTCTAATCTCAGAGGGACAGACTAAAAGGAGTCTGAGAATTCTGGGTAAGGACAGGCAGGCATTACAGAAGAGCAAAAATCAATCCCCATCAAAGTATCCTCAGGAGTCAGTGCAAGAGCCCTGTAGGAGAGAGACAGAGATCAGCTCAGGGGACCCAGCAGGACATACATCTCACCTTCCCTTGTGGCTACCACAGCATCAGAGAAAGCTGAGCTCAGGTCTATTGTCATCACAGCCACTAATATCTGTATAGAGGAAAAATCAGCCAAACAGGACAGAGCACTTCAGCCCTGTGTAGATGTGCGTGAGGTGGGGAAGCAGCTGTTAGCCCCTTCATGAGACAAAGGTTTCAAACATTCTAGTAAATGTAATAACTCACCTTCTTTCCATCACTAGTGGAAATTCACTATAAATTCACACAGCAAGTAGCCACCAACATAGGGCTCATGATAGTGGGCTTGACACCCAAGATGTGGCTCTGACTCCAAGTTTCACAGAAAGATGCTACCAACATCATTGCCTGGCTCTGAGGAGCAACCTTAGGAGCATCCTTCAGAAACTGGGCAAATTCTCCCCTAACTCTTGATGCTGTAGCAGGAATTAGGCTATAAGCCAAGAGCTTTGTGCTCAGTTACACTCACCTCACACCCTATCTTCTTTCACCCATTCCCAAACTCCCCCCACCCCAATTAAGTCAGAGCAGAAACAGTACCTGCTGGCGAAGGCCCATGAGGTCCTACAAAAGAAATTTATAGAGAGGAAAGTCTCATTACTCATTACACAGGCAGCCCCTCACTCACCCCAAAGGGAAATTAAATAAGCCACTTAAAAATGTATTTCCTCCCTACTCATCAACCACAAGGCTTTAACTGCCTGAAGGTAAATCACTCAAAAGAAATGAAAGTGGCATGTAAAAGAAAGGAAGCCAATGCCTAGACTCTCTTAAAGGAGGAAACTTTCAGAAAGGAACCAGTGAGACAAGGTTGAACAGTAAGAAAGCCCTAGAATATACTACCCCTGTTACATCTGTGGTCGGGCTACCCTTCAGCCACTAAAATCTTATTCCAAAGTCTCCCCCTAAGTTCCATCTCCTCCCATCACCAGCCCAGGCCCCTTTCTTTTCAGCATCAAGAAGAAAGAACTACAACTAAAGACAGAAGCCTCCCTGAGCAAAGGGTCAGGCCCAGCTCATCTTCCCAACTTCCTCAGAGTTACCTTTGAGGTAAGTTCCTCAACTTACCTTTCTGGTTCTTGTGATGGATAAAAAGGCCCAGCCCGAGGAAGATCAGCCCCAGCACGAAGCCCCCAACGCCACTCAGCATCTTGCTCTGGGCAGAGTCAGACTGTGCCCCTGGGGATCAGAACCTGAATGTTAGCTTTTGCCCCCATCCACGGTGTCCCAATAGGAAGTCTGAAGTCCAGGTACAGCAGGCAGGGATAACAGGGGAACATAGACCTCCTTTCTGACCAACCCTAGGGTGGGAAAGGACCTGCCAATAAATCCTTGGATATAGTGGGTAGATGAGCAAGGGGAGGGACACATCCATCACCTTAACCCTATCATCCCAGTCACCAGCCAAAATAGTCACTCAGGGCTGGTTTCTGGGGTTATGATATGTAGTGATCCCTAGATACTAGAGTGATCCCTCTAGTATCTGGAAAGAAAATGAGATTAGGATTCTTCTGACACCCCCACCAAAAGAGAAGTGATCTAGTCTCTAGATTTCTAGCTCAGTATTAACATCAGGAATAAGGGATTAGAAGGATGAACTAATCCTTTTGATTTGTGGGACCCAAGGAAAAAGTAAACAAAGCGCCCCTTACTCCAGTCCACAATGATGGGGCTCTGGAGGCTGGGGTGTTCCACATGGCAGGTGTAGACATCTCCACGCTGGGGGGTCATTTCCAGCATCACAAGCATCTGGAAGGTCCAGTCCCCATTCCTAATGAGGGGGGTGGACACGACACCAGCTGTCTCCTCCTGGTCATTCCGGAACCACCGAACTTTGACCTGGCCGGGGTAGAAATCTGTCACCGAGCAGACGAGCAGGTTGTGGTGGTTTAGAGCCTCTGTCCTGGACAGGGAGATGGTCACTGTAGGTTTCACTGAGGAGAGCAATAGAGAGAAGACATAGTAAGATGTCTTCCCAAGGGGAAGAGTCCTTCATTGGGTTCAAAGTTCTCGGATCCCTAGATTCCAAGTCCTAGATTAGGATCTGAGTTTGACCACTTTATTTGCTTAAATAAACACATTAATCAGTTTACTTGTCAGTCTTAAGAGATAACAATCATTCTACTGGAGTTACTCTATTGATACTAATTGATAGACATTTCAACACTCACTTAAGCTCTTTAAAATTATAAACAGCTATATTATGGAATTTTAAAATTTTTTAAATTTTATAATTTTTTTTAATAGAGGCATGTTTTATTTATTTGTTTGTTTGTTTGGTTTATACATGCACTGGGTACAGTCAGAAGCGCGGGAGGGTGAGAGAATTCACCAGAGCCAGAGCAGGGAGCAGAGCAGGCAGAAGGACCGAAGTACAGTGCTGAGGGGAGCAGCGGGCGGCAGAAGAGGTCTGCGTGCATGTGGGACCCTCCTCTGGTGGCCGGGGAGCAGCTGGGGATCGAACCAGCGCCGCAGAGGCCGTGGGCAGCTTCGTAACCCAGCGCTCAACCGCTGCGCCACCGGGGAGGCCCAAATTTTATAAAATTTTAAAAAATAAAAATAACAAACCTGAACTTCTTTCCCCCACACCTAAGGAAGGTGACCCTCAGGAGTGGCCCTAATTACTCACACTAGGACAGTGACGCTGCTTTCTGTTAGTCCTACTCTCCTTGGTAGAAGAAATCCAGCCTCTCTAACTCTCCTGCTGGCCACGCGATCATCAACACTCATCATGGCCTCAGGAATATATCAGACTGAGAATTAAGAATTACAGACATTCTATGTCCAACAAAGTAGGATGCACTGGCCATCTCATCCTTCCTACAAAGCAATGTTTCTCAAACACGCAATATTCTATAATCCTGAGCCTGTAATCTAAATAAAATTTGAGAGTAAGAGCATGTCTTAAAATAGGTATTTAACAAAACATCTATCTCACCTTTTAACCAAACCTAAGCTTAGATGTCCTTTTATGATGACCCTCCTCACAAAAATTTATATTAAATACATAAACTTCCACCTCCACATCAATGCCACCTATATTCAATTCATTTGTTGATTCATTTGTTCATCCAGACAACAAACATAAATTTCATAAGCATTGGAAATTTAGAAGTAACCAACAGACCAAGGTCCCTGCCTTTACAGAACTTGCAATCTAGTAACAGAGACAAAAAAAAAAAATGTTATTTCAAAATGTTTGAAGGAAAAGGGAATCTTGAAGAAAAATAAATGTCTGCCCATGCCTCTGTTCCTGTATCATCTCAGATTGCTGCTCATGGTCAAATACAACCCACCTTTCCTTACCTACTTTACATATCTGATCCTTTATTTCTATAGCCATATTACTGCACCTTCTATATTCCCTTCATGTGAAACTATATTAATAATTCACATCATTTTATTTATTTGATGGTACATTACCTTGTCTCATTTTTCTCTTTTTCCCCTAATATTATTTTAACATTCAAGTGAATTTAATTACTAGCTGCTTATCCTACTCCATCCCCTTGCTGTTAATGAAGAACTTCCTAGTTCTGAATTCAGACACTATTATCATGAACATTCTCCATAAAAAAATACTATGAGGTTCTTACAATCTGGATTAATAAAAATGTAATGTTAACATAAAAGTATAACTGGATCCTGCTGAGCTCAGCAGGCTATCTGGCTCTCAATTAAATTACACTTGTGAGTCATCATCAGGTTCTCCTTGCTGAGATCTCACTGGCATCATGGCCAAATATATGGACTTACAAAAATTTGTTCAACTTAAACAGATTAGGAGTAAAAATAAAGAGCTTGAGTTCTTGAGAAAAAAATGTTAGAATAATTTTTATTTAAAAAGAACAGGAATAGTAAAAACAGAAGTTTTCAGTGCTCTTAGAATGTGGATAAGAGACATCAAGAAAGTGTAAAGTCACCTAAAATTTATGTGACTATGTAGAAGTAACATTGGGTAATTAGAGATTGATTAATCGTGAAATTTCAATGCCCGAAAAGTACCATTTTGTACACCCACATTGAAAATAAGCAGTAATAGACTTAATTGTTGATTTTGATCATCACTAGCCATAAGGAGGCTTTGCTTCCATTTGCTTCCATTCCATTCCATTCTATATACATGTACTAAAGAACATGATGACTGTCGTGTACTTTGATGGAGGCTTTAGAACCTGGCGAATAACTGTGAGCTAGTTACTTAAAATGTTTATTATGTACCAATATCAGCACATATAGAGTGGTGATGCTAATCCCTAACACTCAAGGTAGTCGTGAAATTAAATGGCATAACTTCGAAGCTGCTTCATAAGTAATTGTCTGGAAATAGGTGTTCATTAACGACTAACATTAACTTTTGAAATGTCTGCCCCTGAAGTGGATGATGATGCCAGGAGAAAGAGAGACAGGGAGAGAGGAGGCAGGGTTTAGACCAAAGATAACCTGAAACAATTTTTACTCAATGATTTCACAGCATCAATTTATTTACTCCAAAATTTCAGCTCTTCTTAATGTGCCACTTGTTAAGCTTTAATAAGAAATAAAAACTCTGGGCCTCCCCAGTGGCGCAGCGGTTGAGCGATGGGTTGTGGAGCTGCCCGCAGCCTCTGCAGCGCCAGTTCGATCCCCCGGCTGCTCCCGGGCCACCAGAGGAGGGTCCCACATGGCACGACATAACTCTCCTGCCTCCCTCTGCTCCCCCTAGCAGTGTGCTTTGGTCCTTCTGCCTGCTCTGCTCTCCCCTCTGGCTCTGGTGAATTCTCTCACCCGCCCCGTGCTTCTGACTGTACCCAGTGCTTGTATAAATAAATAAATCTTTAAAAAAAAGAAAAAGAAAAAACTCTACAACTACTTTTTCCCATATTTTGCATTCACAAATTCTAAATTACTAAAAGCCCAGTCACTAAGAGTTTGCTTTAAAGCATTAAGCAAAAATCAAGACTACATGGTATATATATATATATATATATATATATATATATATATATATATACACACACAATGGAACACTACTCAGTGATTAAAGAAAAAAAAAAGATAAACTCACAGCATTTGCAGCAACATGGACAGAACTGCAAAGGATTATGCTAAGCAAAGTAAGACAGAAGGAAAAAGACAAATATTGAATAGTTTCACTTATACAGGTTGACTAGATCTGAGGCAGGCAGCAGGGGAGGATCACGGAGGGGGTCAAAACAAGGGAGGAAAGAGCACAGGGACTATGGTGATGGATCATGGGTGCTGAGGTGGTGAGAGAACTATTGGGACTACAGTCAAGGGGAGAAATCAAATACTGTCCAAAAATTAACAATGATATAAGAAAATTAATTTTTAAAAAAAGTAAATCTCAACACAGAGAGAAAAATATTTTTAAAATAAAGCATTAAGCAAAACAATGATATACAATGATAATGATAAAATTAACAATGATATAAGAAAATTAATTTTTTAAAAAAAGTAAATCTCAACACAGAGAGAAAAATATTTTTAAAATAAAGCATTAAGCAAAACAGTAAAGAATAATTTAATAAAGTCAGTTTTTATGGTTCTGTTTACCCTTCTGTTTTCTCTTGAGCTTATGTGGATGGGCAGTGAGTACCTGTAATCATTTAAATGCACAAAGGTTTGAGCTCATGCTAAGTGCCAGGCAGTGTGTCAGGTATTGGGCATACAAGCTCCTCTCCTCAAAGACGTCAAAGACTAGTGATAAACATTTAAGAAAACAGAAATGAAATGGATAATAATTTGAAAGCAAAAAGTCAAACTATAGGGTGTCGCTCATACATGACCACGTGAGCAAGGTGCCCCGTGCAGTCGGAGGCTGCCCTAACCGCAACCCTCCCCGGCCCCAACCTTCAAGGGTCTCAGAAGCTTGACCCCCAAAGGCGGATTACGCAGTGGGAGCTCCCCAGACAGGCTGGCAGGCAGGAGTTGGGAGGGGTGGGGAGAGGAAGACAGTGGGGGCACAGGGCACCGCTTAGTGAAAGGTGAGTACGTGGAGGACACAGGCCTGAGGCACCGGGAGGGTGTGCGGAGCTAGAGGAAAGAGCTGTAGAAGTGGGGCCTCACCCGCAAGCCTGTCCGCCCCCGCCACCAACTCTTTCGGTGGCGACGCCCCTCCCGCCGCCCCGCCCGGGCCCCGCCTCCCCGCCGGAGCCCCGGCCTCCAGCGCGCTGTGGGTGCCGGCAGGGACCCCGAGGCCGCGCTCCCCGCCCGCCCCGCGCCGAGCTCCTCCCCCGAGAGTGGGCCGCGAGGGCGAGCCCCGGCGCTCACCTGCTCGCTGCCAGGTGAAGGGGGCGGCCACCTCGTAGTTGTGTCTGCACACCGTGTCCACCGCGGCCCGCAGCTGCTCCAGGCTGTCCTTCTGTGTGTTCCAGTACTCGACGATCGGCCGCCCCCACGCGGCAACCGTGATGTGCTCCCCCACGTCGCTGTCGAAGCGCGCGAACTCCTCCCGGTTGTAGATGTAGCTGAACACAAACCGCACCCGCCGCGTCCCGTCGGTGTAGTAGCACAGGGCCTTGTCCTGGAACACGGAATTCTCTGCGGGAACCACACCCGCGGCTCAGCCCGACTCAGCCCCCAACCCCGCCGCCGCCGCCGCCGCCGCCCTTCCCAGGCCGCGCTGTTGGCAGAGACCCCTGAAAACCTGCTCCCCTCAGACTCTCCTCCCAACCCTGTGGGGGCCGCTGGCTCGGAACCTGCCGCGGGCTCTGAACCCGGGTCCGCAGGCGGCGCTCCCCCAACCCCGCCGCCCGCGCTGCTCGGGGCGCCCCCCTCTGAGGGGAAGATGGAGGACAGTGTCTCTGAGGCCAGGCCCGGGGGTGAGAGACCCGAGCCAGACAACTGAGTACAGGTGGCGGTCGGGTTCGTTTTACGTCGATCCCCGTATTTAGTGGAATCAGAAAATTCTCACATGAAATCTCATTTTCCGCAGAGCTCCAGGGACTCTCGGGACAAACAAGCGTCCAAGAAGCAGGAGACTTCAGGGGAAATGATGAGAAGGTCTAGAGTTAAGTGCTCGTCCTCACCCTCGCGAGCAGATTCTCAGTGTCTGGCCGGGCGCCCTCCTCCCCTGCCCGAGCCCGCTCACGTCACGATTTGACCGAAACCAGTGAAAATGCAAGCTGAGCCGCCCTGTCTGTGGCCACCCAGCCGGCTGCGCTCAGACACTGAACTTGCACAGACTCGGGAATGCAGAGTCCCCTTCCTCCAATACCCAGACGTCAGAGAGCCCTGCATTTCCCTACCCCAGAGCCCCACAGTATTTAGTCCAGACAGGTCTGGGGGTGGGGGAGCAAATAACAAATCCTGCTACGTCTTCTCTGGAGAAATTCTTATCTTCAAAAACCACTACCATTGATAAGCCATGCTCCTCGCCCTGCACAGGCAGGAGAGCAGCTTGTCTCCCTCATGGTGTGACAGCAGGCTTGAGCCCAAGGGCTGGGGAGTGTCCCCCACTCTCTCATTAAAAGGCAGAAATGAGAATTTACACAGCTCTTTCCCAAAGAGAGGAAATGCGTGATTTTAAAAAGAAAAAGTGTTCTGAAATCAGAGAACCCCCCACACTCAGCCCAAGGGTCCCTCAGAGTCTGTTCTGGGGGGCAGGCACCCTGCACTTACTTGGAGACTGTCTGCCCTCAGTCCCTGGGGCGCTCAGCGCCACCAGCATCACCACCACGCCTGCTGCCCACAGGCTGCCGGGGATCCTCAGAGCTGTCTTCCCTGACATGATTAGGAACCAAGGGGCAAGTATGGGTAGTCAGCACAGCTCGCAGCTGGTGGCTATGATGGACCCCTTCAGCGACTAAAACCCTGGGAACCTCCAGCACAGCAGGATTGGAGAGGCCACGGAGAAGGAACCAATCAGCACTGGCGCTGCAGCACATCATCTGTCTCTGGGCAGACTCTTTTTCTGAAGGTTCTCAATCTAATGCCTGGCACTGTGTCTTCATCAATTTGTACCTTTTGAGGTAAAATGTTGCTCTCAGTTATCCCAGATCTAAAAATTGAATGCCTTGGAGTTTAAAGAACCTAAAAGGAACGGTGATTGTAGAGTACACATCTTTGTGTTATTTATTTGAAACCTATTTTTTTTTTGGTAGGGAAAAAAAGAGGGGAATCGTACTTCAGGGTAAAGGAAAGTTATTGTTGGGAAAGTGTACACACTGAGGAACCTTCAGTTGTGGTGGGAAGAGAATCACTAATGTGCTTTATGTCAGCAAACGACAGAATCTCTTTTGCCTGACACTTCTCTTTGTAAAATGTGTTTTATATCTGGAGATTTGTATATAAACTTAGGAGCAGTATGATTTGTTTACTATTGCAAAATGTTCCTTAACTGTCATGTGTAACTGTTGGAATAACAGATTATTCCAAGAAAACAAGCAAAAAGAAAAAAGAAAAAAGACAGCTAGCCCTGCTGGTGAGTGACTCTTCACTATGTAAGAATCTATTTCATTCATGCTCTTTGTGTAAAAGTATTAGAAAAGGTAATGAATTTAGTGTTTCTCTTATAAGCTCTCCAACTGTTTAAATCCTCCCTGAACCGTGAAGGTTCTTCTATATCAGAGAAGGCACAATCCACAAACACTCCAGCATTCAAACAGTCACCTTTGATTTCAAGGACAGAGAGCAAAAGATGAGGAGAAGCATTTTCTAGGCCCTGAATATGGTTAATGAGGGAGCAGAGGCATAGGGTTACAGATTATACTGTACCTACAACATCAAGTATCAAAGAGAGGAAATATCCATTTTTTAAATAAAGTTGTTAACAAATACCTCTTCCCCAGGAGCAGTAGTAAATGGTTATAGAGCAATTAGAACAGTGATGGCAAACATAAATAAAAAGAACAATAAGTATCTTCCTCTTCCCCTCTTCTCTTCCCCTCTCTCTTCCCTGAATTTTAGGATCGCCTTTCAAAACAGAGAACAAAATATAAAAGCAGACCATAAGGAAGTTACCAGGTACAAAAAGAAATAGGATGTGGCAACAAGAAGCGCTCACTGGTGGCACGCAAAGGCACTGTGACTCCGACATTCTGGATTCGGGACACAGTCACAGAACACCTGACTGGAAAATTAGTCATGGGCTTCCACCAGCAGTGGTGTATCATGATCTGGGTAACCTAGAATGAGGTGGGTTTCCCTACATGAGATGGCAGTGTAAAGAGGGAACATCAAATAACCTGGGATAGAGTTTGGGGACAAGGAAAAATGGTCAGAGAGGGATATTGAAGGTGCCCTCCTTGCTTTAGCCCTACCTAACTCAGGGCTCTTCGGAATAGACAGAATTTTGGTCCCTCCCCTTCCTCCTTTGCTAGTGGGGAGACTCAGTAGCTCTGTTCCAAGACTGTGCGGTGGAGGCTGAGTCGAACACGGGGATTTCCCAGTCTCACAGGCCAGTTCACACAGACTTTTCAACTAGCAACAAAAGTGTGATCTTAGAATTCTTTTGCTGATTGGCTAACTCTCATGGAAAAGGCTCCAGTTTGGGCTTCTACCTTCTTGTTAACTTTTTACAGTAAGCATTCTGTCAAATGTCTAAAAACTCCATTTTGGTCACATACCTGAGTGTTCTATGCTCCTCACCCTTGTGATCAGGGGACCCCACCTGTGAGTTATGACACATCTGTGTGGTTTTGTTTCTGATAGTTTTGTCCCCCTTCCCAAAAACTCAACAGATCCCAGAGGTACTGTCATGTAACAATATTTTTCATACACCTGCAGAGTTAAGATCCTGGATTTCAAAGATGAAAATACATGGTTCTGTCCTCTAAGAATCAACAAGTACTTCAAATTAACAAATAGCATGTGTGTTAATTGTAGGTGTTCATATTTGTTGTATCTGTACTCAATAAAGTAAAATTGAACATGAAAAAATTTATTAATGAAAACATTGAATATTGACTTAACTATTAAATTAATGTTAACTATTAAAGCACTTTATACTCTGCCTGCATTCCCATTTCTTTTTTTTTTTTAAGATTTATTTTTTTACTTATACCAGAGCTGGGGGTATAGGCCAGAGTCTCAGGAGGGTGAGAGGATTCAGCAGAGACAGAGATGGAAGCAGAACAGGCAGACTGACAGAAAGCACTGCTGAGGGGAGCAGCAGGCGAGGCAGGAAAGATCTGCCTTGCCATGTGGGTAGCTCCCTGGCCGGCTTAGAATCGAGCCAGCACTGCAGAGGCTGCAGACAGCTTCACAGCGCTGCACTCAACCTGCTGTGCCACCGGGGAGGCCCTGCATTCCCATTTCTGACTTGATCCAGCTTCCCAGTATCTCAGGGAGAGGACAGGTATTCTCATCTGATGCCCCAAATTTTTCAGCTACCACCCAAGGGTGGCCACGAGTTCAGGGGATAGTAGTAAAGAAACAAACAGTTCTTAATTGGCTGTCACTCCATGGTTCAACACTGAGAAAAAGACAGAAACACCCATTTACCTGTCTTCCTCTGAAAGAGGTGTATTTGTATATTTTAAAAATCTGCTGCCTGAGATTCTGAATTCCAATCATCATAAATCTAGGCTCTGATTGAAATCTTCCCCTTTGTGAGATTGACAGTTCTTGACACACCCTCAAATGCCAGAAGCCACACAAATATTCTGATTGGACCAGCAAAAGGACAACAACACAGGGAGCAAAAGAAAATGAAGAAACAGAAGATATGTTCCAAATGAAAGAACAAGATTATAACTCAGAGAAAGATCTATGAGGCAGGGCCTCCCAGGTGGAGCAGTAGGTTGAGCTCAGCTCTGTGAAGTTATCTGCAGCCTTTGCAGCGTGGGTTCGATTCCAAGCCGGCCAGGGAGATACCCACAGGGCACAGCAGACCTCTCCTGTCTCGCCTGCTGCTCCCCTCAGTGCTTTCAGTCTTTCTGCCTGTTCTGCTCCCAGCTCTGTCTCTGGTGAATCCTCTCACACTCCCACGACTCTGGCCTATACCCCAGTTCTTGGATAAATAAAAATCTTAAAAAAAAAAAATCTATGAGAAAGGCAGGTTATTATTTTTTATTTGCAATTAATAATTTTATTTTTTTAATTTTTTACATCATTTTTCACTTTTTTTTTTTTTTTTTTTTTTTTTTTTTTTTAAATAAATTTTATTGTTATATTCCCCATACAATTGCAGCCCCCCCATTCTGACCCCAATCCCTCCCCTCCCGCCCCCCTAAAAGTGTCTCTGGTTCATAGTTTTTTGTTGATTTTGATTTTCACTATCTTATAGTTATTCATTTTCCTGGTCCCTTATTTAAGTTTTCTAGATTCCTGCTATGAGTGAGACCATCCGGTATTTTTCTTTTTCTTTTTGGCTTATTTCGCTGAGCATGATCCCTTCCAGCGCCATCCATGTTGCTGCAAATTGCATGTGTTTATCTTTTTTGAATGCTGAGTAATATTCCATGGTATATATGTACCACATCTTCTTGATCCAGTCATCTATTTTTGGGCATTTGGGCTGTTTCCAAAGCTTAGCTATTGTAAACAGTGCTGCTATAAACATAGGGGTGCAGGTGTTCTTTGGAATTGATGTTTCTGTGTCCTTTGGGTAAATACCTAGGAGTGGAATTGCTGGATCATATGGAAGCTCTATGTTTAGTAGGTCCAGAAATCTCCACACAGCTTTCCACAGTGGTTGGACCAGTTTGCACTCCCACCAACAGTGCAGAAGAGTTCCTTTTTCTCCACACCCTCGCCAACATTTGTTGTTGCTAGTTTTTTTAATATGTGCCATTCTCACTGGTGTAAGATGGTATCTCATGGTAGTTTTGATTTGCATTTCCCTGATGACAAGTGATGTTGAACATTTTTTCATATGCCTGTTGGCCATTTGCATTTCCTCTTCAGAGAAGTTTCTTTTAAGCTCTTCTGCCCATTTTTTGACTGGATTATTTTCTTTGTTGTTGTTGAGTCTCATCAGCTCTTTGCAGATTTTTGTGATCAGTCCTTTATCATTAGTGTTGGGTGCAAAGATGTTCTCCCAGTTGGTGGGGTTTCTCTTTGTTTTTGTTATTGTCTCTTTTGCTGTGCAAAAGCTCTTTAATTTGATGTAGTCCCAGCTGTTTATCTTTGCCTTCACTATCACTGCTTTGGGTGATGTGTCTGTAAAGATGTCTCTGATGTGCAAATCACGTAGTGTTTCGCCTATATTTCCTTCTATATATTTTATGGTTTCAGGTCTTATGTCTAGTTCTTTAATCCATTTTGAGTTGATTTTTGTGTATGGTGTGAGGTGGTGGTCAAGCTTCATTCTTTTGCATGTAGCGACCCAGTTTTCCCAGCACCATTTATTGAACAAACTTTCTTTGCTCCAATGCATATTCTTTGCTCCTTTGTCAAAGATTAGTTGACCATAAATCTGTGGGTTTATTTCTGGATTTTCTATTCGATTCCATTGGTCTGTATGTCTGTTCTTGTTCCAATACCATGCAGTTTTGATGATTATGGCTTTGTAGTATAGTTTGAAGTCTGGGAGTCTGATGCCTCCATTCCCTTCTTTTTTTTTCAGGAGAGCTTTGGCTATTCGGGGTTTTTTGTGATTCCATATGAATTTCATCAATAATTGTTCTATTTCTTTGAAGAATGACATTGAAATTTTGATTGGAATAGCATTGAATCTGTATATTGCTTTTGGAAGGATGGCCATTTTAATAATGTTTATTCTTCCAATCCATGAGCAGGGGATGTCTCTCCATTTCTTTGTGTCTTCTTCTATTTCTTTTAACAGTGTTTTATAGTTTTCTTTGTATAGGTCCTTTACCTCTTTTGTTAGATTTATTCCCAAATATTTGATTTTTTTTGTTTCAATAACAAAAGGGATGGTCTTTTTGATTTCTTCTTCTTCAGATTTATTGTTTGTGTATAGGAAGGCTACTGACTTTTGCGTGTTGATTTTGTATCCTGCCACTTTACTGAACTGATTGATGAGTTGAATTAGCTTTTCTGTGGAGTTTTTGGGGTTCTCTATGTATAATATCATATCGTCTGCAAATAGTGATAGTTTGACTTCTTCTTTTCCTATTTGGATTCCTTGGATGTCTTTCTCTTGTCTTATTGCCCTGGCTAGGACTTCCAGTATTATATTGAAAAGCAATGGTGAGAGTGGACATCCTTGTCTTGTTCCAGATCTTAATGGAATTGCTTTCAGCTTTTCACCATTGAGAATGATACTGGCTGTTGGCTTGTCATAGATGGCCTTTATGATGTTGAGGTATGTTCCTTGTATCCCAAGAATTTCAAGGGCTTTTATCATGAATGGGTGTTGCACTTTGTCGAAAGCTTTCTCAGCATCTATTGATATTATCATATGGTTTTTATATTTCTTTTTGTTGATGTGTTGGATAACGTTGATTGATTTTCGGATGTTAAACCATCCTTGTGCCCCTGGAATGAATCCAACTTGGTCGTGGTGAATTATCTTATGGATACATTGTTGGATTCTGATAGCTAAAATTTTATTGAGGATTTTTGCATCAGTGTTCATTAGGGAGATTGGCCTGTAGTTTTCCTTTTTTGTGTTGTCCTTGTTCGGTTTTGGTATTAGTGTAATGTTGCCTTCATAGAACGTGTTTGGTATTGTCCCTTCCTTCTCAATTTTTTGGAAGAGTTTGTGAAGGATAGGCACTAATTCGTCTCTGAATGTTTGGTAGAATTCATTTGTAAATCCATCAGGTCCTGGGCTTTTGTTTTTGGGGAGGTTTTTGATTACCATTTCAATTTCGCTAATTGTAATTGGTCTGTTTAGGTGTTCTATTTCTTCTTTATCTAGCTTTGGGTGATTGTAGAGTTGTAGGAATTTGTCCATCTCCTCTAGATTGTTAAACTTGTTTCCATATAACTGTTCATAGTAGTTACTGATTATTCTTTTGATTTCTGCTGTGTCCGTTGTGATTTCTCCTCTTTCATTGATGATCCTGTTCATTTGTGCTTTCTCCCTTTTTTCCTTTGTGAGCCTGGCTAGGGGTTTGTCTATTTTATTGATTTTTTCAAAGAACCAGCTCTTGGTTTCATTGATCTTTTGGATTGTTTTTTTAGTTTCAATTTCATTTATTTCTGCTTTGGTTTTTATTATTTCTTTTCTTCTACTGGTTTTGGGGTTTTTTTGTTGTTCTTTTTCTAGATCTTTGAGCTTCGAGATTAGGTTGTTTCTTTGAGATCTTTCTTGTTTCTTGATGTGAGCTTCTATTGCTATATATTTTCCTCTTATTACTGCTTTTGCTGCATCCCATACATTTAGGATATTGGTGTCCTCCTTGTCGTTCAATTCAAAAAATTTTTTAATTTCTTCTTTGATCTCCTCATTAGTCCAATGGTCTTCCAGTAGTGTGGTTTTTAATCTCCATGAGGTAGGAAAGTTCCTTGCCTTCTTTTTATGGTTTATTTCTAGTTTGATGCCTTCATGGTCAGAAAAGATGGTTGATATGATTTCAATCTTGGTGTATCTGTTGATGTTTGTCTTGTGCCCCGTATGTGATCGATCCTGGAGAATGATCCGTGTGCGCTTGAGAAAAATGTGTACTCCGTTTTTTTGGGGTTTAGTGTTCTATAGATGTCTGTTAAGCCCAATTGCTCTAGGTCTTTATTTAGAGCTTTGGTTTCTTTACTTATTTAAACAATATTTGCTTCCCCCCACCCCCTCAAGTGAAGTCCCCATAGAGTTTCCTTTACCAATGCTCCTGTGCACCATCACCATAGGCCCCTGTGCTCCTCCCTCCCTCCCTCTGATCCCTCTCCCTCCTCCTCCCCTGCAGGATGTCTCTGATTTATAATTGTCTGTTTTTCCTTTGTTGTGTTTTGTACTGTTATTATTTTTTACACTAATGTCTTATTTGGTTCCCCTATATTCCTGCTATAAGTGAAACCATCCGATATTTTTCTTTTTCCTTCTGACTTATTTCACTGAGCATAATTCCTTCTAGCTTCATCCACGTTGCTATGAATGGCATGAGTTTATCTTTTTTGATCACTGAATAATAATCCATTGTGTATATATGCCACATCTTCTTGATGCAGTCATCTATTTTTAGGCATTTGGGTTGTTTCCAGTTTTTACCGATTGTGAAGAGTGCTGCAATAAATATAGGTGTACAGGTGTTCTTTTGAATCAATGTTTTTGTGTCCTTTGGGTAGATCCCTAGGAGTGGAATTGCTGGATTGTATGGTAGCTCCATTTTTAGTAGACTGAGGAACCTCCAGACAGCTTTCCATAGTGGTTGAACCATTTTGCACTCCCACCAGCAATGTAGGAGAGTTCCTTTTTCACCACATCCCCATCAACATTTGTTGTTTTTTTGATATGTGCCATTCTTACTGATGTAAGGTGGTATCTCAATGTGGTTTTGATTTGCATTTCCCTGATGATAAGGGATGCTGAACATTTTTTTTTTATGCCTGTTGTCTTTTTGCATTTCCTCTTTGGAGAAATGTCTTTTGAGTTCTTCTGCCCATTTCTTGACTGGATTGTTTATTTTGATTTTGTTGAGCCCTGTGAGTTCTTTGTATATCTTTGTGATCGGTCCCTTATCAGTTGACTGGAGTGCAAAGATTTTTTCCCAGTCAGTGGGGTGTCTCTCTGTTTTGATTGTCTCTTTTGCTGTGCAGAAGCTTTTCAGTTTGATATAATCCCAAGTGTTAATCTTTTCCTTTACTTTCTTTGCTTTGGGTGATGAGTCTTTAAAGATGTTATTGCAATGCATGACTTATAGTGTTTTCCCTATATTTTCTTCTATATATTTTATGGTTTCAGGTCTTATATCAAGTTCTTTTACACATTTTGAGTTGATTTTTGTGCATGGTGAAAGGTATGTCCTAGTTTCATTTTTTTGCATGTGGAGGTCCAGTTTTCCCAGCACCATTTATTGAACAAACTGTGTTCCATTGCATGTTCTTTGCTCCTTTGTGAAAGATCAGTTGTCCATATAAGTGTGGTTTTATTTCTGGGCTCTCTATTCGGATCCATTGGTCTGTGTGTCTGTTTTTGTTCCCAAACCAAACTGTTTTAATTATTATGGCTTTAGTATAGCTTGAAGTTTGGAAGTGTGATACCTCCTTTCTCCTTTGTTTTCTCAGTAGGGCTTTGGCTATTCATGTTTTTTTGTGGTTCCATATGAATTTCAACAGTATTTGTTCTATTTCTTTGAAGAAAGTCATTGAGATTTTTATTGGGATAGCATTGAATCTGTATATTGCTTTTGGTAGGATGGACATTTTAATAATGTTAATTCTTCCAATCCATGAACAGGCGATGTCTTTCCATTTCTTTGTGTCTTCTTCTATTTTTTAACAGTGTTTTATAATTTTCCTTATATAGGTCTTTCACCTCTTTTGTTAGGTTTATTCCCAAGTATTTGATTTTTTTTTTGTTTCAATTATAAAAGGGACGGTTTTCTTGATTTCTTCTTCTTCAGATTGTTTGTGTATAGGAAGGCTACTGATTTTCTTGTGTTGATTTTGTATCCTGCTACTTTACTGAACTGGTTGATTATTTTGAGTAGTTTTTCTGTGGAGTTTTTAGGGTTCTCTACTTATATTATCATACCATCTGAGGCAGGTTATTATTATTACAGTGCAAATCAACTTAAAACACTTAATGAATCAAAGTTTATGTGAGAAGTTTATAAGGAAGTGAGTACATGAAATTTGTAGCCCAGACACTCAGAACAAGGAATGCAATGACTAAGTGACTACAGAGTAGTTTTTTAATCACAAACCTGGCTCTTGGAGGAGGTTAAATTTAAAGATAACTTCAGTACTGTTTTTTTTAAGCACCATACCATATTTGGCATCAAATAGTTTCCTCTTCAGCCAATGAGAAGATGCGAGACAGCATCATTTGTCTCTGGCAGAATAAGACACAAAGTCTGTTTCTGTGTAAGAGCAATAAATATACAAAATAACAAATCATTAAATTCTACAGTCATGTATGCAATCTACAGTAAAGACAGAAAGAAATTTAATAAAGAGAGTTTCTTGAACTGGGCAAATTATGTCAATTTCCTAAACACCATACATAAGCTTGGTGTTGCTTTAATCCAAATATCAACATAGTAGTCAATAGTTTTTCTAAGTTTTATTATTATTCAAGAATAAATGTATAAAAACCATTATTAAGACAAATGGAAATTGCTCTAATAGGTGTTTACAAATGATTATAAAGCTAAACAGTTAAAAATATGTTTACACGGCTACAAAAAAAGAACAACTGCGGAATAAAATTGCACAGAAAAAAACAATTTAAGATAATGAGACTGAGAAAATTATTTACTATATTTCTTGGGATCTGCTAACCCTTTGAGAAAAATTTGGGATGTGAAA
This sequence comes from Talpa europaea, assembly GCF_964194135.1. Lineage (NCBI taxonomy): Eukaryota > Metazoa > Chordata > Mammalia > Eulipotyphla > Talpidae > Talpa > Talpa europaea. Next base: position 97,541,193 of record NC_140068.1, on the reverse strand, counting down.
CAAGATACATATCTCTAAGAAACTTTCACAGTATAGCCACTTTTTCATAGTACAGAGGCGCACTCCACTGTTCTGGAGTCAGCCTTGGTTTTAGAGGTAAAGGCCAGTAGTTGAAGCATATTGCAAGTCAGTGCAGTGTGAAGGGTTCAGAAGGCAAGTCTTCCGCTACTGTTCATAATAAATTTTTGAACTGATTATTTTATTTTTTATCATTTTTAATGGAATAAATTGGCTTAAAATACTGTATATGATTTAAAAACATGGACTCACATCTTCAGATATGTCGCCATATGACACCACTATCAAAAATAAGTCTTCTGCATCTTTAGAGATTTGCTTGATCATCCACCACAAGGTGGAATGGAATGAGATGGAAAGCAGTGTTGTGGTGAGGAAGTGCTAAGTGATGAAATTTTAGTATGAGAATTTAGGAGAAGATATTTTTAAAGAATTTTAAAGTTTTTTTGGTGTTAGAAATATAATCAAAATTTGATATTTCTCAAAGGACTGCAAAAAAGGCTTGAACTGTTTTTAATTATGTATTGAACAATTTACTGTTGCGTCTTTAAAAGAATACCATGCTGGACTACTTTGATGGACAGAATAAGTTATCCTACCTTCATGTTGAATAAATTGAGACGGTAGTGCAAACCCATGTTCATTGCATCATTATTTACAGTAGCCAAGAGTTGGAAACAACCTAAATGCCCACGGACAGGTGACTGGCCATAAGAAGTTGTGGCATATATACACAGTGAAATACTACTCAGCTATAAAAGCAAAAGATGAATTCCTGCTCCTTGCAACATGGATGAACCTAAAGGAGGCTGAGTAAAATAAGCCAGATGGAAAAAGACAAGTACCATGAGATTTCATTCATTTGTGATATATAGAGAAACCAAATAAGCAGGCTAAACAAGGTCAAAATAAACTTTTAGATTCTAAGAAGGGAAGGGAACAATGAATGGGTGGGTATATTGGGTGAAAGAGGTCAATTGTACAGTGAAGGTGAAAGAATTGGACTTTTAGTGGTAAATTTAATGTAGTATATATAGATATTTGAAATTTATATGTTATAATGCACACTTGAAATTTATAGGTTATAGTGCAATGTTAATTAAAAATAAAAATAAGTCATTAAAATGTGAATAAATTTAAGTATATAACAAAAGTAAATATTTAATTCAGTGAAGTGAGGGAAATACACTAAAAATTGTATTGGGTCAATTCTTTAATTACTTGGAAAGTAAAAAGAACCTATAGATGAACACATGAATTAAATGTTCACATGTAGAATAAGGAACTTGAAATATTTTTTTAATGAGTAATTTATTAAGGGATATTTGGGGGAGATGGAATCAGAGGTTCCTAGTTTCCCTTTCAGGAGGACACCCACCAGCAGTCCAGCCAGGCACTGGACTCAGGATCCTGTGACTTGCAGCAAAACTAGAGCACCTCCTGGATGTTGGAGCCCAATGCCCACCACACTTGACAGACAGATGCTGAGGAAATTCAAATCTATACAACAAAAGATGGATGGCAAGAGGCAGTGGTGGGGTGGGGAGCAGCAGGGGCAACTCAAAGGTGTGATCCCATAATCCAATGTTCTCAGGGAAGGGGAGTAGCTTAGTCTACACTAACTACGGGGTGACATGGGCACAAGTGGTGGGGTTTCCCAGGTGGATAAGCCCCCAGGGAAGATGACAATGAGAAGAAAGGTGCTGCTCTTTCCTGTAACTGCCTTGGGACTCAAGTTGATACTGTGAAGTTGGCACAGAAAGTCCCGTAAAGCTACACTGAAAGCGCCAGTCCACAGACTGCAGAGATGAGGGTCAAGAATTCCAGAGGGGTGGGCTAGCAGTAGTCACACAGGCTGCCCCACACCACTTTCACTACTGACCAGACCCCTCCAAGCCTTTCCCCACAGCCAACCAGGCAGCTACAGATTAGTTCTCCTGTCCTACGGAGCCATCTACTGGAAAACTGGAAATTCTACACCCTTAGAAAGCTAAAAATAAAAGATAGGAAAATACAATAGAGGGCACCTTGGGCTCTCAAGGGAATATTTCACCACTGAGAGAAAATAAATCTCCAGAAACCAACCACGAAGACATGGAAGAGCTTTTCTTCCTATCAGAGTCCAAAATTGTCATGATAAAGACATTCAAAAAAAATGTAAGAAAACACAGCAAACTGATCAAAGATACACAAGGAAACACAGATAAACAAATGGTATATCCCAAGAAATAAGATTAATGAACAGAAGCTAGAAATCAAAGCTTTAAATAAGAAAATGATGGAAATGTAGGTTATAATAATATCAGTAGAGATTATAAATTCTGGAGAAAGCTATGGAAGTAGAAAAGACAAATAGACCCAATGAAAGAATCAATGACTTTGAGGATGATAATGCAAAAAGAATACAGGTAGAAGAAAAAAATACAAAGAAAAAATTAAAAGACATTTCAAGCTTTTCTGATTCCATCAGGAAAGGCAACATAGGAATAATGTGGAAGAGAGTAAGAAGGGAACATATACAGAGAAACAGTCAAGGAGGACTTCCCAAACTTGGAGAAGGAACTAAATATACAGGTCCATAAAATGAAAAGAACACCTGGTTACCTAAATGTAATGCGACATTACCTAAATGCCTACAAGAAAACACATGGTAATAAAATTTGCAAGAACTCAAGAAAGGAAAGATTGAAGCTAACTAGAGGGAAAAAGCAGATAACCTATAAAGGTACCCCTATCAGGCTTACATCTGACTTCTCCAAGGAAACACTATGGGTAATGAGAGAATGGAATGATATGATCAAACTAATTAAAGATAAAGTTGCCATCCAAGAACACCCTATCCTACAAGGTTTTCCTTTAGACATGACGGAGAAACAAAGATTTAGTCAGACAAACATATGCTGAAAGAGTTTGCAAACACTAAACTTGCCTATAAGAAATTCTAAAAGGAATTCTCATATTTAAATTGAAAAGAAGGTGCCTCCCTGGTGGTGCAGAGTTAAAGACACAGCACTATCAAGCAATCACCAGCCACTGCAGCCTAAATTCGATCCCCGACTTGCCAGGGAGCTAAGCCACATGGTGCAGCAGACCTCTCCTGTCTCCCGCTGCTCCCCTCAGCAGTGTATTTCAGTGCATCTGCCTGTTCTGCTCCCCACTCTCTGGTGAATCCTCTCACCATCCCAGCACTTCTGGCATACATCCCAGTTCTTGTATGCATAAATCTTCAAAAAATAATAAAAATATATTGAAAAAAAGAACATCCACAATGGCCTGAACAATGAATTAGATAGAAACAGAAAAAGACAGATAGTATGGCAGTAGCAGACCTTCACATAGCAATAACCATCCTAATTTTAAATGCATTGAACTAAATGGATCAATCAAAAGTCATAGAGTGATCGCTTAGCTCAGAAAACAGAATCCAACTTTCTGCCTCTCCAGGGAACACAGCTAAGCTCCAAAATAAACACAGACTCTGAGTATAAAGGCTTTGAAAATAATCCTGCCAGCACTGGGACCCAAAGGAAGGCAAGGAAAGCCATACATATAACAGATAAAATAAATTTCCAGCTAAAAAAGGTAACAAGAGACAGGTATGGACATTATATAATGATTAGGGGAACAATACAGCAGGAAGACATACTCACTAGTATATATTCATCAAGTCCAGGAGAATAAAAATATATAAGGCAAATATTATTGAATCTGAAACAGACACTGGGAACAACACATTAGTGGCTGGGGACTTCAACACCCACCTCAGACCAATGAGCAGATCAACAAGACAGAAAATAAACAAGGATACAATAGACTTAAAAATTTAGACCACATGGGCTTCACGGATATTTATAAGGCACTGCACATTCTTCTCAAGTGCACATAGGACATTTTCCAGGACTGATCACATATTGGGTCACAAGACAAGTACCAATAAATTCATGAAGACTGAAATCATACCAAGTATCTTTTCTGATCACGGAGGTATCAAATAAGAAGTCAACCACAAAGAGAAAGAACATGGAGACTGACAACACACTACTGAGTAACTACTAGATTAGAAAGTCAAAAGAAATTTAAAAATCCCTCAAGACCAATGAAAATGAGACACAACCTACTGCACACGACAGGACACAGAAGAAGAGGTACTAAGAGGGAAGCATATAGCAATACGGGCCCACAGCAAGAAACAAAAGTGAGCTCAAAAAAAAGCAATATAATCTCCCACCTTAAGGAAGTACAAAAAGAACAAAAACACAAATGCCAGTAGAAGGAAGGGGAAAAAATTACATAATATATAAAATTGAAATTTAAAATACAGTCTCAAAATTAATGAATCCAAAAACTAGTTCTTTGCAATAATAAACAAAAAAGAAAACCTCCAGCTAGGCTCACCAAGAAAAGAAAGGAAAAAACTCAGAATCAGAAACCAAAGACAAGTTAGAGCAGACATCTCAGAAATTTAGAGGATAGATTACTATGAACAGTTGTATGCTTGCAAATTGAATAACCTAAAAGTGACAGACAAATTCTTAGAAATATACACCCAGGGCCTCCCTGGTGGTGCAAGGGGTTAAGCACCGCACTATGAAGCAATCCACAACCTCTGCAGCATGAGTTCGATCCCCGGCTGCCCAGGGAGAAACTCATATGGTAAAGCAGACCTCTCCTGTCTCTCCCGCTGCTCCCCTCAGCAGTGTATTTCAGTCAGTCTGCCTGTTCTGTTCCCCGCTCTTCTGTCTCTAGTGAATCCTCTCACCCGCCACATCTCTGGTCTGTACCCCAGCTCTTGTATGCATAAATAAATAAGTCTTTAAAAAAAAAATATATATACACACACACACACACACACACACACACACACACACACCCATCTGATAATCAGAAAGAAATAGGAAACCTATTGTTTTGCAACCACCCCAGGCCAAGTAGATTCATCATCAATTCTCATAGATTTGATAAGATAAGAAGATAATAGATAAGATAATTTTGGAGCCTTCAGTGGATATTTACAGGCCTTTAATGCTGGATCAGCGGACAGGCCAGCTTTCTCTCTCAGTGTTTCCCTGGCTGTCTCCTTCTCTGCAGTCCGCCTCATAGTGATGCTGCCCTTATCACCCCTCCCCACGGTGTCCCCATCTACATGCACATGCCCCCTGCTCTCTGGGTCCAGGAGTCCATAATTACAGGTGCACCCCTAAGACCGCAGGTGCCGGTCATAGATGCAGTTGGTGGGAGGGCATAAAAAGCCTGATAACTGCATTTACCCTACACTTATGTAGACGAATTAATTACAAAAAAATTGAAACAGTGATTAAAAAAAAAATCTTCAAAAAAAAAAAAAATAAGCCCGAGACTAAACCAATGAGTTCTACCAAATCCTCAGAGATGAACTGTAAGGAAAAATGAGTGGCTCAGGCTCTTTTTCACCTCCTCAACTACCACCCACTGCTTTGTTGTGCTCCCAGGTTTGAATACCCACACATAATATTATGTGTTATTGCAATAAGTGCCTGGGAGCCTGATCATGGGGCATGCACACCTATGATCACAGACACCCAGGCCGAGAAGCAAGAGACAGAGAGAGAAGAGAAGCAGAGAGAAAGCATGGAGATGGCAAGGGCTGGGAGGCTCAGTTGCTGCCTGACCCCTGTCTGCAGTCTGCCCGTGTAGCTGGTCCCCTGCTTCAGCATTACAGGCCTGTCAACTCTACTGAGGGCTCCAAGATTCTTTTCTGTTTGCCGGAATCAACAATGAACCTGCCCTGCCCGGGATGGCTACCCTGTTCTCAAACTCTTTCAAAAAATTCAGAAACAGGGAATACTTCCAAACACACTTTATGAGACAAACATCACCCTGAGACCAAAACTAGACAAAGACACAGCAAAAAAAAGTACAGATCAATTTCCCTCATGAGCATGAAAGTGAGTAGAGCATGAAAGCGAGGGAAGATACTATGTTTGTGGGTTCTCACCCATGCCCTCATAATCACAAAACACAGCTCAGTCTCAGGGTACAACAAAAGGGTTTATTTAGAAAGAGGTGATTGAGAAAAAGTAAAACCTTCCTAAGGCCACACATGGCCAACTGTCCGACCCCAGAGATAGTGGCTACAGTGTCCAGTATCCAAGCCAAAAGCTGTTAGTGCAAGATGGCCTTGTCCATCTTGAGAACCTAGAGCTGTTGGCACCCCAACTCCAGTGAATGGTGGATTAGGACCCACCTAATCTGGCCACTGGAGGTAGCCACAGGCAGCACCCCAGCAGAAATCCAAAGCTGGGCTGGTCAGGGCCATGCACCAAACCTGACAGTTCTTTAGAGAAGCTCGGCATGGCCAGAGGCATTCCCAATGAATGCAGCAGCAAAGGCTTCTGTGATGGTCCCTCCTGAAACCAGTCTCTTCCTGAAGCTTCTTGAAAGTTGAGTCAAGCCTCCCTCTCAAACTGATTCAAGTCTCACTGAAGTTTTGGCTTATATGTTCCTTGTGTACCCACCTTTCACGCCCGATTGGTCCATTTTCCAAACCATCTGCTTGGAATATTTAATTGGTGCCAGTGGAAGCTTAAACCTAATTGATGCCATGTGTACCCGAACCTTGTACATTTTCAAAACCAGCTCAGGGTTCAACACCGATATCCTGGTGGTGCATCCAACCTGCCCTGAACCGTCTCACACAAGAGCCAGGCAGGGAAGCTCTGCTGTATCTAAATGACAGTAGCCAGGTTTAAACCTGACCTGAGCATCTTCAAAACTGTCATGGTCTTTTTGTTTTAAAACCCAAACCTGGCTGTTCCAGGCTGATGTGGCATAGCCCAGACTGATGCAGCTCATCAGTGGGGGGCCCAGTGCCTTCAAAGAACCAGGAGACATAAGGGCTCCCGGAGGGGCCTCCTATTTTCTTCCTGCTATCCCTCCCTCGTTGCCATATGTAGTGCCAGCAAGGCACAGAGCAGGATTTCTATAATGGGGGTGGGGGGATGACAGGTAAAGGAGAGTCCTGGAGCCTTCAGTGACTTTTCAGGCTTTTGTTGAGCTTTTTACAAGGCAGGGGGGCGGGAGGGGGGGGGCCCTGGAAGCTGGCAGGCCTCCCAGTCCCTGGGGAGTCTTCACTCTTTCTGGGCTCTCAGGCCTTCCAGTGGTCTCTGCTTCTCCTTTTCTGCTCTGCTGGTTCTGACTTTTCTGGTTCCCCGTGGCACCGCCCTTGTAAGCCCAGTCTCAGCCCAGGTGTGCCCACCTATGCAGGCCCACACCCTGCTCCAGGTGCCGCAGTCAGGCATGCATGTGGGAACCGCAGGGATCCATCATTAACGCTAATAGCGGGAGGGCAAAAAAGCCTGGTAATTTTTCACTTACTCTACACCATAGGTGGGGCCTCAGCTATAAGCTTGCCTGGTTCTCCATGGCAGCAGACAAGAAAACAGCTGGCAAAGCCTATATGTGGGGCTAGGAACAAGTCTTTATTACAGCAACAGGAGATTTAAGGTGTAGGATAAGGTAAAAGTATCAGGCTTTTCTGCCCTCCCGCCATCAGGATAGATGACGGAACCCTGCGGTCCTGAATGCATGCTTGATGACGGGCACCTGGAGTAGGGTGTGGGCATAGGTAGATGGGATTCACCTGGGCTAAGACTGGGCTTATAAGGGCGGTGGCACAGGGACATCAGGGGAGAAGCAGAACACGAGAGAAGGCTGGAGAGCCCAGATAGAGTGAAGACTTGCTGGAGGCTGGGAGGCCTGCCAGCCTCCCGGCCCCCCAGCACCCCTGCCTGCCATGTACCTGGTAATCCCAATAAAAACCTGAAAAGCCACTGAGGGCTCCAGGACTCTCTCCTCCTTTACCCCCGTCTGCTCGGGTCATAGAGATCCTGTCCTGTGTCCTGTCCTGCGCCTTACACAAGTGTAGAGGCAGGACAGGACACAGTGCAGGTTTTCTGATCCCATGCAGACCAGGTAAAGGAGGAGTCAGAGTCCTCAGTAGTTTTGAAGGTTTTTTATTTGGGGTTCACCAGGCATATGGCAGGGAGGGGTGCTGGCAGGCCTCCCAGCCCCCAGCAAGTCTTCACTCTATCTGGGCTCTCTAGCGTTCCTTCTGCTGCTTTTTAGCTTCTCTTTCGGCTTTTGCTTCGGCTTCTACTGCTGCTACTGCTGCTGCTGCTGCTGCTGCTGCTGCTGCTGCTGCTGCTGCTGCTGCTGCTGCTGCTGCTGCTGCTGGCGTCCCCGTGACACCGCCCTTAAAAGCACAGTCTTAGCTCAGCTGAATCCCATCTACCTATGCCCACACCCTATTCCAGGTGCCCGCCATCAGGCATGCATTCAGGACAAGGATCCATCATCTATCCTGATGGCGGAAGGGCAGAAAAGCCTGATATTTTTTTTACCCTACAACAAGGTAGTAACAGCGGCAGCGTCCAGTGAGGGAGCCCCCCACCCCCTTCCCCCTCTTAATTACTCAGAATCCTGCGGGTTCCAGACCCACTGGAACTCCCCCTCCCTCCCTCTCTTCTAGTCAGTGGGAAGCTGTCATTAAAAGCCCTTTCCCAGGCCTCCCAGACCTTCTCTGGTCCCTGAAACAAACCGATAGACCCCCCTGGACTGTGGGGTGCAGGAGAGCAGCCGCGCTCCCCGGGGGAGGGTGCGAGTCCGCTTCCGTCCCTGCATAAGGAGCGGGGTTGCGGGAAGGAGACAAGCAGGGGCAGAACTTCCCAGGCTGCAGTGGAAAGCCTCGCGCCTCTTCTCCCTTCTCTGAATTTCCGTGCCTCCAGGAGCGTTTCAGGGCCCGCAGGTTGAGATAACGTAGGAAAGGAAGGAATCTGCCGGCTGCGTGGGGACAGACCCTCCGGAAACGTCGGGTTCCCCGCAGGCCCCGCAAAGCGAAGGAGAGAAAGTCAGTTTCCAGTCTGGCCTCGGCCGCCCTCTGGCGGTGGACGTGGCGCATCACATCCTCGGAGCATTGAAGCCAATTGTGCAGAAAACCGGACCAAAGGTCAGGACTGTTAAATTTTTGGACTTTTCCCAACCAGGAGGGCAATCAACAACCGTCAGTTAATTGGTAGAGCGGTGAGTCAGGGATTGCTGCTGGCAACGGAAGAGCAGCGTGCTTGGCGGTTGATCTAGCATCGTCATGGCCCCTGTTTTGATATCAAAAGCCTTCTTTCAGCTCCGCCCTGCTTTACTGAGGATGCTATAGATGAGATATTTCTGCCCCCCCCAAAAAAAAAAAACACCCACAAGAGACCTTGACTGTTTGCACCACCTCGACCTCCCCTTCCCGACCCCTCAGAGGCCACCGCGCACCCTGAGCCATGGTGACTAGAAAGGAGGCTTCCCGAGAGCAACAAGGCAGAAACATAGTTTCTGGGTGAGTTTTGCTTCCAGGAACACGAAAGCATCTTACTCTATTAGAAATCACATAAAATAACAGGCAAGAAAGGAAGTGTGAACGCCACGTGGGGAAAGTCCCTGAGAAGACGCGGGGTTTCCGCGGAGCGACCCTGCGGAGAGGGACGGGGAGAAAATCCATGGAAAGGCTGGTCTCGGTCGCCCTCTGGCGGCAGGAGCGACGCATCACACATGCCCCCGAAAAGCAGACCCCGCGGCGTCTGGACACCTGAGACCAAGAGACCCTCTCGGTGCACCCACCCGCCGGAAGCTGTGCCTCCACGCTGAGGGGGGGGTTCAAGAGCTCAAGAACAGCAGAGACAGGTGAGACCCGTGTCCACAGCTCTCCTCACCACCCAAGCCAGAACATACACCATGGATCCTCCGTGATAGGGTCACAAAAATTAAAACCTGCAATCAGAGCAGTAAGGAGGATAGAAGTAGGTCCGAAATGGTAAGACCTTGACCCAGAAAGAGGAGCTTCAGAAATTAATAATCTTTGCTGTTATCTTGAGGGCATGATGTGGCAACAGGGACAAGGACTGGATAGGTTTTTAGATTGTTTTTACTGGTGGAAAGTAGCAAACAAGGCAGGGACAGTGAAGTACAGTCATCCACTGTAGAGCACGTGTTTGACTGACAGTCATGTGAGCTATAAAGATAGTAAATAAATGGATAAGTAAATAAATAAGGTGAAAAGCCCCGTTTACCATCCAGGAGAGCAACAAAGGGCTCAGCAGGAATATGTTTGAGATACATGGAGTCACAGAGGGAATGAGGGAAAAAACTTCCTAATGGAAAGACATTAACCCAGAAGGATGTGGAGGGTGAGTTCCAAGTGCAGTGACACGCAGGCGTGGAGAGATGGAGAGGACTGGGGTTTTGAGGACTGGTGGTAAATCAAGCTGGGGACAGATGTCTCCTGAGGACTTTGGGCTTCATTTTGCAGTGAGTAGGAGCCATTATGCAGGTTGAGAATAAAGAAAGTAACATGAACAGTTTTGAGGGTTAGAAAGAATGTTCTGGTGGGAAGGATGTTCTGGTGGGAAGGACAAAAAACTAGAAACACAGATGACATGGGCCAGACCTTAAAGAGAGAGAGAAGCAGGAGAGCCAAAGGTGTAATTATGGAAGCAAAGTTGAGATGGAAGTGGTTGCTGGGAGGAGACCACACCAAAACTAAAGTACGATCAGGGGGATGCAGAGTTAGAGAAATGTGAGGAAGCAGGTGCAGTTGATGTTTTCCATCAGTTGCATGTGGGAGAGGGACAGGGCAAAGGTAGAAGATGCTGGGCCTCCTCTGGTGGCGCAGCTGTTGAGCGCTGGGTTGCAAAGCTGCCCGAAGCCTCTGCAGCACAGGTTCGATCCCCGGCCACTGGCGAGGGTCCCACATGGCGCAAAGACCTCTCCTGCCGCCCGCTGCTCCCCTCAACAGTGTATTTCGTCAGTCTGCCTGTTCTGCTCCCCGCTCTGGCTCTGGTGAATTCTCTCACCTCCTGCGCTTCTGACCTGTACCCAGTGCTTGCATAAATAAATTAATAAATCTTTAAAAAAAAAACTGTAAAACAGCTTCTTTACTGTCATTTTTCTGTGCTAGAAAATAGAGCTACTTTTCATAAGTGTGTTACTTATTGCTTCTTACTGTTGAATTTTGAAAGTTCTTCATAAAGATTCTGTTACTTGTTTGTCAGTTATGTGATTTGCAAATATTTTTCTCCCAATCTGTAACTTGTCTTTTCCTTCTCTTGAGAGGATCTTTTGCAGAAAACAAGTTTTTAATTTTGATGAAATCCAGTCTGAGAGTGTAATACCTCTCCTCTTTCTAGCTACATATTTTATTGAGGTCACATTTTCTTTAAGTATTTCAACCAGTACAGCATATTTTACAGATTGACTGTAGAAGAACATATGACTACATTATCTTTATTAAAGAGATTTTTCCTTTCAGCCTTCTGATGTCTATTGATATATGTGTCTGTGTCACTACAAATACCAGAGTTTTTAAATCAGTCTTAAAATCAGGCAGATGGATTTCTCCTATATCATTTTTCTTTTTCAAAATTCTTTTTACTGGTTCTATTTCCTTGCCTTTCCATATAAACCTAAATATAATCTTGTCTATAACTAAAAGAAATCTTGCTGGGATTTTTGGTAAGAATGGAGTTAAACCTGTTTATTAACTTAGGAGAACTGGCTTCTCTGCTAAACTGAGTCATCTAATCCATGAATACTGTGTAACTTCATTTATTTAGATATTCTTTGATTCCTTTTATCAGTGTTGTGCAGTTTTCAGCATAGGAATTTTGTACATTTCATCAGAATTACACATAAATATTTTATTTTTAAAATCCAACAATGTATTTATTGGTATGTTTTCCCACTTATCTTGATTTAGGGATTCTAGAGCTGCTTTTGTCTGGAGGAGCACCTTCTGTAAGACGTACTTCCTTCTGAGGGCTGGCAGAGCATAGGGGAGCAGTGACTACAGACCTACATCTGTGCCTGACCAACAACCTGTGTCCTGAGCATTTTGCATCAATGAAACAAGAACTGGGTCTCTGCAAGAGATACCTTTTGTGTTTCTTATCCTTTTCTGGAAAGGAATATCCTTTAGAAGAGACATGTTTTCATTGGGAGATCCAGAAAGGCTTGAGTGATTTTAAGTGACATTTTATTTTTCAATTTTGGTATTTGTGTGTTCATTTGCTAGTACATAGAAATATAACTGACTTTAGTATAATTATCTGGTATCCTGTAACCTTGTTGAACTCACCTTTTCGTTCTAGTTTAGAATTCCTACATGATTGTATAATTATGACATCTGACAGTTTTATTTCTTCGTTTGCAATCTGTGTGCTTTATTTTTGTTTCCTTTTCTTGCTTTCTGTACTGGCTAGAACTCCCAACACTGTGATGAGTGAGAGTGTGAGAGGGGACATCTTTGCCTTGTTTCTGATCTTAGAGGGAACACCCAGTAAACTAATGTTTATTGTAGATATACTTTATTAAATTGGGAAACTTCCCCTCTATTATTATTTTTTGAGCATTTTATCATGACAGGGTGCTGACTGTATATTCATTAACTCGAATTAGTCTCTTCTTGCAGCTGCCTTTACTACTGATTGTCAAACGATCTATATTCTTTCCACTTAATTCTACATGAAATCTTTGAACATGGAGTCTATGTCATAGACAGGGGGATTATGGGGCGATGAAGTATTTAATGGTAGTAGTATAAGTTTCTTTATCCTTAACCTGTTTATACACACACACACACATACACACACGTACATATACACACACATACATATATATACATATATATATATATATATATATAAAAATTTGGGTAAAGCAAGTGAGTAAGTAGGGATAGATATTCTAATTGTGGTTATCTCTGTGTCCTTGAAAACCAGAATTCTTGGAGGAAAGAAGATATAAATGTAATATAAAGGAAACTAAATTTTTAAAATGTGTACATATATAAATCTGGGTTCATACAAACGTAAAAATGTATGTAAGTATAACTATATTTCCACTGAAAAGCCCTTGTAATTCTACCAATTCCTAATTCTAGATTATGGTATTTAATGGCATTTCCCATTAAAGTAAGCCAGGGCTTTCTGGAAAAATGACTGAGTCCAGGTCTGGCAGGAAATGTACAGAATGAACCTGGAACGTTTTGTCAGAACAGCTAACAAAGGAGTTCTCAAAAGGTTGTGTCAAAAGAATACTGGAGTCACTTGAAGAAGAATCCATTCACCAAAAATGAAACATTTGAACTTAACATGGATAAGATCCATCAACTACATTTAACCCTTGAGTTTATAATAATACAAAAAGTAAAAAGTAAATCTAATTGCACACCTTTGGATAATAGTAGATAAAAAATTAATTTGAACACTAGTAAATAGAGGAAAAGAGAAAATATTCTTTCTCACCACAGTGCCACTGGCAACCCCCTAGTAAATGAAGGGAAATGTCTCTTTATAAAAGCAATATGGCATATAAATAAACATGGAATGATAAAATTAGAATATCCCCATTTTTCAATCCCCCAAAATTAAAGGACCTAGAAGACACAATACCAGCTACAAAGGGACCAAATCTAAGTCTGACCCAGCCTCTGAATCCAGAGGACAACTTGCAGGAAATGTAGAGGACATGGGGTCTTGTTAGACTGCACCAGATGTGTGTAATCTGCAAATTCCAGACCCTGGGAAACCCTGCAGCTCAAATTGTTCAGGTTTTTCAAATGAAAGAGTGAAGGAGAAACATGTAAAGTACAAGAGACATAAGAGACAACTAAGCAAGAGTGTCCAGAATTAATACTTGAGTGAAGAGACTAAAAATACCAAAAAAAGAAAGTGGTCACTGTAACAATCAATCTATCATTCCATTTGGGAGAAGGGAGAGGATTTGATTGCCCTGAGGCACATGGAGATTTCTGCGGTGGCTACAAAGGCCTAATTCTTGACCTGAGGGGTGATTACTGGAGTTTTGGCCTTAAGTAACTCATTCTGAAGCCATATGGTGCAGCAGACCTCTCCTGTCTCACCCACTGCTCCCCTCAGCAGTGTATTTCAGTAGATCCTCCTGTTCTTCTCCCCAACTCTGTCTCTGGTGAATCCTTTCAACCCACCTGCCCACCTGCATCTCTGGCCTACACCCCAGTTTTTGTGTGCATAAATAAATCTTTTTTAAAAAGAATAGGCTCCGCATTTCCAGTGATATTACCACAGCGCCACCCCCACCCCCCACAAAGCAGCTGTAGTCCACCACCATGTGCCATTGTGCTCCCAGCCTCCTGGGAGCACAGACAATAATGTAAACCAACATTAGCTCAATAAAAAAAATTTTTTTTCAAATTATGAAATTTTTTTAAAAATTTAAATTATGAAAAAACTTATGGAATATTTTTAAACGATCTAGTGATCAGCTGGAGGACAATGGATGCCTTGGTGGTTGGGAACATACACCTGAGCAGGTGTGAGCCACACCTATGAATCACATATGCTGCTGTAAGCCAATGCTACTTCAATAAAACAGTAACACACACACAAACAAAAAAAAAAAAAAAATCCAGAGAGGTGATACATTATGGATCTGGATTTACAGGTCCTGTTTTTTCCCAAGCAACCTAAGTTCTTTGAAACTGAGTTTCTTTATCTGGAAATGAAGGAAATAAATTAATGTTAATACAGTCTGAAAAAAAATTTGTCCAAAAAATGATGATAATTCATTCGAGTATCCATTTGGTGTGGTTATCTCTATCAGTTTTATTTTACAATTAGAAAGGTTTTGTTTTGTTTTGTTTTGTTTTAAGTAACTGAGCATTTGTCTTCGATCACTGAGAAGACGGCAGCTAGCAGAGAGAAAGACGGGGTAACGGCCTTCAGAATTAGGGCTGGAAAGGTAAACAGTTTGGAGCTGGAAGGAATTAAGTCTTAGGGGAATTTCTGGACTTTTTTCTTGGGAAGGGGGCCTGATGACCTTCTCAAGCAGGAGGGAGAAGCGAAGAGGGTGGGAAATGGATGACCTTAGGACACAGAATCATTCGGGACTGTTCCCCACCCTCACAGAAAGGAACCCCTGGAACATCGACCTCATCAATGTCCTCTGCCTAGTCCAGGGCCCAGGAGCTGCTTCAGTATCCAGGAGACAGTCTCCACTCAGGGCCCTCGCATGCCTGTGGCGGGAAAACATTTCTGCACACCTGCAGGGACAGTAACAAAGGTCTCTTGAGGGAACCCATTTCCCATGCCAGGGACTCTGCAGACAAAGCCACCCACCTCTACATCTTGTCCCCACACATCCCCTACCAGACAAAAGATTGGGAGATTAGCCTTCCACCCAAGGACAAGGAAGGAGGCATTACCTCATAACCAGACAGCTGAGCCTCCGTGTATCCTGGAATAAAAGAGGAAAGAAAGACAATGTCCCAATTAGGCCCCAAAGCTACAATTATCTTGAGGGGTTGGAGGGGGCCTGCAATATCAGAACTCAGTCTCTGCTTACCTCTTGGATGCTTTTGGCTTCCGAAAAACTATCCCTGGTAGAATTAAGGCTACAGGATGAGTAAGGGAGGGTGGAGAGCAAAGCAGGGAGGGGGCCTGAGGGACTCTGGTGGAGGACTATGGGTGTCGTGGTGGTGGGGTGAGGGGTGACATATCTGAAGTGGACTGATCCTGTACCTCTGAATCACAATAAACCAATGTTACCTCAATAAAATAAAGACTATCATTGTGACCCTTAGAAGCTCTATCAGCCTTCCCTGCCTCCTCCTTTTGATGTTGGGAAAAGTGGAAAGTAGGGGAAGCTACAGGACAGGTGGAGGGACCCCTCAGAGGCTCGTTACCTTTTCGAGCCCTGAGGTGGATGACAGTCCCCACCAGAAGGAGGACTAGCCCAAGCAGGAAGGCTGCACCTCCAGCCAGCATCTTTTGCCAAGAGTATTCAGACTGAGCTCCTATGGGAAACAAGTCTTTAAATTAGTAAAAAGTTCCAATATTTGCTGCACTTCACTGAAATCCAGAGCCTGTGCCAGACACTATTCCAATGCTGTCTAAAAAAACAAAAACAAAAACAAAAAACATATATATAGAAATGGTTACTTTCAGGCCAAGATTTGCACCCAATTTGCAAACAGTTTCTATTACTGCTTCTTAATAGCCCATAAGAATGTCCCCTATATACCAAGACAAAGTATTAGAGGATGCTAGTTCCCAACACTGGAAGTAAGTGATGAGCTGATGACCTCAATTTTTGGAAGATACAAGGATAAATACCAGACAAGTTTCCTCCCACCCAAACCCAAGAACTCTGAATTCTGACTCTCTCAGATCAGGGGAAGAAGAACAGCGTTGTGACTGAGAAGAACATGGAGGGAATGTGGGCCAAGTTGAGTCACTATGACCCCAAGTCAGGCCCTGAGTACAAAAAGCCATTCTCACTCCACTCCACAGACACAGGGCTCAGCAGGCTGGGATGCTCAACAAGGCAGGTGTAGACGTCCCCAAGCTCAGGAGTCATTTCCAGCGTCAATGTTGTCTGAAAGGTCCAGTCTCCATTCCTGATGAGGCCAGTGGGCGTGACCCCCTCGCTCTCCTCATGCCCGTTCCGGAACCACCTGACCTGGATGTGCCCTGGATAGAATCCCGTCACAGAGCAGAGCAGCAGGTTGTGGTGCTGCAGGGATGGGGTCCGCTCAGGGTACACTGTCACCTCTGGTTGCACTAGAAAAATGAGACATTGTGAAGGAAAACCACCAAGCCGAGATAGGAGTTGCTTCAGAGATGGTCGCTGCCCCTAATCTCCTTCCCAGATCACCCAAGTGGAAATTGGGAATGTGGGAAATCCCAGCTCCCAAGACTCTGAAACAGGGTATGTCAATGCCCCCAAGGAGTCAGCCTTACCAGACACTCCCACAATGACCCTTTCTAATAGAGGGCCCATGATCCCTTACAGTTCCTGTGGACCTTGGAGACTGGAACCAAGACCACTGTGACCGGACCTCTGAGGTTATTGGGTGAGTCATGTCGGGATAGAACACCTGCTCATAAACTTCCTGAAGCAGGAAACTGTCGGAAGGGGAAAAAGCCACGACCAGGTTGGCTTGGGGAGATTCCTGAACCCCCAGACCTCCCCTTCCGCCTCACCTCTTCTCCCCACAGTGAAGGGTGCCCCCAGCCGGTAGTTGCGTCTGCAGAGAGCATCCACGGAAGCCCTGCTCCTCTCCAGTATATCCGGCCGACTGTTCCACAGCTCAGCATCGGGCTTCCCCAGCTCCGTCAGTGCCACAAACATCCCCACGTCGCTGTCAAAGCGTGCATACTCTTCCAAATTGAAGATGAATCTGACCAAAAAATGCACCTTTTCCGTCCCATTGGTGAAGTAGCAGTCAGCCTTTGCCTGAATCACAAAATCTTCTGGAAAACCTAAAATGGATTGTGAATTAGTCCCACCATTAGTAAACCCATTCCTGGTAAATAATGCCAGACCACGTGGATTTGAGAGGCTTTTTGACCTCAGTGATAGGCCAAAGTGTCCTCTTCTACCTGGTCCCCACTCTGGTTCCTCTTAGCTAGGACACAGCCATAATGAAAAAGCCCGAAGCCCATGATCAGGCTCACAAAACGACAGACATGTCACCCGGAGAAGCAAGCCAGAGTCTCAAGATACAGCCAAGCTGTACTCACTCATTTAATCATCAAATATCTCTTGTCCATTTGTGTCTTGCCAGACACTGTGCTAGTTTCTCTAAGCTGAGCTTTCAGAAACCCAAGGTTTTGACTCCCTGTTTTATCAAGTCAAGAAGACCCGGCCCCATATGAAATAACTGCAGTGCTCTGCTCTTAGCAACTTAATTCTATGTATTTCTTCCAGAATGAGGCAAAGAGGCAGCAGAGATGGGACAGAGATGCAAAGTAGGTACATCTTATGTGTGAAACAATCTCCGTTCACCTTCCGCTCCTATGGGTTTTCTCCAGCAATTTTCCTTTTGCACTCAGACCCTGAGACCTCATCCCCTCTGCTGGCTCTAGAGAGGTAGTAACCTCTTTACCTTTGTTGGTAGTAACCTCTTTAATCCATGGCTTAAAGATTATTATAATTATCACTGGCAAAATGCCTACAATTTTAATAGTTGCAGTACATGGTGATGGGGAATATGATGTTAGCTTGAACCTTCTATGGGGGCTTTTATATTAAATATTGCACTGAACAGGAAATTTTAAAAATCCAATTCCATTATTCATTATGGTTTTCTATGTTCAAAGCATGTTGCTAATATTAGTGGCGATCATTTTGAGCTATGTTATTCTCATATGATGTACCTCATTCCTAATCTCATATTTTCCAAAGTAATTTAATTTTCCAATGTTATGTAACCAGTCCTCACAGGTAGGAAAGTGGTGATTCTTACTTATGGAGCACACAGCTCACTATGGTCTCAACTACATATATTGAAGTCCTAGCCCCCAAAGTTGATGATATTAGCAGGTGAGGTCTTAGGAGCTGCTTAGATCATGAGGGTGGAGCCTCTTGAGGGCATCAGCACTCATAAAAGAGTCTCAGGAGACCCCAAACCCCAGCACCGTGTGAGGCCAGGGAGAAGGGCCACGATGAACCAGGAAGAGAGCCTTCCCCACAAGACCACGGTGCTGACACCTTGAGCCTCAGCCCTGTGAGAAATAGCTTTCTTTTGTTTATAAGTCATTCAAATGGGTTAACGAAGCAGGTTGATCAGGAGAGATTTCCCTATAGAAATAGCTCTTAAATTGAGGGTAATTGTCACTGACCCTGAGTTGTCAATTTGCTTTCTTTTCAAAGTTCAGAGACTCCTGCAAGGGCTATTGAGGGGAGTAGAAAGATGGCTGCTCCCTTCCTGTTTCCAGCCTCCCTCTCCCACTCACAGCCAGCTGCAGATACGGCTCTAACCTCCAGTTCTCTATTTCTTCTAATAATTTCAATCAGAGAAAATTATTGAAATCATTTAAATTAATTATTTAAATTATTTAAATCTGTGTCAGATTTAAATCTGGGCTAGACTGTTTTCATTTGTGTTGCTTTATGGAATTTATAAGCTCAGAAAAGTTTCTCATCTCTAAGAACAGAGATCCTCTCCCACCCACCCTCCACCCAGGTTTGTTCCTCTTTTGCCCTTGATGAGACTTCAACATTCAAAGTGGTTTCTGTTTTTAGCACATTATATCCTGTTTTCTGCTGATAAGTATGCTTTCACAGTGTAATATTGCTTGGTGCTTGCATAGCCATTCTCTTCAGGTAGAAAAACAACATTAATAAATATAAGGAGACCCGGGAGCAGGGATAGTGCATTCAACTTCTCTTATTCCTCAAAATTGGTTAGTACAGTTCTGATCATATAATAGGGGGAGAATAATAATGTGAAAAGAAACAACCTTCATTTCTAATCTCTTTTGTCCATGTAGACCCCAACTGGGTAAATAGAGAATCAGTCACAATCATCAGAGCAAAGTCCTGGCTGAAGAAGGGCAGCTCTTCCCAGACTGTCTCTGCTATTTGTAGTTCTCGACTGATATTGATGCAATAAGGACCCCAAGTATAATAAAAAGTGTTCTTTCTGCCACCTTCTCCTTGAATCTGTGACTTGAGACAGGAAGTCCCTTCACCCAGTGGTTTACTGTGTGTGGTGAAAAGGGGAGAGTACTCTCTCCAAAGGCAAGAGTACTCTCTTAGAAGCCAGAAGTCACCTCCAGTCTTCTCAGTGGTCTACACCTACGGAAAAAGGCATCCTTCCCCCCTCCCCAGCTCTTGCATATATACCTGAGAAAAGTCCCTTTCTTACCTGGGTAGTCTGTGCCTTGAGTCATAGAGGGATCCAGCCTCATTAAATTCACCAGCAAAGCCACCACCCAGGGCACCCACACAGATTCCATTCTGCAGAAGAAGAAGAAGAAAAAAGAGGAAATGAACAATTTCTTTAGAATAAGGCTTGTCCTATTCAGGCAAAAATTATTCATGAAAAATATAGGTACCTTTCTAGCCTCCCCAGGATTGGAAACGCCTCACAGTGATAGCCAATCAAGATGGAAGAGTCACGCGTCATCAGGAGCTGGGTAGAATACTTTCATAAAGTTGTGCAATACCACTCAAGATCACTGCAGGATCACTGGCAGTAGATAAGGTATATGGAAAATGGGCTGGGAGAAAAAGGAAAAAAAAACACTCTACATGGTCTGTGGCCCTAGAAGAACTAGGCAGATGGTTTATTATGAACCCCTTTAAGCTCATTTAGCTCTGTCCCTGACCTGTCCTGACCACTCGGTCTCCCTCTAGGGTGGTTGATGATGTCGGTGTGGAGAGGTGTTGGGTTCAGAGAGTGGGGTCCTTGGGTTACCTCTAAGAATAGTTTCACCAGAGCTCCCCTTTCAGTGGCACACAGAGAATTTCCCTAAGAGGCAGAGACATCTTGTTATATCCAAAAGGGCAAGTTTATTATTAAAAAAAGGAAATGAAAGGATGCCTACATAGACACAAGGGGGCAGAAATTGCTGCCCCTGAACATAGGAGATTTAAGAAAGAGAAACCTGCATGGTCACAGGAGGACAGGAGAGCTGTATCTTACCCACACAGAAATTGCACTGATACCGTCTTCTCTTGGGAAGGGGTTCATTCCTTTGTGGAATTGTTAACTGGTGTTGGATAACTTACTTACCTATGAAGCTGTTCATAGCTACCGCAGCATGAGTTCAATCCCTAGTCAGGGAGGTACCCACATGGAGCAGCAGACCTCTCCTGACTCACCTGCTGCTTCCCTCAGCAGTGTATTTTGGTCATTCTGCCTGTTCTTTTCCCCACTCTGTCTCTGGTGAATCCTCTCACCCTTCCCACACACACACACATACCTCTGGCCTTTACCCCAGTGATTGTATGCATAAATAAAAAATTCTTTTTAAAAAAAAAGAAAAAGAAAAAAAGAAATGTACAACCTAGGTAGAGTGACAGGGAAATCTTCCCTGGATGGCAGGAAGAATGAAATGTATTTGGTAATGTTTGGGCACACAAAAAGTAAGTTTTAACAGTCTAAGAAGAGTTACTTCTTTTAGTTTGGGTGATAAATGTATTGTTATGACAAAAAGTTCTCATAAAAATAATATAAATGAACATACAAAGCATTATTTTTCTTTATCCACAATTAGTTGTTTTCATTTATTCAATGTTTTTATGTTATTTTTAATTGTGTTATGTGTTACTGAGATAGTATTGGTTGACAATACTGTATATGATTTAGAGATGCAAGTTCACGACTCTTCAGGAGTATTAAGTTACCACATCAGGCCCACCACAAAGCACCCTAATCCTCCACCATGGTCACCGGGCCCCTCCTTCCTTTGCTCCCCCTTCTCCCTCCCTCTCTGGTGGTCTCAGTTCTACAGTTGGATTTCTGGGGTTTGTCTTGGGTTAGTTTTGTAAGTTGCTTTGTTTTGTGTCTATATAGTTTATACATGGAAAAAAAATCCTGTATTTGCCTTTCTCCTTCTGACTATTTCTTTTTTTTAAGATTTATTTATTTATGCATATAAGAACTGGGGTACAGGCCAGAAATGGGGGGGGAGAGGATTCACCAAAGACAGAGCAGGGAGCAGAACAGGCAGACTGACTGAAATACACTGCTGAGGGGAGCAGCGGGCGAGTCAGGAGAGGTCTGCTCCATGAACTAGTGCTGCAGAGGCTGCGGAAAGCTTCCCAGCGCTGTGCCTTAACCCCTTGCGCCAAAAGGGAGGCTCCTTCTGACTATTTCACTTGCAAAATCCTTTCCAGTTCCATCCATATTGTCACAGATAGCAAGAACGCTTCTTTTTTTTTTTTTTTAAAGATTTATTTATTTATTTATACAAG
Organism: Talpa europaea; assembly: GCF_964194135.1. Classification (NCBI taxonomy): domain Eukaryota; kingdom Metazoa; phylum Chordata; class Mammalia; order Eulipotyphla; family Talpidae; genus Talpa; species Talpa europaea. The sequence continues at coordinate 97,519,416 of NC_140068.1, read as the reverse complement.
CACTGGGTACAGTCAGAAGCGCGGGAGGGTGAGAGAATTCACCAGAGCCAGAGCGGGGAGCAGAGCAGGCAGAAGGACCGAAGTACACTGCTGAGGGGAGCAGCGGGCGGCAGGAGAGGTCTGCGCGCCATGCAGGACCCTCCTCCGGTGGCCTGGGAGCAGCCGGGGATCGAACCGGCGCTGCAGAGGTTGCGGGCAGCTTTGCAACCCAGCGCTCAACCGCTGCACCACTGGGGAGGCCCAGATGTGTATGTTTTTGGAGAAAAGTCTGGTTTAGATCTGCCCATTTTTCATTGGGTTATCTAGTTTCTTGTTGAATTGAGTTCTTTGTAGATCTTAGATATTAGCCTCTTGTCAGATATATGAAGATGTTCCAGCATATTTGACAAGGCGTAATTCAGGTATTCCTGGGTCTTCGGGCCAAATACCAGTGACAGTACCATGGGTACTGTCACTATCCAAGGACAGTATCCAATAGAGCACAGATCACTGTCTGAGTTCTTCACCTGCGCGCACAATTTGAAGACCACTCAGGTTTAGGGAACAACAATAATGGGGTTTATTTAACAAGCACAGGAAACAAAGAGTTACTAAGCCCTCAAATGGCCAGTTGTCTCACCCTAGGGTTCCACAGGGTGTCTACAGTGTTCAGAAGGCCGCCCTTCCAAGATGATGCCATCCTCCCAATAAGGGCCTGAAGCATGTGGCAACCAGAAGCAACAGGCCAGGATCCAACAGGCAGGCTCAGTGAGATGACACCACAGCATCCCTCAGTAACAGTCTGAAGATAAGGATGAACAGTATCAAATGCTCGAACAGACAACAGCAGCAACACCAGGAAGCCATGGCAGACGATCCAAACAGCTCTTGGTGAACCCTTGGCCCACTCCAATAGCAACTCAGCAGACACCAGGCCCGGGGCCCTTGGCAGTCTCTCCAGGCAACAAGAGCAATAAGACCAGAGATAGGCTCAGCCTCCTGGTCTCTGCAAAACTCCTTGGCTTCTCTCTCTTCAGAAGTGCCACGAGTCTAGTCTGGGCCTCAGCGTCTAGGGTCCTGGGGGAATGCTCCTGTACTCCCTTAAATTCACTTCTAGGGTCTTCCCCTCCACCCCCCCATGATCCCTCTTCACTGAAAAATTAACCTGGCTGGTGCCTGAGGGAGGAGCTGCCCACAGGCAGCAGCTTTTGGCGAAGACAGGTAAATCCACCACATTTTTCTAACAGTTCCAGCTATTTAAGAGACAATGAGAAAAACACCAGTTTTACCCTGCAGTTCACACTGCAGGGCCCAGTAATACCCTCATAATCCCACCTATATATGCTTCAGAGCTTGTGGTGTTTTAGGGATGTGAAGAATTAAAAATAATTCTATTGCATCCTCTTATTCAATCAAGTAGTGTGTGTGTATGAAGAGACATGTTCATATATTGCTGATAGAACTATACATTAATACCACCTCTGTGAAGGTAATTTTGTAGTTTCTTTCCGTATTAATAAAGTATATACACTTGGACTCAGAAACTCCTCCCTTAGGATTTTATCCTCCTGATGTTCTTGTTTATTGCAATGTCTATATAAGACACTAGTTATAATAACAAAAGGCTCCCAATAACCTAACTACCCATCAAAAGGCAAACTAAACGCCTGCCACACAGGATCACCAGAAGATAAAGTATGTCTGGCACTCAGCACAGCAACAGAACATAATAAACACTCAATGAATGATTACCACTCTCATTCAAATTATTATGATTCATAGCACCAAAAATTTCTAGTTTCAAGCCCAGTATGTCATAGGACCAGATGCCACCTACTCTCAACTGGGTGCTCACACCCACTGGCCACAAAAACAGAGAAGAGCTTTACTTTCCTTATTCCCAAATCCTTTTCCCAGAACTGAAAACCGCATTCCTCCTTTTGATTCACAACTTCCACGTGACTGCCAGTGGCTACCCCACCCAGCTGGGACAGACAGGACTTGAAATTCAAGACTGTTTTCACACTGGGCAAGGTAAAGGGGGTGGAGGTTGTGTTGGGTTCCAAAGAAATTGATGAACTCACATCTCAAGTTTCTCCCTGTCTATTACCTTCCTTCGGAAAGGGTAAACTGGGACTTAGTGGGAAAGATACTGATGGTAAGTGACTAGAAGGGAAAATCAAAGGGCAGGGAAATGAAATGATGTTGAGGGTTAGGAAGGGATAAATAAAAAGAACTAGAACTCTGAGACAAACCAGAATTACGAATATCTGTGGTAGCAGACAGACCACACTTGTCGGGATTTGTCTGTGTAGGCTGAATGGTCTTCCTGTCAGGGAACATTTACCTGTGTCCCTGGCATAAGGCTTACCCCGGAGTTTCCCCTGAGATAACAAATGTTGGTGACATTAAAGATCCTAATTTCTGCTGCATCTTCCTACACTAAATATCAGGATGCCTGAGTTTTCATCCCAGCATTATCTGTATGATTTCAGGCCAGTTTCCCTATCTGCAAAGTAAGATTTCACTGCTATATAACTTTAAAGATGCCGTCCAGGTTTAAAGCATTATCATTCCGTGGGTGTAATGATACTGAAGCTATCAGAGGATTTTTTTTTTTTTTTTTTTTTGTGGGACACTTGCTGGTGGCCGGGGATTGAATTGGCCCTGCAGAGGCTGCAGGCAGCCTCGCAACGCAGTGCTCAACTGCTGCGTCACCAGGGGAGGCCCCTATCAAGGATTTTAAGAGAGTCTAACAATTCACCTTCTTTCATGAGGGGCTGTGTTTCATAAGGTTGGGGGAATATAAGAATTATCATTCCCATTTTAGAAATAGAGGAAGGACATCTGGTAGGGAGGAGGAGGGTCAGACCCACCTCTCTCTCCCTAAATGCGAATTTCACCCTCAGTGACATTGGAGAGATAAATAGCTGTGGGGCTAAAAGGCAGCAGCACGGTGAGTCAAAGGTTTGTCTGCAAGAGAAACTCCCTACTCTGGCCCCACCCTACTCCCAACACCTGCCAAGCAAGAGAAATCCAAAACAGCAGAAGTTCTGGCTGGCTTCTTGCCAGTGCTGGAAAGTACCTGCTCTTCCTGGGAATGTGCAAGTTTCACTTTCCTAGAATAGGAACCTTCAAAGATAAGTTCCTCCAGACAGCAGTGATGTGCACCACTTTGAATTTTCAATATTGAATGCACAGGGAAGGTGGAGAATAAGGACAGTGGAGGAAGGAGGTTTTTTATTTATCCAACAAGCATTTATTTATTGTCTACTATGAACTTAGCCCTATGCCAGGCAGACGAAGGTATAAAGCTTAATGAGATACTTCGCCTTTCCAGGAGCTCAAGAAAGGGCACTTTCTCTGACTGAGGCGATAAGGGAAAGCTTCCTGGAAGACCTGAAGCCTGAGTTAAGACTTGAAGAACTTGGGGTACATCAGGGAGGTGGTGCAGGGACTGGCAAGGACACACCACATGCAAAGGAAGTTTGTGAGGCTAACTGCAACAGGAAAGGGGGAGACAATCAGGTTGGAAAACCTGGAGTGCCCTCAGGGAGCCCTGGGCAGAAAGGGAGGATGAGCAATGGAAGGATTTTACAGAAGTGACAGTAACCTCTGTGCCTTCTAGAAAGAGAAGAGACTTCACAAAGAGTGGCTAGAAATGGTGATCAACTCTGGTGATGAGAAAACCAAAAACTGAGTGAAAGTTAAAACAATGGCACAAGAGAAAACATAATGGACGCAGAGGTACTCAACACTAGAAATGAAAGAATTTTATTTGATCTCATTATGAATTAGAGATTAGGGACACAAGACACAATGTAATTTATTGGTTGAGGTCATGAACTCTGGGGTCAGGCCTGGATTCAAATTCGAAATCCACTACTGTGTGACCTGGAGAGTTATTTAATCTTTTTCAAATTTGGTTTCTTCTCTATAAAATGGTTTTTCGTTTTCAGGATAAGGATTAAATAAGATAATACAAACCTCCTAGATTTGAGGATAACAATGAAGTAAGATAATAGATGAAAAACACATAGTGCCTACTCATTAAGCACTGTAAGTAGTCATTGTTATCAGTGTTTTAACACTGTAAATTAGAGAACCACGAGCTTCCCTTCTACTCAAGTTTCCCAAAAAATATCCGACACCAGTGGGAATGGGGGAGGATACAAAAAAGACAACCTCATGAATATTTATGTCATTTTAGCTATTATGTATCTCAAACAATAGGCTACCCAGGAAAACAGTAACCATGGTTATTAAGATAAAAAAAAATCACTTTCACTTTTCTTTTTTTTTTTTTATATATTTATACAAGAACTGGGGCATTGTCAGAGGCGCAGGAGGGTGAGGGAATTCACCAGAGACAGAGCGGGGAGCAGAGCAGGCAGACAGACCAAAGACACTGCTGAGGCGAGCAGCAGGCTAGACAAGAGAGGTCTGCCGTGCCATGTGGGAATCTCCCTGGCCGGCCAGGAATTGAACCACGCTGCAGAGGCTGCGGACAGCTTCACAGGGCAGCGATCAACCTGCTGCGCCACCGGGGAGGCCCACATTTTCACTTTTCTACATGAATGTGTGCTATTTATACATTGTGGAAAAAATATTTTAAAATATATGTACCATACACTACGCAGGGCCAAGAAAAGCATTGTGGGCCCAGGAAACCAAGTATTTGGACACCGGCAGCATTGAGGCCCACCAGGAGGAAATGCACATGGTCCAGACAGCCAACCCAGCTCCAGGAACAACGACCAGGCACAGCCCAGGGAAATTCAAGGCAGGAGCTACCCGGGGTCATGAAGATGCCCCCGTGATGGGCCCAGAGTCCTGGGGCTCCTCCTCCTGTTGCTGCTACTGCTACTGCTGTTGCTGCTGCTGCTGCTGCTGCACCAGTCGGGAATACAGGTCCTGCCCCTCCATGAGCTGAGCTTGCTCCTGCAGCTGCCCCTGTCTCAGCACCAGGATCTGGTCTGCGCTTTGAAGTGTCTGCATCCGGTGGGCAATCACCAGCACCGTTAGGTCCCCACGGGCTTTCCAATCCTGCACCTGGTGGGGGGTGGGGTCACCGTGCTTAGGAAGAGAGGAACAGGCTGGACACCACAGTCCACTGGGCACCCTCTCTATGGCTTATGGTAAAGACCCCTTTACACATGAGAAGGCAGGGAAGAGCAGAGGAAGCTCCACACTGCCCTCAGTGCTGTGCAGCCAGATGACGGGCAGGGCAGCCCTGGAGGGAACGCCACCCGGGAAAGCCCACCAAGCACCTACTCTCCATCCCATCCCCCACCCTAAGAAGGCACTGATACTCTTTCCACTGGTGGCTATTCATCCTCCCACTGCCCAGCTCCGCACAGGCTCTTCCTTCCAATGTGACCCCTCAGGCGCCTGTCCCCGGCCCTGGCACCCCCGTACTCACGGCCTGCTCACACTGCACGTCCAGGGCACTGGTGGCTTCGTCCAGGATGAGGATGCGTGGCTCCCGCACAAGGGCCCGGGCAATGGCCAGTCGTTGTTTCTGCCCCGCGGCCAACAATTTTCCTCTCTCCCCTACATCTGAGGAGACCAGGGAAATAGCCCTCCTCAGAAACAAGGAACCACCACAAAGTCCTGCCCAAGGGCAGGCCGACTCCGAGCTGGTGTCCCCCACACCAGTGAGGAGGTCTGAGGACCTGGGGTAGGGAGGCCAGGCGGCACCGCCAAGGGGGCTGTGCTGGGGGGGCTGTGCTGTGTCCTGTGTGCCAGAACACAGACATGGGTGCACCGGAGGCCCAGGAGGCCCAGGTGGCCCAGGAGGCCGCGTGGTGGGGAAGGCCGGCCAGCGGCAGCTGGGGAAGGACAAGGGAACCGCCAGCATTGAGTGAAGGGAACTCAACCTCACCCCAAGGGTAAGCTCCAGTTTCTTTTTAGACGGGAGGTACCTGTATTTAGGCCGTGCTCCATTTCGTCTATGAACTCATCCGCTCGGGCCGCCCGGGTGGCAGCCAGCACCTTCTCCTCGCTGCAGCGCTTCAGCCCGTAGGCGATGTTGTCGCGCACGGACCCCGAGAACAGCACCGGCTCCTGCCCCACCACGGTCACCTGCACAGGGGCGCAGAGACAGTGTGTATACCCCCACCTCACGCCCTCCTCGCCTCTTCCCCCAGACCTCCACCATCCCCGCGCTCTCTCGCAGTTTCTTCTCCATCTCCGACCCACCTGTCGGTGCAGGTAGCCGTGTTCGTACAGGGAGAGGGGCTCCCCATCCAGCAGCACCTGCCCCCCTGTGGGCTGGTACAGATTCTGCAGCAGGGCGGCCACGGTGCTCTTCCCAGACCCGTTGGGCCCCACCAGGGCCGTCACCTCACCAGGTCGCAGGGTGAACGTCAGCCCCTAGAGAAGCCGGGAAAGAGTCAGGAGGCTCCTTCTTCTCCCCTCTCTTTCTAGCAGCGGGAAGATCAGCTTCTCGGAGGCAAACGCTCCGCTGACCATGGTGCCTGAGCAGCAGGAGTGAGGACCCAGCCTTCACCTCCCAGCGCCCCCCCCCAGCCCCACCCCCCAGCCCCACCCCCCAGCCCCACCCCCAGGCACCTTGAGCACAGGCCGGTCAGGACTATTGGGGTACGCGAAGGTCACTCCCCGGAACTCCACCAGCCCCCGCAGAGTGGGAGGGGCCAGTGTCCCCGAAGGAGGCAGATTGGGCTTTCGGTCCAGGTACCGGAAAACCTTCTCCGCGGCCCCCACGTTGCTCAGCATGTCCCCACATATGTACACCAGGGTCTGGAGAACAAGAGCAGAACCAGGGTCCATCAGCGCCACCGGAACCAGATCCCCACGCCCCACACACAGCCTGGCACACCTCACCCCGCCCACCGCCCCTCCTCCTAGAAAGATCCTCTGCTTTCCAATGTGCGGTTTGGCTGGAATTTAAAAGCGACACGAATACCCCAGTGTTCCAATTTATAATGTAAGGGGTGAAGACAACCACGCTCCCCCCACGCTGCGCTGCCCTGACTTCCAGTCACTGTTTTGTGAACTTATGCGGGGTTCTGCCTCCCCTGTAAGACAGGGAGCCCCTTCAAAGCAGGCACTCTGCGTACCTCATCTTTGTAGCCACCAGAGAGCCTAGCACAGCCCTCCACATATAAAAGATGTTTTAAAAATATCTAAGAAAAGTCCTCCCTGGTGGCGCAGGCAGTTGAGTGCAGCATTGTGAAGCTGTCCGCAGCCTCTGCAGTGCGGGTTCGATTCCCGCAGGCCAGGGAGCAACCCACATGGCACAGCAGACCTCTCCTGTCTTGCCCGCTGCTCCCCTCAGCAGTGTATTTCAGTCAATCCTCCTATTCTATTCCCTACTCTGTCTCTGGTGAATCCTCTCACCCTCCTGTGCATCTGGTCTGTACCCCAGTTCTTGTATAAATAAATTTTAAAAATCTTTAAAAAAATAAAAAAAATTAAAATAGCTAAGAAAATGAATCAGGAGAACAATAAAAATGGTGTCGCTCACATGAAGAAACAAAACAAAGGAACTGATTAAACCAAAACGACCCTAGAAAAATGACTGCAAGATTGAGGCTACTGGGGGGGGGGGGGAGTGCAACAGTCTATGGTAAAGGACCATGGGTGCTTGGATGGTGGGGGTGCTGTGGTGACATACATCTGAGGAGGTGTGAGTCTATTCCCCTAAATCATACACAGCATTGTAAACCAATGTTGCCTCAATTGACTTCTAAATGAAATATTTCACTATAAAGCTGCTTAAAATGAAGGTCTTCCACAAGCCATCTGCACAATTTTCCACTTAACCAGGAAATACTTCCCTCTAAATGTACAAAATCATGTTGGTGTATTCTGTAGAGGTTTACACTGATTAATAAATATCTCTGAAACTTGGGGGGGATCAAAATAAATAAATATGTATCTAAGAAAGTCACAAAATAAATCCAGGATGAAGCAACTACTTAATTTTGAAAACTGGTAAATACAAGGAAGGAAATAAATGTTCATTCTATCTTTCCTAATCAAATTGTACTACCAGGTAACCAAACAGCAGATGAGGGGTACATTCCAGCTGATCAAGGAAGTAAAGGGGGGAAGGGGGTAACACTTTTGCCCACCCTGATGATCTAATGGGCCTTGGCACCAAGTCTCAGTGCTGATGCTTCTCCTGCAACTGTAGGCAGATACAGGTACACACATACACAGGTACGGGAGAGAGAAGTATAGTACTGTATACTTGCATTACATGTGTGAGTAAGACAAGGGGAAATTTCACCACTGATTGTATTTGATTCATTTTAGAAATTATTGTTATGTTTTGGGCTTTATGTTGTTGTTTGTTAAGATTTATTTTTATTTATTTATCCACACAAGAACTGGGGTGTAGGCCAGAGGTGCGGGGAATGAGAGCATTCACCAGAGACAGAGTAGGCAGCAGAACAGATGGATCTGCTGAAATGCACTGCTGAGGGGAATAGCAGGAGAGACAGGAGAGGTCTGCTGTGTGGGTTAGCTCCCTGGCAGGGGATAGAAGTGATGCTGCAGTGGCTGGCGATTGCTTGATAACACTGAGACTTTAACCCCTGCACTGCCAGGGAGGACACTTTATGGGATTTTTTAATGTTTATATTTTAGAGATCCATACTGAAATATTTACATATAACACTATGGCTCGAATCTGCTTCTAAAAAATATGTGTGAGGGAAGTAAGTGGAAATACAGATGAAACAAGGTTGGCCAAGAGCAACTAATTGTCAAAGCAGGTGATATAGGTTTGTTAGGGCATGTATTTGAAATTCTTCATAACAAAATGAGTTGGGTTTTTTGCTGTTCTGTGTTCTTAAGGAGAACAAAAAAAAGCCCAAGTTTCAGAAGATCAGAAAGAAAGGTGGGGGGTGGGGGGGCGGGGAGAGTCAGGGAGAGAGGAGCAGGCATTGCCCGCTGACTCACCTGCACATACTGGCCCACGTTCTCTTGGTAGAGCAGAAAGGAGAGCAGCCCGCCCCGGGAGAGGGACCCACCCAGGATCTGCTGCAGCCCACAGTTCAGCATAAGCACCTGCACACCCAGTTGCAGCATCTGGAAGGGAGAAGACGGGTGAGTATGGGAAAAGGGTCTCTCCCTTTCTTCCCCTTCCTGCCCCTATGACACTGAGCAACAGGAATAGTGTCAGGCTTTCTGCCCCCTCCCTGAGCCTACCCACAAGCCACTCAGGCCCTCACCCTCCTAAAGAGCAGGTAGATGGCCCGTTCCAGGTCTCTGCACCACCTCAGCTGCCGGCATCGTTCAAGGGCCTCCTTATAGCGGCACACCTCCTGCTCCTCAGCCCCAAAGCTGCGCACAGTCGGCAGCCCTCCAACGGCCTCACGCACCACCTGCCCTGCCTTGGCCACTGCATCCTGGATCTCCAGAAGCACCGCCTAGAAAAGCACAGCAGAGATGGAAGAGTTTGACTGGTCAGAGGCAGCAGAACCCCATGTCACATTCCAGTCGTTGTGGTGCTCCCGCAATTTCCCTAAACAATACCAAACTGTCCTCTTTCCCTCTTCCTTACATTGCTTTCCAGAAGGACTAATGAGTGTAAAGGAGGCTGGGAACAACATATGGCACAGCTCTCCGTGCATTTGCTTAAACCTTCATTTGAGGGAATTCACACCACTCCTGCTATCTGAATGAAAAAATAAGTGTTTTCCAGAAGACACAGCTAGTTACAGAAGATGGAGATAGTCTTCAACATGAATCAAAGATGTAAACAAGAAAGCTAAAACCTTCAAACCCCCAGAAGAAAACACACAAAGATGTTTCTGACGCTAATTTGGTAATGATTTCTGAGCTCTCTGACACTCATTTTGGTAATGACTTCTTAGATATAACACCAAAAGGAAAAGCTACCAAAAATGAAATTGGACTTGCCAAAATTAAAAAATTTTGTGTATCAAAGGTGTATCAACAGAGTGAAAAACGAAATCCACAAAATGGGAGAAAATATTTGCAAACAATACATCTGATGAAGTATTAATATCAAAAATTCAAGAATATATAAAGAACTCCTACAACCCAACAATTAAAAAGCAATGTAATTTAAAATTGAGCCAGGACTTGAATGTGTTTCTCCCAAAAAAAAAAAAAAAAAAAAATGAAAAAAGGCCAATAAGCACACGAAAAGAAGCCCAGTATCACACAGCATCAGGGAAATGTAAATCAAAACCATGATGATATAGTACCTCACAACCATTATGTCTGTAATGTAAAACACACAGAAAAAATGACAAGTTTTGAAGAAGGGTATGGAGAAAGTGAAGTGAGTGTGTATTGCTGGTGGGAATGTAAAATGGTGTCACCACTGTGGAAAACAATATGGGGACTCAAAAAACTTTAAATTACCATATGAATTCTACTTCTGGCTATAGACCCAAAACTATGAAAGAAAAAAAATCAAGCAGATATCCGTGTACTCATGTTCATAGCAACATTAGTCACAACAATCAAGTGTTCACCTACAGATGAATGGTTAAATGAGGTCTATGTATCAATGGAATAGTATTCAGCCCTAAAAAAGAAACATCTGACCCATAGATGAATCTTGAAGACGGTATGCTAAGTGAAACAAGCCAGTCACAAAAAGGCAGACACTATAAGAGGAACCTGGAAGAGGTGAATTCATAGAGACAGAAAGTATGGGGAGACTGCAGGCCTGAGGGAGGAGGAAATGGAGACTCAGTATTTAACTAGCCGGGGGCTCAGTTTGGAAAGTTCTGAAGTGAACTGTGGTGGTGGCAGCACAACACCATGAACATTCTTACCACCAGTGAACGGCACTTAAACATGGTTAAAAAGGTAAGCTTTATATAAATATAATTATATAAATATAAATTAATTTTTTAAAATTAATTTTTTAAAAATTAAAAGAAGGTGGAGCTGACATTCTGACTCAGGATTCCTGTCAGTTTACCTCCTCTCCTACACACCATTCATACTCCTTCCGTTGATGATAAAGGGGATCAGTCTTTACCTAAAATCCTCTAAGATGACTTTCCTAATCATTTGTGGAGAAAGTATGTGTGGAATCTTTACAGAAAAATCTGCTTGCATTCCATTCTCTCTCTCTCTCTCTCTCTCTCTCTCACACACACACACACACACACACACACACACACACACACACACAGAGGCATGGGGGGTGGGGATCTTGGACCTCCGCAGCCTGTCAGAACTGCTGCTCCATAAGAACTGAAAAGAGAAGACCCCTAGGGGAGCTTGATTCTTCCAGGACTCCCCGCCATCCACACATACCTGGTGGCGGAGGTTGTACACCTTTTCGGCCGCAATGGTGAGAGGCACGTCCAGCAGAGACAGAAGGGTGAGACGGGGGGACAAGCTGAGCATGAAGCTGTACAGCCCCACCACTTTGACCAGGCTCCGCAAGAACACGTTGGCATTCAGGGGAAGCCAGCGGCTCATCAGGGTGGTGTCCGAGTTCATCCTGGAATTCAGCTCCCCTGGGGAGGACAGAACAGGTGAGGAAGCCCTGCAATGCCAAAGCCCCAGAAACTCTTCCCTGACCTTCCCCTCTGACACAGCCTCCTCCTCCAGGTGCCTCCCTCCTCCAAGTGCCAGCCTCACCTGCGGAGAGAGCCAGGGGGTGCCTCACTGCCCTGCCCCTCCGAGAGAAAGGCCAAGCAAGCAGGCACCAGGGGGGCAGAGATTGTGTGCAGGTGAGGGGAACAGAAAAGAATGTCCAGGGACCCCCAGATTTGGACTCCACCCCACCTGTCTTCGTCTCCTGGAAGAACCCGAGGTCCTGGCGTAGAAGGGAGGAGAAAAGCTGCTCCCGGATCCGCAGGTTGATGTTGGACATGGTGTAGAGGAAGGAGCCTCCACGGCACCCAGCACACAGCGAGCTGCAGGGCGGGGGATACAAGATACAACAGGTGAGTGGAGGAGAAACATGCAGTGAAGGAAGGAACGAGTAAGCTCAGAGGAGAGAAGACATGGGATGAAATAAATGCACAGTTGGAGAACTATGGGGGGAGGTGCGGAAAGAACAAATAAGATGGAGAGAGACAAGCAGGGCAGGACTAAACCAAGGACTTGGTGAGCTAGTGTGTCTTGGGGACAAGATCACAACATGCAAATCCAGGGGTGTTGATGGGGTTCACTCTGTGGGAGGTCCAGGAGAAGACAAACAGAAGTGAGAAGGTGTGGCTTCCGACCTGACCTGACCTGCTTTCCCACTAGGTCCCCCCTCTGCCTCAGTGTCTTTCCTCCCTGTCCCCAAAGTGCCTCTTCCCGGTCCCAGATACTGTGTGGCAGGGACCGCAGTCATGAACCCCCTGCCCTCACATTCTCCGGAGCCCCAGTTTCGCTGCCCTCCCTTCTCTCTCCTCTCTAGAGTTCAAAAATTCTTCTTACACCAACCAAACTTATTATAAGACAAGGAAACATAAAGCGGGAAAGCAGATATTTTACAAAATATGGATTCCTAATACAGATTTAATTCCTGTGGTGAGGAGGCTGTTGGGACAGCTGGACATGAAATGATGAGGGTTTGGACGTGAGCACAGTGAGGATGGAGACAAAGGAGCTGCAGCTGAAACACTCTGAAAGTAGATATGACAGGGCAAGAACATGACAGAGGCACCAGGGATGCTGCCGCCTGGAGCCTGGGATAACATGGTTCATGAGTGCGAACAAGAAGAGAAGACATGGGCCTCTCCCATTGAGCACAGCGCTGTGAAGCTGTCCGCAGCCCCTGCAGCACGGTTCAATTCCCAGCCGGCCAGGGAGATTCCCACATGGCACAGCAGACCTCTCCTGTCTCGCCCGCTGCTCCCCTCAGCAGTGTATTTCATCAGTCTGCCTGTTCTGTTCCCTACTCTGTCTCTGGTGAATCCTCTAACCTCCCCTCACCTCTGGCCTGTATCCCAGCTCTTGTATAAACAAATAAATAATTTTAAAAAGAAGAAGAAGACAGGGAGGAGCATGTGGTTTTGCAATCCTGGGCATGTGGAGTGTGAGATGAGAGAGGCTGTCGATGGGCAAGGGAGGAGGCAAAAGGTTACAAGACTGCTGCTGGCACAGGGTTCATCTACAGAGAGGGGCGAGTTAGCACAGGGTGGGGATGTTCTTAAAGTCTCAAGAACTGATTTGTGAGGAAAGTTATTATTTAAGGGTCCAGAGTATGTAGAGAGGATTGACAAGAAGAGAGACTAAAAGCTCACTCCAGGAAGAGATCAATAATGGTTTATTCAAATGACAAATACTGCAGAAAAGTAAAGAGAACTGAGAACTGATTTTTTGAAAGCCATGGACTCATCAATAAATGTTCCTTTGGGTGACTGATGGCAGCCAAGAACTGCAAGTATAGAATGAAGGTGTAAGGAAGAAGTGGTTTGGGGCATTCTAAATGAAGTCTGTATTAATAAAGGTGTATTATGGGGAGGGGGTATCACTGGAAGGAGAGTGTGGTATGGGTATAAGCTTGGGAGTGAGCACCTCCTTAAATTTTGCACCCAACGTGCACCCCATTCCAGTCCTGGCAAATAAGAGAAAAAGAATGAATATGCTTGAAAAAAAATATGATAAGCTTCGGAGTAAGATCTTCATCCACTGACAAGATGAGTTAGTAAGAAGGGTCAGGAGGGAGAAACAGGCCCAACCTGACTTGGGAAACCAAGCTGGGTGGGAGGTATGAGACAGGAAAGAGAAATTTGGTTTCAAGAAGAGGGCATGTCCAGTGTAGGGTAAATGGTTTTCAGGCTTTTCTGCCCTCCCACCATTAGGATGGCCCAGCCTGATGGGGAACCCGCAGTTGTTACATTGTTGTAAGCTGTCTTACTGACTTCTGTGGGCCATGGGAGGAGTATTGAGATAGTCACCAAGAGAAGCAGAAGCAGGAAGAGGCAGGAGAGAGAAGGGGAGACAGAAGTCCAGAGTGACGACTTGCTGGGGGCCTGGAGGCCTTCCGGCCTCCTGGTCCCCTGGCACCCCTGTATGCTGTGTACCTGGTTGCTGCAATGCATGTAAAGCTCAATAAAAGCCTGAGAAAGCCACCGAGAGCTCCAGGACTCCTCCTTTACCTGGTCTGCACAGATCATAGAAACCTGCTCAATGGCCATCCTGGCACTACATTGAGAGATAGCAAAGAGACTTTCCCCGTGACACCCAAACCCCCTCTCTTACATCTGCTCATGCTTCCATCTACAGTAATAGAATGTAAATTTTGCAGATGTTGGATAAATATGGTGAAATGAGGAATGAATGAAATACTGTGAAAATAGAATGAGTAACTAAATCCATGCATATTTAAGTCTAAGTATTGGGTGCTTTGTGCACAAAAGGGTCTGAAAATGGAGGTAGGAAAGTGCGGGTCCTTGGAAAGGGGGCTAGCAAGGGACCCAATGGCCCATCACCTACCTCCCAAAGGAGAAGACACACATGAAAAAGATGGCACTGGCAAAAGCATGAGGGTCAAAGTCACCTCCCAGGATGTCAATCACTCGACCAGAATAGTGTGGGATTAATGTCTCACCTGAAAGAGGCGGGAGAATACAGTTGAAGGCACCGCAAGGGGTCTTTGCCCACCTTCCAGTCTCAATGCCTCTCTTGACTCACCCAGCACCGCAAGAACAAGGAAGATGAAGGCGGCGATGAGGAAAGGCAGGTCTGGCCTGGAGAGCTTCAGCAACCTCCACATCAAGGCTTTGTTGTTCTCCTGGCCCTGGTCTCCCGTCTGGGCTGCGGGACGGCTCAGCACAGCCCACACGGCCCAGCCTAGCCCCGCAGCCCCGTACCCCAGCAGCAGCCAGCTCCAAGAGGCGGAGGCCACTCTGGCGGGGGGCGCACTCAAGGCCCCAGGGACCAGCGCCCTCAGGGAGAGAAACAGAGGCGTCGCCAGGCACAGGGGGGGCAGCAGAGCCCCCAGGCATCCCAGCAGCCCTCCCAGCGTCAGCAGCCACCACAGCCCTCCGAGTCGCAGCGCCCCCTCCAGCCACAGGCCTGGAAGGCCCCGGGGCAGCAGAGACCCCAGAGACCCCTGGAGCAGCCAGAGTAAGGCCAGATCGGCCAGCAGCAGGGAGGCCCAGGGTGTCAGGTCCGGGAGCCGCATGGCGTTACCTGGGGGTGGAAAGTGAGGTATTGGCGAGGCGGAGCCCCAGGCCCTGTCCCCAACTTCGCCACCCTAATTCCACCCATCCATTCCGCGGGTTCTCGTTGTATCCCATCCTGCCCAGAAAGATACCCTGGGGGCCCGTGCGCCTCAGCACCTCCCTCCTACAGCGGAAGGCATGCTGCGGCAGGGGCGCCGGGGAGTCCGGCCGCGGGTCCCCCGTCCTTTTTTTTTTTTTTTTTTAATTTTTTTTTAAAGATTTATTTATTTATACAAGCACTGGGTGTAGTCAGAAGCGCGGGAGGGTGAGAGAATTCACCAGAGCCAGAGCGGGGAGCAGAGCAGGCAGAAGGACCGAAGTACACTGCTGAGGGGAGCAGCGGGCGGCAGGAGAGGTCTGCGCACCATGTGGGACCCTCGCCGGTGGCCGGGGAGCAGCCGGGGATCGAACCGGCGCCGCAGAGGCTGCGGGCAGCTTCGCAACCCAGCGCTCACCTGCTGCGCCACCGGAGAGGCCCTCCCCCGTCCTTTTTAACCCTTGTTCCCGCTGCCGGCGAGCTCCCAGGGGCCCGGCGCCGCCTGCCCGGCTCCCTGGCCCCCCACGGCCCCTCGTGACCCGACGCGGGGGCACGGCGTGGGCAGGGGAGAGCCGCAGCCCCCTGAAAGGTGAGCAAAGACCCCCGGCCCGGCGGCTCCAGCTGCGTCCTCCCGCCTCGCCCAGGTGCGACGTGAGCCACTCACCGGCCGTGGCTCCGGGTCCTCCGGCTAAAGGCTGAGGGCGGAGCGCTGGAAGCGCCCGCGCCGCCTCGGCTCCACTTCCCCTGCCCAGGCTTTCGCTTTCGCTTCCCGGCAACGCCTGATTCCAGGCGCGGCCAGAAGGGGGAGCGCGACACCCGCAGACGCAGAAACCGATCCCAGCTCCTGGGGCCCGAGCCAGGCCCCCTGTGAGTCACTACCAGCCTTTGGCAACACTTACTCTGTAATAGGAAACGACTGCGATTTAGAAAAATGCTAAAGTTCTTTCATAAGCTGGGATGCGTTGTAATCGAAGAAACAGTGAAGTTTCTTTTTTTAAAAAAAAGATTGATTTATTTATTTATGCAAGAACTGGAGTACAGGCCACAGGCGCGGAAGGGTGAGAGGATTCACCAGAGACAGAGCGGGGAACAGAACAGGCAGACTGACGAAATACACTGCTGAGGGGAGCAGCGGGCTAGACAGGAGAGGTCTGCCACGCCATGTGGGTATCTCCCTGGCCGCCGGGAATCGAACTCGTGCTACAGAGGCAGCAGACTACTTCACAGCGCAGCACCACCAGGGAGGCCTAGAAGTGAATTTTCTTATCTCGGACTCTGAACCTGTTTTTAGAAAACTGTCTGCCCTCTTCCCCCATTTGCAGGGTCTTGGGGTAAAAACAGCCCCATTCTGAGCAAAAAACACAAAGCACCTCTCCTAAATAGAAATCTCTAGCATCTCTCACCTAAGTAGGTTTCTACATAGAGTTTTGTGCCTGAGAAGGCCCTGACCCTTTATCTTCCTGGTCCTTCTCCACACCACACTCTGGGCAGAGCTCACCTTCAGATGCCTCAAAAGTTATGCTCCAATATATGTTGGGAGGCCTTCAACATCAGAGGGAAGTGGACTTTGTTTCTTGGTCTATTTTATCATTAATGAGAACAGTATATAAGTTTCTATAGGTCCCACCCTACCGACAGCCTATCCCTGAAACTTGAACATTTGTTTATTCCAAAAATATTTCTGCAGGCTGAAACTATCCCCCATACTCAAAACATCCCCGAAGGAAGGACCACTTGAGTTCCAAACCATTCCTGAATGCTATTGGTGTGATTACCAATAAGTTATTTCAACTTTAAATATAGTTGAGGGTGGGATGTGGAGTTTGAAGTAGGGGATTCCTAAAGTTTCCCCAACCCTGTCCATCCTGGGATTTTAAAGATCTCTTCCTACTTTCAAACTTAACCTCTCCTTAACTGAACTTAACTCTCCTCTGAGAGGTGATCACCCATGCTCTTTCCTGTCCCAACACCCTTCAGAAAATCTCATTATGTCCATCTCACTTTCTAAGATGGTTACTTTTTCCGCCCTCACCTCCCTTACGAGAGTTTTCCTTATCACCTATCTCTTCGGTCATGACCCTGTCATCTTCTGTTGAGCATGCCACAGGGTAAAACTGAACCTCTAATATCTATCTTACACTCAATATCCAATCTGTCCTGAATGTTATTCAAGGTAAATGGTCCTGTGTTTATAATTACCACACACATATGTGTTGGAAGCTTTTTTATCCAACTGTACAAACTGAAAAGCTATTGTTCTAAAGCAGGTGCCCTACTTTCCAACACCCAAACCATTACCAATGAACCACGGAGCAGTCTCCAGCTCATATCCCCACAGGAAGGACCCCAATATTAAACTGCAATAATAAACAAGCAACCACGGTCAGTCTTCCTGAGATCCTGGAGAGATGAGTGTGGAAAGGAAACCCAGAGAAATAGTCAGTAAGGCCCTGTTTCTTAGTGAGGATTTTGAGTCTTCTCAAGAAAACCTTCTCTATTTCCTGCCCCCTCCCCAACAACCACATTCCAAGTCCACTAAGCCACAACAGAGACATTTATAACCATTTTTCCTTTATTATGCTTTGTGGCGCCCCAGAAAGTGCAGGGAGGTCTTTCTGGAAATAGAGAACACACAAAAGTATAAACTCCTCCCAGCATCTCTGGCAGCTGGTCCTCCATTTCTGGGCTCAGGCGAGGCCCCTCCTCTCCTGGGGCATAAGCTGGCCCAGGTCCCTGAGTAGACCAGCTTTCCCCGCGTAGGCTACTGGCAGCCACCACCACTACTAAAGGGCTTCCCGGTACTGGTCCATAAGGTCGTTGACATCTGTGCTTTCCACCTTCACCCAGCCATCTTCCTTCATGTGGTACACTACAGGCAAAGGAGAAAGGACATGGAGTAGCCATTGTCTTCACACTCTGAATGCCCCTCTTCTGATTCTGAAACATCCCTCACACACACACTCTGCCTCCCTGAGTCTCCCAACCACAAAACCATTGCCTACCCCCGGAAGTGTTCGTTCTTACTATTGACAACGCCTCCAGAATAGCTGTCTCGGTGGGTGGCATGAACAATAGCCCTGCGGCCCAAGTCATAGGCCTCTTTGGGGCTGAGATCCTGCCGATAGCCACTGTCCATGACCCCGTAGGCAAACTGCCGGCCACTGCCCGTGGAGAACATACTTCCTGAGAGCCGGGTCCCATTTTCATCTACATAGTAGAGTCCAGGGCCCTGTGGAGGAGAGAAGGTTCCAGGTTGGAACAGAGAGGGCATCGTTAGTAACACACAGGCTTAAGTGTGAGGCATGAAAAGTGGACAAAAAAATAAGAATTACCACAGGAACATCTGGACTAGGACAACACTGTAGTAGCACTATAGAACTTTAGGAATAAAAAGGAAAAACAAACTTGGAATCAGCCTTTTTAAAAGAGACAAGCTTGTGTAACACATATAGTGCTCCACCTCTGAACCAAGAGCCAGCCTGTGGGTCTGCAGAACATTCTACAGCCCAGCATTCTCTATGCCATGATCTTGTAAGGGAGGAGGTAAGAGTATACAATGGGGAAACAGATCTCATACAGGGTTGGGGACATGGAGCGCACCCACCTTCTTGTCCCAGCCACAGATCATACTGCCCATGCAGAGGCCCATGCCCCGGTACTGACACATCATGTTGGAAAGCAGTTTGGAGGCTGCTGACACTGAGATCCGCTCCCCATTTCGCAGGTAGTACAGCCTGGTGAGGATAGGGTTAGGGGAGAAAGAGCTCAGTGGTGGCAGGAAAAGGTTAGGTCTCTGACAGACCCACTTGATGGAAGGAAATGATTGACGAGCACACTGAAAAGGAATGGTTTTATCGGATCTAATCATCAGGAAGGGATTTGGGATTTAAATATCTAAACCACATAAAGAAATCTTAGTAAATGATACTCTCCCACCAAGACTGATGGTGTCAGTGCTAAATAATTGACAGGTGCACAGAAAGATTTGAAAGAATGCTTTTTTCATCACCAAAACATTGGCACTAAGGTGCCGCATTAGCATGGGATGTGGCGAGTGTGTGTGTGATTTGAAAGACCCAGGATGGAAGATGGGATGGACCAGCAGATTTAGAAGGGAGATGAGAGTCCTGGCCTACCTGCACTCCTTGGCCAACAGCCGCTCCCAGTACTGACAGTCTGCCGCAGAGCCAGACATGGTGCCAAGCAGGTAAGGGTTAATCTCAATCACCTTGTTCACCCTTGTGTCAGCTGGAAGAAGATGGAGTTTTGAGAGAGAAGGAATGACCACACAGCCCTCCCTGGGTGTCCTAAATCAATGTCCATGTGCACTTTGCTGCACCAGGTTCTACTATGGGACACACACACATACACACTCACCAATGTAATTCCCAGCCGTGGCCCGGGAATCCACGGCCACAATCACTCCATGCTGGAACTTGAAGGCCAGCGTGGTGGTACCATGAACCATCTCATTCCGCGCGTCCCATTCTCCATTCCTGGCCAGGGTCTGGAAGAATTCGGTGGGCTAATGAGAGAGAAGAGGCAAAAGAAGGGACCATGAAACCTTCTGCAGGAGGCTCCAGAACAGGGACTTAGAGAGTGTGGAGTGAGGAGCTCACAGAAATTCTCCAATCATCAACAATGGAACAGTTTATAACCAACCTCTATGAGGAAGTGACATGAGAGAAAGAAAAGAAGAGGTAATCTGCAGGAACCTTTTCCATTTTCCAAGGAATAGAAAAGAGAGGAAATAATTGCCTTAGCTAACATTTTAAGGATTCATTCCCATTCGTAGAATGGAATTAACCCTCAGAAAGCATGTTTATTAGTAGTATCCCCATTTTGCAGAACAGAGGTTGAGACCTGCATGGAGCCACTTGTCCCAGGACACACAGTAGTGAGTGGCTGCCGCCAGGCTTACAGCCAACGCTCATAGGTTTTCCAGAACACTCCACTGTCCCCGTCTTATGAGGGCCTCGTGAGAAACGCTTGGTGAAATGTATGTGATGAAAAAATGCAGCGAAGGTTCTTATTTCCCCATGGGAACCCTCGCCTCTCCTCTACCTTTTGGCCCTACTCTCATTTGCTCAGGTCGGGCAGTCAGCCCGGATCCCCACGTGGCCGCATCCCGGGTTGAGGCCACTTGCTCTCCAGCTACAGCAAAGTCCCTCCTGCGGTCCAGGGCTTCGGGAAGCTCCGGGTGGCCACTCCGTTCCCCAGCGCCCTCTTCCGCACCTTCCCTTTCATCCCTGACCTGCATTCCTCGGGGGAGGGCGAGCTCTGGAGATCGCATGGAGAAAGTGTAGTGTCCAGGGTCCGAGCGAAGCCCGCTTCCCGCGTCGGGGAATGCCCAGTCGTCCCCTCGCCCTCGGGGGGCTCCGCACACCTCCAGCAGCGCCATGATCCGCAAGCACCCGAGGATCTGTCTGTCTCCGAGGAGGAAGTGAAAGCGAAAGCCTGCAGCCTTAAGGGGAGGGAACCAGAATTTTTTTTCCACATCCCCCTGCCCTTTACAGGACGGATCTGGGGCCGGCAATATCAAATTGGGGACCGGCTTCTCTGCTCCGCCTTTATGAAGATTGGGGAAACAGCGGGGATAAATGGTCAGAAGAAAGGAAGAAAGAGAGAGAATGGGCTTCGAGAGCCTCTTGGCTGTGAGGTTGCAACGGGAGACACCAGCTTGCCGGGGCATCCTCTGCGCGCGAGCAGATACCGAGGGTGGGGTGGCCGCAACCAGAAAGCTGGAAGTCTGCAAGAAGTGGGGTTCAGTTTCGTGTAGGGGGATGGCATGAGATTGGCATCGTTTCATAAAAGCCGGGGAGGAATAGGAGTTCGTGGGGTCATTGAGTCTAGAGCACCTGTCTTGGGGCAACTGGCCACAGGCCCGCGCGCGGCAGGTAGGGGAAAGGGACTCCGAGGGGAGGGCTCGGCGTCCGCACAGTGAGGAGGTGCCCCTCACAGGCCCCGCCCTTCCACCCGTAGCCGCCCGCTGGAACCGTCCGGTCGGCCCCGCACCTCCCCGAGTAATGCTGGCTTCACCCGGCGTCAGGGTCGGCTAAACCCAGCCGGTCCTCGCAACCTGCGCTGGGCTAATCTGCCCAGCAACTGTGAGCGTCACAGGATGGGCGCCCAACCAGCGCCCAGCCCCCCCGCCCCGCCCCGCCCCGCCCCGCCCCGCCCGCTCCCCCCAACCCCGCCGGGAAGCTCTCGCGGGCGCCCCTGCCGAGGGGCTGAGCCTGCGGGAGAGGACGCGGGTGATGGGTGGTGAGTGTGAGCTCCTCGGCGGGGCGCTCGCACTTCCCCTGGCGACCTGCGCCCTCCAACTCCCACCTCAGATTAGGCCAAGGCTCAGAGCGGCAGCCGCTGGTGCCCGAGGGCCCTGCAGCCCCTTCCAACCCATCTTTGGCGGGGAGTGGGGAAGCGAGGGGACAAGTACGGGAAATAGAAAAATTAAGGAAGAAGATAGTGCGCTGAAGGCTCTGAAAACACCGAAGATGCTGAAAGGCGCCCAGGCCCGCTCCTGAAAGGGTGCAGGGAGGTTGTGAGTCATTTGGGGGGGGGAGGGGAAAAACACGACAAGGCACAGTACAAACACCACTTTTATTAGGAATACCAAAAGCCCAAGAGCCCACGGGGTATCTGGGGGTCAGCATATTCCTTGGTCATATTGGAAAGTAGAGATCCCACTACTTTCCAAATATTTAAATGTTTAAATATTTAGTGGTCTAAATATCTCTCATTTCAAGGGTGTTAGCCACACCAGCCGTGGGTCTTCGCCCAGTTACAGTAAGGAGTCATAATCCCCCTTTTCTTTCAAGAAACCTGCATTATGAGGAGGAGTTTGGGGAGGGGAAGCATTCCTGGCAGAATTTCGGCCATAACGCAGGCCCCACACTTCAAAGTTTCAGGCATAACTCAGGCCACATACCACAGAATTTCAGGCATAATTCCCCAACAAGCAGCTGCCTACTCTGCAAGGCTGCTAAGATCTTTGTTCCCAAACTCTCCACTCTAGAGAGGGTCTGAGAAGGCTTTCATTCTAGGTCACCTGTCGCCCCAGGAGCCTGCACCATATTGTAGTAGGGTCCCTGATTCTCCATGAGCTGCTGGTGGGTTCCAGCCTCCCGAATGGTGCCTTCTTCCAGAAAGAGGATGTGGTCAGCCTGCTCCACGGAGCTGAGACGCTGAGTGATCAGAAGCACAGATCGGGAGCACCGCTTGTGGCTTTTGTACAGGAGCTGCTCCACCTAGAAGAGACACAGACCTGCTCAGAGCTGGGGACAGAGCCCAGCTCAGGAGACATCTGTGTTACCAGAGCTGGGATAGACCTCGCCAGGACCACTGCTGCCTCTGCCAGCCACTCCAAGGAGATGGAAGATTTAGTTCTGAGTGCTTCTCTGTCAAATCTTTGATTTGTTAAGGGCCATTTACATGAAGTGGCAATGGTGGACAAAAGTCAGAGTCCTATAGTGTCACCCACAAGAAAAGAGTGGATATTGAATAGTCTTGCCCCTCTACCTGTGGGCTGGGCATTTTAATGTTCTCTTTAAAGGGAGTATAACTTAGTGATAAAGAGCATGAACATTCACATCAGGCAGACTTGAATTGGGGTCCAAGATCTGCTACTCAACAGCTGAAAGACACTGAGCAGGTTATTCAACCTTTCTTGGCCTCCATTTTATCATCTATAAAAGGAGGATCATAACATCCAGCTCCTGAGCAACCATGATGGATAACTCAGAGAGCCAGTATATGCAAATGGCCTGGCAGCCTTTCTGACACATAGTAAAAGCTCAATACTGATAGTATTCGGATGGTCTTTTCTTTATATTTAGCTGCAGAAATTCAGAATCTATGGACAGTCTCTTTTGACTGGTTCTAAGCATCTTGGTGAGAAGCTACTGGGAATGGAGAATTGCAAGGGCTGGTTTGGAAAATTATAATGTCAGTTTCACAGATAGAGGGTGAGTGGAGGAAGACTGGGTGGGATGTAGGCATTAAGAAGATGCTTCTCTCACTCGTGACTGGCTGTCTGCATCCAGGGCACTGGTCGCATCATCCAGGATGAGCACGCGTGGTTTCCGGATCAATGCTCGAGCCAAGGCCACTGCCTGCCGCTGACCCCCTGAGAGCTGACTCCCAGCCTCGCCTACCTCTGCAGAGACAAGAGCCAAGGTGAGAGCTGTAAGCGTGCTCACTTGCACACACATGCATGCACACACACACACACACACACACACACACACACACGGTCTGGTGGATGCAACTGGACCTGAGAGAGAAAGGAGAGGGAGCTCTGAAGACGTGAGGATGAAGGAGTCATGGGAACCACATCGCACCACTGCAAACTGATGCCATGGGGCAAGACGAAGTGATGAATGAAAGTATGGCTAGTGGGGTTTCGTAAAGGTAAAGATGTCTAGGTGTCATGTGAGTGGAGAGAGCACCTGTGCTGTAGCCCTGAGGGAGTTTAGAGATGAAACCGTGGGCCCCCGACTCCTTTGCGGCAGCTGAGATTTCCTCCATCGTTGGCTTCTGGGTCAGGCCATAAGCAATATTTTCTTGAAAACTTCTTCCAAATAGTTGTGGCTCTTGTCCCACTGCAGCCACCTAGGACAAAATATGATGAAGAGTTAGAGAACAGAGAACAGAGAGACATAGGATCTAAAGACTGAAGACTCAAAATCTTCATTGAGGCTATATCACAAAATCACACACCCTGTCTCCTGACCACACCCTGATCGCCACCCAAGGTCGCCTATCATTCCCTAGCCCTCCTTTCAGAGTGCTCAGTGAGGATGCTCAGTGAGGGTGCCCCTTTTTTTAAATTAAATGTATTTATTTTCTTACATCATTGTTCATTTTTGTATAATATTTGATTTTTCCCCGCAGGTGTAGTCCCCATAGTTCTCTCACCCACACAGCACCTAGAATTCATCACCACAGTCCCTTCTGCCCTTCTTTCTCCCGGTTGGATCCCTCTCCCTCCTCCTCCCCTGCTGAATGCCTCAGATCTGCAGTCAGCTTGCAAGTTTCCTCTATTTCCTCATCCTTTGTTTGGTTTCTTTATATTCCATCTATAGGTGAAACCATCTGATATTTATCTTTTTCCTTCTGATGTATTTCACTCAGCACAATCCCTTTCAGCTCCATTCATGTTGGATGGCATGGATCTTTTTTGATCACTGAGTAGAACGCCACTGTATATATATACCGCATCTTCTTGATCCACTCATCTGTTTGGGGACATTTGGGTTGTTTCCATATCTTAGCTATTGTAAATAGTGCAGAAAATGCCCTTCTTACTTGATGTGTCCACCCTCCCCCAAGCCACCTTTTTACTCACCTGTGTGTGCAGATAATGGTGCTCATATAGGGGAAGGGGCTTCCCATCCAGCAGCAACTTCCCCCCGGTGGGCTGGTACAGATTCTGCAGCAGGGCGGCCACTGTGCTCTTCCCAGACCCATTGGGCCCCACCAGGGCCGTCACCTCACCAGGACGCAGGGTGAACGTCAGCCCCTGGAATTCAGAGAATCACACAGTAAGAGGCCTTGTCTTGACCTTGACACCATCATTGTCTTGTTACATACCATATTGTCTTACTCCAGAGAAGAAAGGAGAAATTGGGAAAATAGAACCTCTACCCTCCACATGCACATCCGTGGGAATGATTACTCCCCAAATGAGTAGAGGTGGATGATGAGACACAGAAAGAGCAAAACTAAGCACCATTATGCCACACACCAAATACCAGATACTATAAGAGAAATGAAAAAAAAACTGGAAAGGGGAAGGAAAGACGGAAGACGGGAGGCACAGATTTTGCTTCTGCGATTCTTTAGGATGTGAGATGCTTCTTCTCCCTAGAACCTCTTCTCTCCTTCTCCTTGCAAGTCCAAACTGGTTCTCAAGTTTAGAGCAGTCTTATGGAATAGATGATGCTCACTTTTGCCTTTGAAGGGTTGGGAAGGATCTGTACATGGTCTTAAACAGGCAGAGTCCAGGAGGAAATTTAGGATGGTAGAGTGGAGGGTGAGGCTGGTGGAGGGCCTGGTGGAGTGTACCTGCAGCACTGGGACATCTGGGCGATTTGGGTAAGCAAAGGAGACATCCTGGAATTGGACAAGGCCCTTCAAGCTTGAAGTAGTCAATGTGCCACTGGGTGGGCAGCGAGGGATCCGGTCCAGATATTCAAATATTTTCTCTGAGGAACCCACAGCCTTCTGTACACTAGGGTAAGTGGAGAGCAGCACCTGCAAGGGGAGGAGGTATGACAAGTGAGAGGGAGTGGAGAGACCGATCTGCTTGCCAAGGCTATGGGGTATGAAAAGGGCAAATAGAAGGAAAGTGACAATGATGGTGCTGGGGTGGGGGCAGGAAAGCACTGGGAAGTGAAGCGGAGGGAGCTCACCTCAACAGCTGTAGTGAACTGGATCTGGTAGAGAACAAATGTAACAAGGTCCCCACTGCTTACAGCCCCACTGGTCACCAGCTTCCCACCGAGGTATAGGATTCCCACCTTCAGCAGCATCCCTGAGATCTGTGCAGAGACCACAGGGAAATGAGATTGTGGTTGAAGACACTAGAGGTGGTGATTTGGAATCATTAGTTTTAAGGGGATATAAAGTCTCTTTCCCCTAAGTAACAGCAACAGGCTCAGTGGGTAGAAAGGGAGACTAAACCTTAGTGAGCCCATGGGGGCCTACCCAGCTCCTCACGGTAGGGATCAAGTCATCACTGTCAGCAACACCATCATCACATGCTTGGGGAGCACTTTGCTCTGCACCAAAGACTTTCATGAATGTAATGTCATCTACTATTGATGTCAAAAGCCCTATGAACAAATTGATATCACTCTCATTTTCTCAAATGAGGAAACCATCTGAAGAAGGCAAGTCACTTGCCCATGGTCCCAGAGCTAGTGAACAGCAGCATCAGCCAGGAACTGCTGGTCTAGTTCTCTTTCAGTGACATCACATATGCCCCTCATCCTTGGCTCCTTCTATTCCTGTGGCTGTCACACCCACACAGTCCTAACATGAAGCAGGCCCAGGCGCAGGAATCCATGGCTCCCCACGCCCACCATGAGAGCGAAAGGAAGGCCCTAGACTGAAAGACATAGCCTCTTCCCAGTTTGTATACTCTGGGAAAAGAAGCAGACCACCGTGTGTAAAAGAGGGAGCAGGTGAGGCACACTGAGTGGGCTAACTGGGCCTCAGGTTGATAAGATGAAGACACCAAACCAACCACCACCCAGAGGTGGAGTAGGGAAAGGGAATGGACCCAGGCGTCCCCAGGTGCTCACACTGGTGGTGCAGGTGTCGAATGCATAGGCCAGGGCCTCCTTCTGACTGAGTGTCTTCAATTCCTGCAGTTTTTGTCTAAACTTCTGGGCCTCTCCTTCCTCATTGGCAAAACTCCGGACTGTAGGCATAGCAGACAGCGCCTCGATGGCCACCTGGCTGGCCTGTGCCAGAGATTCCTGCTTCTTTGTGGCCTGTGACTGTGGAGACATAGACAAGAGATGTCACAGAGGGTTGGAAAACCATAAGGGACACTAGTGTCTGAGTTACCTGGTTGGAGATTAAAGATGAAAAGGGAGAGAGGGACAGGAAAAAAAAAGAAAGGGGCACAGGCACACCCCAAGACTAAAGAGATACTAAGGTATCTCTTTGGAAAATGACTCATAGGGGCTGTCAGGGGTCACATCCTTGAAATTGATCATCGTATCCTTAAAGACAGATGTGGTCTGAAGTTAAAAGACACAGAGACTGTAAAGGTCAGCTGTGAGCAATCTGAGACCCAGCAAGATGCACAATCAGGGAGTGTGCCAAGAAAGTTAGGAAGAAATCTTAGAGGAACCGAGCCCTCTGAGTCCGGGAGATGGGGACCAGTGTACCTGGGCCAATGGCCTGAACATACCTGGTACCATTTTCCCAGCTTCTTCGGCAGAACGAAAAGCAGAGGCAGGGTAACCAGGGTGACCATGGTGAGGGACAGTGACCCCCAGAGCATGAGCACCAAGAGACACAGCCCCCGCACCAGGTACCACAGCAGTAGGCTCAGCCTTTCGCTCAGAGACTCACTCACGGTGGACGTGTCCTCTGTTACCCGAGATGTGATGGCACCTGCCAGGAGTTGGGGAGAAGAGAGGGGAGTGAATGAGAGGTTCAGAGTGGATGGGAGACTAGCAGTGGCAAGAACATCAGGGAGAGGTGTCAACAAGGCGTTCTAAGGAGGCTGGGAAAATGGTGAGGTATAGAGGGAGGTTTGGGGAATCTCAGTGCAGGAAGGATGAGTGCTAGAGCAGAAAAGCCTGGCCAAGGCCCCTCATTTTAACTATAAGGAAATCAATACCCATGTAAATTTCCGTTTTTCTGACAGATTTCTGTGTCTTGCCTATCCAATGCTGTACACACAGGTGGGAAGAGCTTAATAAACTGGTCATTTAATAGAGTTGGTGGGCACATCGGGAATGCAGTTTAGGAAACTGTGCCATGCACCGGATTGGGAGTCAGAACACCGGGGTCTCCCTCCACTTCCTTCTGTCACTTATGACAGGAAGTTTCAGCATTAGGGTTCAGGCCTCAGTTTCTTTCACTATAAAATAAGGCAGTTAGACTCTGTGATCTCAAAATTTCCATATTTGAAATTCTGTGGTTTCTATCTAACTACACATATAGGAATAAATTTATGCGGAAAAGCTTGGCTGGAAAAATTAAGTCTTTCTGAAGGTATTTTGCTCTTGATGTGTAGCAAGAATAAGCAATAGCAGTGTGTGCATGTGTGTGTATGTGTGCGTGCTTATGTGAAAGAGAGAGAGAGAAAGAGAACAGACACAGCAAGGCTATGTGTAAAAGAGGTTGTATGGGTATATAAAGGGTATAGCCATGTAGAGTGAGTTTCATGTGAAACCTGTTTGGTTCTGTTGGAAAAACTCTGTTTCCTGGCGCAGGACAGCTTGGAACACCTCTCCCTGCAACTGGCTGTGCACGTGGCCCATGGTGCTGTTGTAGATCCCGTCACCCATGAATTCCAGCACTGCACTAAGGAGAGTTGGAGCAAAGGAAGGTTAGGGCATGTTCAGGAGACAGAGTATGTCCCAGGTATCCCTGCAGAAGTGCACTTTGGACAGCAGCCCCAACTCCCAACTCCCTCTTTCTCAGGGCCCCACATTCCCAGTTTCCATCTTCAGCCCCCAGACCTGGCTATGGTGAGAATGGACATGAGAATTATGTTTTTGGTGAAGGCCGTGGCTGCCCCATCTTGTAGAATACAGTCAGTGAGTCTGCCAGTGAAGAAGGGGATGGCCATCTCCCCTGGGGAGGGATAGGAGAGATGGTTCAGTCACAAACATCAACTGTAAGCAGCTCAGCTCCACCCAGGCTGTCCCAGCCACCCCTCCTCCACCACTCGCTATTGTCCTGGGAGGCTGCAGAGAAGGACAACCCTGAGGTCACATCCCTGCACCGAACAGGCCAGGCCACCCTGAAACACAATGTTGTGTTTGCACCAGATGTTTAGGGGTTTCATTAGAAGGCTAGAGACCATGGAGTGAGCTCCTCTGGCATCATCTCTGAAAGTGAGATACTCTCCATCTAAGCTGGAGCCTTAGGCCGCAAAGGCAAGGGCTTGCCAGAGGGACTCAGTGAAGCAGCTTCACAGGATCACACAGGCGTCCAGCACTCTCTCCTCCACACAGGAGGGTCTCCTCAAGATCCGGGCTGGGTTCCCAGACCCACACCAGCCTGCCCTGCTGACCTTGATCTTGATTGCCCCCAGCCCCTTCCCCGCAGCCCCCTTACCGACACAGGAGAGGACCAGCATGACCAAAACGAGTGGGAGGCGGCGGATCTCAGAGCCCAGGCAGCCCAGAAGTCTACGAACCGTGTCTCCAGAACCCCCGGGATCCCCAGGCGCCCGAAGGCCCCCGAGCTTATGCCACAAGGCGACCGCGGGCAGTGCAGCCGCGTAGCTGAGGGCGAAGGCGTCGAGGCGACTTCCCCAGTGCAGGAGCTCGGCGCTGTCGGAGACCCTGGGGGCCCCCCAAGACTTCAGCTCTCGGAACACGGCAAGTCCAGGCAGGGCCAACCCCAGCGCCGCCGCCAGCGGCTTCCCAGCAGCCGTCCATCCCGGCACCCCTGCGCCCTCGGAGCCGGGCGCCGCGCAGAGGACGCCTCGCGCCCCCAGCCACAGCGCGGCCCAGCGGCTCAGGCCCACCAGGCAGAGCCGGGACAGCGGCGGCGCGGTGGGCACCAGCAGGGAGAGGACCCCGGGCAGCGCCGGCCGCAGCAGCAGCAGGTCGGCGAGCAGCAGCAGCGCGGGGCCCAGGCACGCGAGGGGCGCCCGGGACGGGCAGAGGCACCCGCCGGGCGCGGGCCTCCCCGAGCTGGCCATCCGCGCGCGGGCCCGGGGCGTCGCACCCCGGAGCAGGGGTCTGGGCGCCGCGGTGTCCGGGTTCCCGCGGGCGGCCGGGGCGGGGCCCTGGGGAAGTCCCGGGAACCCGCGCAGCCCGCGCCGCCCCGAAGGGAGCCGTTTACGGGAAAGGAAAGCGAAAGCGGCCGCCGGCCACGAGGTCCGCCCACTGGGGATCGCGCGCGCCGGGACCGCTGCGGGAGAGGGCGCTGAGGTCACACCTGACTTCAGATCATCCTCGGCGCCACCACGGGCACCAGCCCCCCGTTTCCTCTAAGTGGCCCCCTCGCTGCACCCGCCACTGACTTTCTAACTCCAGCCTCGGGCGGGGCTCTCGCGTCACCTGTCTCCGGGCAGGTTGGCCCCACACAGGTTAGCGCGGCGCGGCGCGGCTCCCTCGGGGCCCCCGGCGCCCCCTGGCGGCAGGGCGTGGTGAGGGGCGGGCCGGAGGCGGCGCGCGGCGCGCGGTCCCGGGTCGCGAACCGGTGCCCGAGCAGCAAGAAGCGCGGCGCAGAGATGCTGAGGGCGGGAGCACCAACCGGGGACGTGCCCCGGGCCGGAGAAGTCCACACTGGGGTAATTAAATCTGGGTTTGAGGGTTAGCAGCGGGGAAGGGAAGGTGGAATGGCAGGGGGACCCTGCAAGCACCGAGGAATGGATGTGGAGTCTAAAAGTGTGAGGCTGTGGCTTGTAGCGCCAGTGCTGGCGCCTCACAATGAATTTAAGGCATCTCTACTCTGAAGGGGATCTTCTGGGGGCCCGCGAAGGGACCACGCATATGAGGGGGTGGCGAAGGGGGTGCTTTTTGCTGGAGAAGGGGGTGGTTTGGCTCTCGGCTGCCGGCGTCAAGGAGAAGCTGTTTTAATGCGCTTTCGCTTTCATTCTGAACTGGAGAGAGGGGCTTGTTAATTCAAGTTGGAGAAGGTGAAAAACGGAGGATCTGGTGCCCTGGATGAAGGAGGACAGCATTTGGGAGACGGGAATGTGGATACTGATTGAAGAGACAGCTCATCTCACAGACCTTTGATAAACTGTCCCTCTGGGGCGGGGAACTCATGGCCCCAGCACTGACAGGAGGGTCCGTGTGAGCTGGTGGGGCCTTCCCGAGCTTGGGGCCAGAGGACTCCTGCTTGGCCCAGGTGCCGCCCCGCTTCCTTTCCTTCCTCTTCCCATTCTCAGACCCTGCTGCGGACTTTGCCCAGCTTGCGCCTGGGGCCAGTGGCAGCCCAAGGCAGACCGGCTTCTACACCCAGCTTGCTGCCACCGCTCCTGCCTGGAGGGCAGCTTTCTCTTAAGAGAGCAGCCACTGTGTGGGGTTGCCCTTGTTCTCTGGCCAGATTCTGTTCGTGGTAAATCCGTGTGTCAGAAAGCACACTCAGGCAGTCATCCCTGGGGCCAGAGTAATTTATGGTGCCGGGTAAAGATAGCAGTAAAGCCATGTATAAGTCAGAAAATCCTCCCTTGCTGCCAGACGAAGTCAAAACAAGCAGTGGCAATGAGACCTGACTTTTAGTCCCAGACCTGCTACTAGTCTTTGTGAATTTCGCAAAGCACTTGCCCTCTCTATGACTCAGATTCTTCACCTGAACCATGGAGCCATCTTTGAGGCCCCTTCCAACACAACGGTGGGAAAATATGTAACTTTATTCTTCCTTAATTCCTTTCCTTAATTTCTTTTCTTGACCTGGAAAAGTCAACTCAAACTCCCAATCAAAACCTTGGTATAGATCTCTTCTCCTGGCTACCAAGACACCTACCTACTTGATCAGAAATCCTTAAGTGAAACTTTTATTTTAAACTGTCTCATGTTCTTGCTGCTTCCCTCCTCCCTTAACTCATGGCCCTGCTAACCAGTGACCCCCCTCAATGCTTTTTGTTGTTCAATAAACTAAAAGAGCTCACTTCTGATTAAATGGAAATGGGGGCCACAGATTCTGGCCTCAAAGAGACCTGAGCTTTCTTCCCAAGGTCACAGTTGCTCTGTGTCGTCTATACAATATCTGTGCACACAATGAGCACGTGGAGTGGTGGTCATTTAATTTTGGGGCTGCTTCACCAGTGATTGGAAGTTCGTCTCCCTGAGCCCTCCCCTGAAAGGGAACACTTGTGCCTCTAGGACCCTCATCCCACCTCTATAAGTGGAAAGGGTTCCACTCAAGAAGGCCAGGTCTTAGGGATGCAATCTTTCCAGTGTTGTCTCAAACCTGGACTCTGGCATTCCCTTGCAGTGGCAAGAGAGAGTAGAGAAAATGGGAAGATGGAGAGAACCTGTACTGGAGTCAGCTCTGGCCCACATTACTGTATGACCTTGGGCAGGTGACCTTCCCTCTCTGGGAATCTTTCCTCATCTGTAACATGAAGGGATCGAGGCTCTTTCTGTGCTGACAGTGCATTCTCTGTGTCTCTGCAGACAACCATCATGGCAGTAGAGTTTGACGGGGGTGTTGTGATAGGTTCCGATTCCCGGGTGTCTGCAGGGTAAGTACAAGTTACCATGTGTGCTTTTGGAAAGAATTTAATGGCCCCCGATGCACATTTTTCCTACCCATTCATAAATCGATTGGAGCTTGGGAAAAATGGAGTTAACCTTCCAGAACAGTCATTGCAAGATATTGGTTGCATGTTTTAGTCACTGAATTCATGGAGAAGTGTAAAATGCTTATATGGCTTGTCCCTGGGAGGAATAGGGTCTGAGAAGAGGATAGGGATAGAGGTCTGAAAGACCCTCTTTCATCTATGTTTAGAAATAGAAACAATGGTCCTATAAGCAAATATTCCATCATCAAAGTTGAACTGATTTTGTCTCTTTCTCCCTCCTGGTCAAGTGTTTCACATGCAGAATGAGTGTGTGGGATTAGATCTATATTAGTCTACTTCAAGATGGTTAATAGCAAAGAAAAATCAATAAAAAGAACATCATTCTCAACTTATATAATTTTTTCTTTTGTTATAAAAATCTAAGCCTGAAAATATGTCTAATTTTGGTTATTGCTTGCTGTGGTTCATTTATGTGAGGTGACTTTTTGCTTCCTGCTTTATTCCAAGCATTAACTTTCATATACTCTGTGGCTATTCTCTTGTCAATAAAGTTGAGAAACACTGGATGATCAACCTCAAAAATTCCTGCAGCTCTAACATTGGTACCTATTGACCCCTCCTGACAGCCAGGCAGTGGTGGACCGAGTGTTTGACAAGCTGTCCCCCCTGCACCAGCGCATCTACTGTGCCCTGTCAGGTTCAGCTGCTGATGCCCAGGCCGTGGCGGACATGGCCGCCTACCAGCTGGAACTCCATGGGTATGAAGCTCTGGGGACCTCACTCCACACCAGCAGGGCTCCCAGAGTGTTACATTGAACTAGCACTTGAACCTCTTAAAGCTGGTTTCTGCATCTTGTAAACTGAAGATAATAGTACCTACCAGACCTCATTATATGGGTATTTTGAGAATGAAATATGTGAGGGCAATTTGAAAACTATAAATCACTATCCTAATACAAATAATGAGGAAGAAAATGACAAAGTGGCCACCAGAATACCTGGGGGTTAACTGTGAAAAGTCAAGGTCATGGATGAGGAAGTAAATATACCTGCTTTTACCCACAGGGGAGGGCCCTTGCAGCAGAGTATGCATCATTGGGGTGAGGGGGGGTTAGGGGGTCAGGGTAACGGAAGGAACAATTGAAATCTTGCCAAGTGGTGCTGTGAGACTTGGTTCCCCCATACATGTGGGAGGGGAGCTGGAGTTTGAACTGTCGCAGCTATAGTTTCAGGCGTCACTTGGAAGGGATGGTGAAAATGGCACAGAAGGGTGGGGCTTGAGGCAGTTGTATTGACCCTGTGCCTATCCTTTCCTTCAGAATGGAAATGGAAGAACCTCCACTTGTTTTGGCTGCTGCAAACGTGGTGAAGAACATTACCTATAAATATCGGGAGGACCTGTCTGCACATCTCTTGGTAGCTGGCTGGGACCAACGGGAAGGGGGCCAGGTGAGTCTCTCCCACACATGCCCTCCCTCCTTTGGGTTCCCCACTCCCCTACAGAAGGGAGTGAGGGTCATATGTCGTTCTTGCAATGAGTTCCAAAGACTGCCTCTAAAAAGCATACCATACGGGGCATGGGGTACTGGGCATCACTGCAGAATATGGAGACCACCTGCTCGTCTCAGTGGGAAGGAAAGATTTTTTTTTTGTTGTTCTTCATTATTATAATCGATGACTATTAAGTGGAATTTTCAATATACAGTTTTATATTTGCTCAAGACTCAGTAGTGGTGCTCCACTGTCTTTAATAGTAAACCAAAGCTTTACCTTTCTTACCTTCTTGATGTACCAAATTTCTATAAACAATCTTTTTAACCCTATAGCCTCTTACTTTCAACATGCAACCTTTATTCTACTTAGGCAAAATATAATTATTTTCTCTTTAGTGTGACATAGTCACTCAATAACAGTGCCTAATTTATATTATTTCCTTTTACCTCTACGAATCACTTCCTCTGCCGCTTTCTAAATATTATTTGCCCTTAAAGCTCTGTCTGTCTCATGTCTAATGTAAATACAAATCAGTTTCTCTGAACTCTTCTCAGTGTCACTCTGTTTTTAGCACTTCATCATTTTCTACTTTTGTCACATGCTTTGTCTACTTGGCCTTCTGCAGGTCAAGGAACTTTTTTCTTTTTTCTTTTCCCCTCACCAAACCACCTGTGCCCATACCTCATCTGCTCCATCCCCAATCCTCCACCGGCTCGCCAATTCCCTCTGATAACAATTATCTTCTTCTTTTCCTGGGTTCAAGTGTTACTTCTATCGTCTGCTTCTCTAAAGTCTGACCTGTACACCTCCCCAGGTGTACGTAACCCTGGACGGAATGCTGACGCAACAGCCCTTTTCCATTGGTGGCTCTGGCAGCAGCTACATCTACGGTTATGTGGACGCAGCATATAAACCAGGCATGTCCCCTGAGGAGTGCAGACGCTTCACCACAAATGGTAACAAAGCAGGTGGAATGGTGCCTGGGGATGGTTTTTAATATGGGAAGGAAGCATGGAATACATGGGTGACCATTTCCTTTAGCGTCCAGACTGGGATGCTTTTGTGAGTGAAAGGGAACAGAACAATTGGATGGGACATCAAGACAAGAGGCATGAACCAGGACTGTTCTGAGTACACCAATTAGGGCCATGGTTACCCTAACAATCAGTGATGTGCTGGGGCTAGACTGGGCCAGCTCAAGAGTTGATTGATAAATATCCAAGAATTTGTGAGCTATTGTTAAGCTGTTCTAACTTAAATAGATCCTGGGGGTGGGGGTACTGAGGCCATGGACATTGGGAGATGCTACACATGAAGGCATTTTCTAAAAGCTGATTTTCCCACACACCACTAATTACCTCCAGGAGATGGGTTGTGGGGTCTGAGATGGAAGTAGGCGTATGGGCCAGAAGGGAAGGGAAAGATCATTGAAGCTAAGCCACTCTCTCTCCCACTCTCCAACCTGAAACCCTTTGCAGCTATCGCTCTGGCCATGAACCGGGATGGCTCGAGCGGGGGTGTCATCTACCTGGTCACCATTACAGCTGCCGGTGTGGATCATCAAGTAATCTTGGGCAACGACCTGCCAAAATTCTATGATGAATGAATCTCCTCAGACTTCCCTTTCTTATTTTGTAATAAAGAATCTGAGAACACAACCTGGTCTGGTCAATGGGAGACAAGTGCTCAGGGAGAGGAAGCCTGGGGAAGGGGCTTCTTGCCTCCCAGAGGTTAGCACAACCCTTTTTTTCCTTTACCCCCAGACCTAAAACACCTTTCTCGGAGGAGGGGGTGGACATACTAGAAAGAATCCTATACATACTGTGACAGGTATTGAGTGATTTTGAAATATCAGAAGTGATAAAGTTCTCATTCTGACCCCCCAAGGGTGAGGGTGCAAGGTGAGAAGTAAGGAGTCATTCCCTTAAAGCTAGACTGATAGGTGGGTAGACACATGAATGAGCTGAGGGCTCCAATAAATGCTCTTGTAAAAGAATTCCGTTCATCAAGCATTCATTCACACTGGAGATCAAAGCATGGCAAATGCTTAAATATTCTGGGATCACTTGTGAATTTCAAAGAATAATAAAAATAATCCCCAAAAAAGCCACATTTATTGAACCAGGCATTAACTAAATGCTTATAAACTTTGTCTCTTAGAACCCAGACTTTATCTGTTAGTACTTACATCAGTACTATTACTACTTCTATAAAGGAAAGAGTAAGTCACTAGACCAAATTTCAAGTTCAAAAACAGCTCTGGGGTTTAGTTTTACTATATGCTTTTTCTCTCCTGTTATATAAACTTTCTATGCTCTCAACTTCATGCATCATCTCCTTTTTGAAACCTGCAAAAGTTAGCTCAGCACATTAGTTGGCACTTAGAGGGTGGTTACTGCATGTCTTCAGTGTATTAAACAAGCCACTTCCCAGGCCATCTTTGCCATGTGCCTCCCGATCAGCAGGACAAATCACCCCCCTTCTGTGGGTCTCACTTCCTCCTCTATCAAGTGGAGGTGTTGAATGACTTCTGTGGTGGTTTGAAATTCTGGCATTCAGGGCCAGTTTGCTAAGTGAGCATACCTTTAATAAAATAATGGCAGGCCACGCAGGAAGCTTCTGTCTGCTTTTCTTTCTCCATCTCAGGCTAATACACAAATTCAGAATACTCCAAAACAACCCTAGGCCCTAAAGAGGATGTTTGGTTTTGTGTGTGTGTGGGGGGGGGGGGGGGGATCTAAAACTTCTAGATACTTGGGTTCTTTTAAACCATGATATTTAATTTATTTTGAAATTTAAAATTACAGTTTAAGAGCCTATCGCTCCTGTTGATCACAACCTGATACTGGCAGGTGATAAGGAGCAAGTACTGAGAACCCCAGAAAAGAAACCAGCAGGTGGATTGTGAAGAGTCAGAACTTGGGGACACAACTGTCCCAGACCTGGATTGCCATTTTTCCCCTCTCTCCTGTCGGGGCTTAGCCCCACCATCAGGCCCGGGGTGCAGAGCTGGACAGCCTCAGCAGCAAGTGCTTAATCTCTAAGAGAAGGATCAAGTTTCTGAGGAACCAAGAAAAGGGCCATATGGGTAGGAGGCAAGGAATCTCCCCAGAGCTTAGCTAGACAAGGGAATCCCCAGCTAGAGAAGGGAATCCCCCAACTCTAAATGTGAACCCCCATGAGTCCTGGTGGTGCCTGAGCTGCATAAGTGAGCAATGTGCCAAAAAAAGCAGAGCAAAGACTGAGGACTGAGGTAAGATTTCAACTTTTTGAAACCCAAAAACTGTCTTTTTCTTTCTTGCCAAAGAATTTTGTCCTTATGCTCCTCATTTCAAAAAGGGTTTATAACACCTTAAAGGGACAGGCGCACTTTAAAAAAAAAAAAAAAAAAAGGGCGTTGAAATTGGGGCAAAGAGAAAATAAAGAAAATAAATGAAGCCTTGAGGTAAACCTAATACACAGCTAACAATAAACAACATGAATATATATTTTTAATGTTGTGCTGGAACTGTCTTATGCTAACACTAAAACACTAGATTTTAAAATATTCAGGAATTTTGCAAGTCATTTGTTGACCATTTGTAGCTTAATATTGTCATGGAGCATTATTTATATTACAGAAACCAGCAATGCTATCAGTCAGGACTTTTTGTGGTTTTTTTTTTCCCCCAAAAGAGTCAGTTTAACAGGACATGTATTTATCAGCTGATTATTGTTAGGTAAAAAGCAATTGACTCTGAACTACAGGATAGTGAAAGCAAAGGAAATGAAATTAGGTACAAGATTTCAAAAGATTCATTGTAAAAAATAAGCCTGTGCATGTGTGTTTTCAAGTCACTCAGAACATTTACTGAAATATAATATGAATTATCCAGCAAAGAAAAAGCCAGATTAACTGTGGTAAAATTAGAAGTTGATAATGAAAGGATATTTTAAAATTCTCATGGTTTGCGAACTAACAAAATATTGGTAAATAATATGGATTAAAAGTCAGTCATAAACATGATTTTTTTTTTAAACAAAGAAATGACATAGATAAAGAAGAGTGGGAAGAGGAAACTATTGCAGATTACAAGTGATTGTTGACATATTAACTATGTCTGGGTGTTTTTAGAGGTTGAGGGGCAGGGGTATTGCTGATTTAAACAACAAACAAAAAAATATATATAAGATGATCATAAAATTTGAACAAAATATTGATGATTTGTTACATGCCTGTTAATGATACATACTGAGGAATAAACAGAGTAAGTGGTATTAGGTGTGAGATTTGCTTTAAAATAGTTTTATAAATATAAATGAGGTGGACATGATTGAGAAAGTTTAGCAAATTATGTTATTAAATTATTTTAGCTGAGTGGTGGGTACATAGGAGTTTGTTATACTGATTGCTTTGTATTTATATGTTTTTAAAAAAATTTTTTAAAGATTTATTTATTTACTTTATTTATTTATACAAGCACTGGGTACAGTCAGAAGCGCGGGAGGGTGAGAGAATTCACCAGAGCCAGAGCGGGGAGCAGAGCAGGCAGAAGGACCGAAGTACACTGCTGAGGGGAGCAGCGGGCGGCAGGAGAGGTCTGCGCGCCATGCGGGACCCTCCTCCGGTGGTCGGGGAGCAGCCGGGGATTGAACCGGCGCTGCAGAGGCTGCGGGCAGCTTCGCAACCCAGCGCTCAACCGCTGCGCCACCGGGGAGGCCCTGTTTTTAAAATTTTTCATAAAAAAAGTAAAAAATAAAAAATGGTGAGACAGGAAAAAAAAAAGTCAGTCATAAAGGAAATTAATTCATTTAGAACCAGGTGGTACAAATGTTACATATCAAATTTCATGGGACACAGCTAAAATATTACATAGAAAGAATTTTATGCCCTCAAATTTATTAGAACAAAGAAAGACTAAAATAAATGACCTAAAATTTCTTCTTAGGCATTTGGAAAAGGAGAGTAGTTGAGCAAACCTAAAGAAATAAGAAGGAAGGAAATTATAAAGATAAGAACAGAAAGCAATTTAAGAGAACAAAAACTATGGAGTGAAGACTTACAAAACCAAAAACTGCGTCTTGAAAAAGTTGTCAGCTATTCATACTTACAACAAAACTGACCACAAATAAAGGGGAGAAAAATGATTAACAAATACAGAATGAAAGGGGGGTAGAGTTATAGCTAGACAGAGATGTGAAACATAATAAACAGTATTGTGAAAAGTATATGCTAATAAACTTGAAAACCTTGATGAGACAGGTAAATGCCTACAAAAATTTACCAAAATTAACATAAGGAAAAACAAAATTTGACTATACCAATAAAGATTGAAAAAAATGGGAAAAGTTGTAAATGACTTCTGATAAAAATAATAAAATTTAAAAGCCCAGATGGTTTCACAAGTGAATTCCTGCAAACATTCAAGGAACTTATCTTAGGTACTTTTCATCAGAAAATAGAAAATTTAAAGCTGCTCAGCTAATTTTATGAGTCTAGCATAATTTCATTCCAATTTGAGGTATAGAGAACTCAGGGGGAAAAAAATAGACTCATTTTACCTGGACCATGCATGAAACTAACAAATAATTATGTATAAACTGAATTCAACAGTATTAAAATTAATATTAATATACCAAGGTCAAATGGGAAATCTTTAGAATGCAGCAATGTTTCAATATAATAAAATATATTACAATAATTCACAATATTTGTCAACTAAAAAAAAATCTGTTTTTCTCAACCAACTAATAAGAGGTATTTTTTATGAAGTTATATATTCAACTATAATTTTTGAAAAGCAGCTAAGGAACTAGGAATCAAATAAAACTTTCTTATCTTGGTACAGTTAAATTCAAAAATATGTATAACAAGCGGTATATATAATAGAAAAATCTTAGGTGCCCAAGATAGGAAGGCTTACTCTAATTACTAGGTAAACATAGCACTGGCATTCAGGCTAATGTACAAAGGAAGAAAAAGAAGTGAAAGGACTGGATGAAAATATTGTTTATTTGCAGATCATATCATAATCTACTTAGAAAAAAACAGCAGGGCCTCCCCTGGTGGTGCAGCGGTTGAGCGCTGGGCTGCGAAGCTGCCCACAGCCTCTGCAGCGCAGGTTCGATCCCTGGCCACCGGCACGAGGGTCCCACATGGTGCACAGACCTCTCCTGCTGTGCCCACTGCTCCCCTCAGCAGTGTATTTCGTCGGTCTGCCTGTTCTTTTCCCCGCTCTGGCGCTGGTGAATTCTCCCACCCTCCCACGCTTCTGACTGTACCCAGTGCTTGTATAAATAAATAAATGAATCTTTTTAAAAAAAAGCAAACTTTTACAATAAAAAATAATTGATCAATGTTTTCAACCTAAAGAACTATTAGAAAGATGAAGAGCATTTCCCTACACTACAATATTCAATAAGAAATCCAATAAAAATTAGATATTATTTATAGTAGCCAATAATTCATAATGTATCTAATGATTAAGTTAATTAAGAATTCATAAAAATGTAAAACTCTAAAAAGCAGTTATTGAATATGATTTCAGATAATGAAGAGTGTTCTTGGAGGGGATCATAATCTTATAAAGATATCAATTGCTCCCTAAATCTTTAAAATTGAGAGTAATCACAAATGAAACTTCACTTGACCTTTTTGAGGTATTTTATAAATTTATTCTAAAAGACGTGATATTATGAAGGTCCTCAAGTAGCTAAGCAAACCTTTAAGAGACCAATATAAAAGGGACATTTGTCTTAAGAAACACTTGGCAATGTATGGAACCATAATTATGAAAAAGACATACTATAAATCTAATAGTTACTGGAAAAAAAAGATAAATTGACATGGGAACAGAATTCCAAAGTGAGAAACTAATATACAACAAAGATGTCACCATAAATTAATAGGGGAAATATGGATTATTTAACAGGTGCTATTAGAAAAAAAAAGCTCACTATATTTTAAAAAATTGCATTGGCTCCTGACTTTATGCCACATACAGTAGCAGGTGAGTTAAAGACAAAAAAGACAAATGTGAAACTTCAAATTTAATAGAACAAAACATAAAAATTATCTTTGTGACCAGGATGGGAAAGAAATTCTTTCTATAAAACCACCAAACCCATATTGGGAAATGTTTTATATCCTGTTACATCAAAATTAAAGTTTTTTTTTTCAGGGCCTCCCCGGTGGCGCAGCGGTTGAGCGCTGGGTTGCAAAGCTGCCCGCGGCCTCTGCAGCGCTGGTTCGATCCCCGGCTGCTCCCCGGCCACTGGAGGAGGGTCCCACATGGCGCGCAGACCTCTCCTGCCGCCCGCTGCTCCCCTCAGCAGTGTACTTCGGTCCTTCTGCCTGCTCTGCTCCCCGCTCTGGCTCTGGTGAATTCTCTCACCCTCCCGCACTTCTGACTGTACCTGGTGCTTGTATAAACAAAACAAACAAACAAATAAATAAATAAAACATGCCTCTATTAAAAAAAAAAAAAAAGTTTTTTTTTTTTCAAATAAAGACCATGAATTCTGTTCATCTCCTCTTTGAACAACCAACCCAATGATCTATTGAATACATGGTGTTAGCTAGAACAGTAATAATAAAGATCATATATGATTTTGATGCCAGCAAATCATAAGCTTTTCCTACCCTTGAGTGCCTCTCTCTCTCTCTCCCTCTCCGTCTTCCCCTCCTTCTTCCTCTCTCACATACACACACACACACACCTTGTACCAATTTTTTTTATTTGCAATATATAAAATATCACAAACAGAAAATCAGCCCTCTTTTCATAGAAAAACAATTTCTGGGCCTCCCCAGTGGCACAGCGATTGAGCGCTGGGTTGCAAAGCTGCTCGCAACCTCTGCAGCACCAGTTCAATCCCCGGCCCCGGCGAGGGTCCCACATGGCGCGCAGACCTCTCCTGCCGCCTGCTGCTCCCCTCAGCAGTGTATTTCATCACTCTACCTGTTCTGCTCTCCCCTCTGGCTCTGGTGAATTCTCTCACCCTCCGCGCTTCTAACTGTACCCAGTGCTTGTATAAATAAATAAATA
The DNA here is from genome assembly GCF_964194135.1 of Talpa europaea. NCBI lineage: Eukaryota > Metazoa > Chordata > Mammalia > Eulipotyphla > Talpidae > Talpa > Talpa europaea. Next base: position 97,477,797 of record NC_140068.1, on the reverse strand, counting down.
ACTCTTTTAAAAAAAAAAAAGAAAAGAAAAACAATTTTCTGCAGTTCTTACATGCTACAAACCTAAACTGGTAAGATACATGCAAGCAACATGGCAATAAAATATTGTATTTCGAGAAAAAATAAAACAAAGAAATGAAAGCAATGGTCTTCATATCAGTTTTATAACAGAAAACAATTCAGTGTCTTGCATATACCACAGTATGACCATCTGGTTATTTTTTGTTACTCTGTTTACAATAGATAATAATTGTAGCTATTATTTAATTGTAGCTATTTGTAACAACTTGTCTTTAACAAAACTTCGAGCATGAAAAAAATTTTCCACCTACAAATACAAGCATGAATAATTATATTCAGAATGTTGGCACCTTGGGAGGAAAAAAGACAAATGGGGATCATGGACAATTTTTATAAACAAATAATAGAATAGGAGAGGATATTTGCATTGTCTACAACCACCAGGGGTAAGATCCAGTATGACGATGTACTGTGAACTGAAAACACAATTAATTCTACCATTTGCATCTAAGTTTTGTTAAGTCAATGACTCAAAGAAAATTGTAGCTTTGAGAGCAGTTTTTTTTGTATTTTCCATGACAAATATTAGACAATTTTCCATTTTTTCAGTCCAACTAAATAGGGAATATAGTTAGTGTTTGAATGAAGATCAAGATTTAGGAAGGAAGGGTAGAAATTAAGAAGAATACGTTGATCCCTCCCTATATTTGCAGCATCTCTCTTTATTTGAGATATTTTCAAATCCAATAAACATATTCTATTTTTTATTAATTTTTTTACATTGTTGTTCGTTTTTGTACAGTATTTGATTTCTGTCCTCAGGTGTAGACCCCGTAAATATCCCACCAACAGCACCTGTGAACCATCACCACGGTCCCTTGTGCTCTTCCCACCCCTGTTTTGATCCCTTTTCCTCCCCATCCTCTACTTTAAGCCTCAGCTCTATAGTGCCTACAAGTTTTGTCTTTTTTTTTTTCTGACCCTTTGGTTTTTTGTTTGTTTTAAGATTTATTCATTTATGCATACATGAACTGGGGTACAGACCAGAGGTGCAGGGGGGCGAGAGGATTCACCAGAGACAGAGCGGGAAACAGAACAGGCAGACTGACTGACATACACTGCTGAGGGGAGCAGCGGGCTCCTCAGGAGAGGTCTGCTGTGCCATGTGGATAGCTCCCTGGCAGGGGATCCAGCTCGTGCTGCAGTGGCTGCGCATAGCTTCATAGTGCTGTGTCTTAACCCCTTGCACCACCAGGGAGGCCATTTTTTCTTGACCCTTTGTTCAGTTTCCTATATTCCTCATATAAGTGATATCATCCAATATTTTTCTTTTTCCTTCTGACTTATTTCACTGAGCATAATCCATTCCAGCTCCATTCATGTTGCTGCAAAAGGCATGAGTTTATCTTTTTTGATTGCTGATTAGTACTCCATTGTGTATATATATATATCACATTTTTGATCCAATCATTTGTTTTGGGACATTTAGGTTGTTTCCATATCTTATCTATTGTAAATAGTGCTGCAATAAACATAGGAGTGCAAGTTTAGACATGTTGTATTTTTATATAACAAACCAGAAATAGATGGATTATCTTTGGTTCTCCTTACCAAATTCTTAACTCTGCTGGTTATGGACATACATTATAAGAAGAAAAATATTTTAACTTCATGGGACTTATTGAGAAGCTTTGGGAGTTGTTTCAACAATATTCAACTTTTCCAAACAACATTTATGACAGAGCTCTTTGTGTAGTATATGTAATAATAATCTCCAAAACCCAGAGATGAAGTATGGAGATTCAATTTTTATCTAAACTGTGTTGACATAGAAGAGAGCGGATTTCTTTAGAAAACAGCTTCTCTAGAAAATGTATTAATCAGGGTTCTCTAGAGAAACAGGATGTAGAGAGGTTTTTGATTTTTTTTTAAAGGAATTGGTTCGTGTGATTGTGGGGCTGTCAAGTCCAAAAGCTGCAGGGCAGGCTGGAGACCCAGGAAAGAACTGAATTGTAGCTGAGTTCAAGGGTAGCCTGAGTATCTCATGGCACTCAGTCATTTTCTCTTAAGGTCTTCAACTGATTTGCAAGCCCACCCACATAATCTGCTTTTACTCCAGTCTACTGAGTCACATATTAACCTCAACTAAAATAGTTCTTCAAGGATAATGCTCAGTGAAATAAGCCAGAAAGAAAAAGAAAAACATTGGATGGTTTCACTTGTAGGAGGAATGTAGAGGATCCAAATAAGGGATGGGGTGGGGGAGTAATTATAATAAAGTAAAAATCAAAATCAACAGGAAACAATAAACCACCTGCAGTGGGCGGGGGGGGGGGTGGGGGAAGAGAAGGGAGTAGGATCAAAACAGGGGTGGGAAGAGCACAGGGGACTATGGTGTTGGTAAACAGGTGAATTGGTGGTGGGAATTTCACAGGGACTACAATCGAGATGAAAATGCATACATTGTACAAAAATGAAGAATGATGCAAAAAATATATAAAATAAAATTTAAAAAAGATAAATAAAACATTCCTTCACAGAAGCATGTAGACAGGAATCTAATATCTGGGTACCATAGCCTAACAAGGTTGACACATAAAATTAACCATCAGATAGATGGCTCAAGTGAAATGTCCAAGATAAATGTGGCAGATGTGTTGAGGAAGGAAATGGACTCAGCACTAAGGAATTAGACAGTTGAATCGATGAAGCATCAGGCTGACCTTTCACCTAAGGTAACAGGCCACAGGTTTTACTTTAGGATAGTTACCAGACAAGTGCTGGTGATTCAGTTAAGGATTGTGCCACTTGGTCTGACTGCTTCAGACTATCCTAGAGTGCATACAAAAGATAAAAGAACAAATGAAAAACTTTTCATCCAAACACAAAACATGAATGCAAAATTTTTAAAAAGCCACCATAGCCCTTTTTAAAGGATAGCTTTTCTCCCCTAACCCAGCACAGATAGAGACAAGGGCCAAGCCTAAGTTATGACGATAAAGGTCGTGAGATTGTTGAGTTATTAATGATATGACCCTACAGGATCTCTTATGCTAAGGTAAGGCCACTGGCTGGAGTGGATTGGGACCCTGAGATATGAAATGGGGGCACATGAGCAGACACAGAGGAATCTGAGCTCCATGAGTCACCAAATCCCCCTGAACACCTGTACTGGAAGAAGCAGCACACTGCATGCGTGATCAGACCCGCTGCGTGTTTCACACCGTTTTTGTGTAACAAAAGACAATAAACAGCATCTTAATAATGAACATTTATTACTGGGCTTTGAAATTGGTGTCTTGAAACCAGTCTCCAATGATGAGGGGAGGCCCCCCACCACCACCACATACAGCAGGGAGTCCAAAATTCAACTCAGCTCAATTCTGACACAATCTGGAAATAGGGCCAGATTCCACAGGAAAAAAGGCAGTCTCCTAAAATCACCCTCCACTTCAGACACCAGTCAGGAGTTAAGGCTGTACTTGTTTCTGGCCAACAGACTAGGTTCCATAACCCTCTCCTTGGACTTCAGATGCCAGTTGCAAGCCTTCTGAGTATAAAGCAGATTCCCACAGCCCCCTTTTCTGGTTGAATTAATTTGCTGAAGCAGCTCACAGAACTCAGGAAACCTGTTTCCTCACTAGATCACCTGTTTATTACAAAGGAATGTAACTCAGGAATAGCTGGATGGAAGAAATGCATCAGGCATCCCAGCCAGGGAGCTGACCCACATGGTGCAGCAGACCTCTCCTGACTCTCAGTGTATTTCAGTCAATCTGCTTGCTCGTCTCCCTACTCTGTCTCTGGTGAACCCCCTCACATCTTCCCCACTTCACACCTCTGACCTACACCCCAGTTCTTATATGCATAAATAAATCTTTTTTTAAAAGATTTCATACAAGAACTGGGGTACAGGCCAGATGTGTGGGATGTGAGAGGATTTACCAGAGACGGAGTGGGGAACAGAGCAGGCAGATTGACGGAAGTACACTGCTAAGGGAAGCAGTGGGCGAGTCAGGAGAGGTCTGTTGCGCCATGTGGGTATCTCCTTGGCCAGGGATCGAACTTGCACTGCAGTGACTGCGGACAGCTTCATAGGTTGCGTCTTAACCCCTTGCGCCACCAGGGAGGACCAACATATAAATAAATCTTTTTTTTAAATACATAAAATATATTTGAATTGCAAATCACCCCTAAACTTAGTGACTTAAAATAAAAACAATCATCTCATTATCTCTTGTGAGTCTATGGATTAATGGGCTTTAAGAATCACTGCTCCCCTCAGCAGTGTATTTCACTCAATACACCTATTCTGAGCCCCACTATGTCTTTGGTGAATCCTCTCATCCCCCACACCTCTGGCCTACACCCCAGTTCTTGCATGCATAAATAAATAAAATAAATCTTTTTTAAAAATTAAAAAAAAAGAACCACTAATGTAGCCCATGAGCAAAAGCACTTACGGCAGTCACCCACACTGCACCCACCTTCCCTGGATGGACACTGGTATGTTTTCTAGCAGTCCATGGGATTTAGACATCTTTAGGATACCGTAAAATATGCCCTGCACTACAAGCCCTGCCTCACTGTGGTAAATTCAGAAACCTCACTTCCTGTCCTCCATCTTCAAGGCAGGGCAAAATATGAAGTGCCCCACCCCCACCCCAGACCCTGGCCAATCAAATTCAGCCACCTGCAACTTCAAATCAAAACTAGTTGGAGGAGGGGCTCCCTAGTGGCGCAGGCAGTTGAGCTCAGTGCAGCGAAGCTGTCTGCAGCCTCTGCAGCACGAGTTCAGTCCTCAGTGGCCAGGGAGATACCCACGTAGTGCAGCAGACCTTTCCTGCCTTACCCACTGCTCCCCTCAGCAGCGTATTTCATCAGTCTGCCTGTTCTGTTCCCCACTCTGTCTCTGATGAGTCCTCTCACCCTCCCGCACATCTGGCCTGTACCCCGATTCTTGTATAAATAAAGAAATCTTTAAAAAAAAAAAAAGTTGGAGGAAATGGTGATCCATGCTGCATCCATTTTGCCGGCACAGGTGGCAGTAGAAGCAACTGACTTTGGGCGAAGCAGTGCTGCAAAAGGGGGAAGTTACTGGGACAGAAGTGGTTTGGAGTCTTCAGCGGTGGTTTCAGTAAAGTCCCAGGCCTAACTGCAAAGCAAACAGGCACATCTAGAAGCCGTTGGGCAGCAGCGATGATGTGTTTTTTCAGACTTGTGGGACCAGGAAGACAAACTGTTTATAAGGAGTCTCCCAGCTGTTGTTCCAACTGGTCCACTGAGAGAAAGGTGTTAGACTTTCAAAGTTTTATCATATTCATTTATGAGGGAACCAGGGAGAATACAAAGACTAGCTTCAAAGAGTATTTGCCAAACACAGACGTATATAGTTAATCAGGAAAAACTGCTGTCTTAGAGAGTCAGAATGGTTAATGAACTACAGGGCAATAAAATTATAACCTTGGTGTTATCGTCTTTACCAGAGAAAAAGCAAAACCATCATACCTTATCAGTTGTCCACAGATTACCCCAATAGTGCAGGCCTGGCTTCGTACTCTTAGATTTTGATTTGGCAGGATTGTGTGAAAATATTCAAGTGTGATATTAAATGAGCAAACATAATTTTGCCTTATTTAGAATTTTTGAACATTTTTTCTTTACAATTCTTGCACCTAAAGTACACTGTTGACCAGATAGGATTTTTTTATTTCAGTGTCATTCATTTGATCATCTTTTTCATGGGACATGTTTTAGGATTAAGATGGAAAGACCTCCTTGTGTAGTTAACAAATGTCTTATGATATTAAGACTAGCTGGTTCACATCTCGCTGGAAGGTTTTAGTTCATAAAATCGTAGTTTTAATCACTTCTAATGTGTTCATACATATCTTTATTGCCATTCATCAGATCACTTATTGCAAGAACTCTCCCTCACCTCAGTCCCTCGGGGTTTTGCTTGTAGTGCCTGTGACCGGATGCAATACCATTTTCTCTGCGGGGCCCAAAGTTCATCAGCAATCCTAGCTTACCACCTGCCAGGCTGGGGCAATAGACTGTGAACCAGTATGGTGGGAGGACTTTGTAGGCCTGTTTCCACATCTGAACTGCAGTCCTTTCTTTTTAATGGATAATGGTCATACCAAGTTGAATGAAACGTTTCTTTAAATGTGACATTTGTGACATGATCATGGTTTCAGAGCTAGAGACAGAAGGGCAATTGAACCATTGCACATCACTACATTGACATAAAAACATGAACATAAAAGCTCTTTGCAGAGTATTTACAAAACAGAATTATATATAGAATGTTCTATAGAATCATCTATAGAGTGATGACATCTATAAAAATGATTATTGCCATTCATCAGATCACTTATTGCAAGAACCATCCCTCAACTCAGTCCCTCAGGGTTTTTCTTGCAGCGCCTATAACTGGACCACGCAATCCCATTTTCTCTGCGGTGCCCAAAGTTCATGTGATGTCATTATGAAAGCAAGATTTTGCTCAATTTCCTTTAAAAAGGATACTGATATTTCCCTAAATTTAAAAAATTATGAAAGTGTTGCTCAGAATTCCAGTTACATTAATTGGAGGGGTTTTTTTTGGGGGGGGGTTCTCACCAAAGACTACATTATAATGAAAAAAAAGAAATGAACCTACATTATCCAAGGGTCTGCTTTCACTACACATCATTTTGTTTGAAGTCACAGCTTCTAAGAATTTATCAATGATGTGAATGGGGACTCACTGTAAGAAGGTCACCATCTTCCTTAATGTCCCCTGTGAATTTATACTTTGTTACTTATGAATTAAGTAACAGCATATTAAGTAACTATGGTACAATTTCCCCTGATTCTGAGGTCCCATTAGAATAACACACCATTAAAAGAACACTTGGTTTCAGTTCCCACAAGCATAGGCCAAAGTTGAGGATTACAGGCAGATAAATTAAGAAGAAAATAAAATGGTTTTCGCATATGCTCATCAGAAAACAGAACATTTAAAACAATAATGTGAAACAAATCCTCATAATTAAATATCAGGTAATGGTTTCATTCAGTTTTATTTCTTAATCCATGGGTCTGGACCTAACAGACTCCTTTAATAAAATCATCTGCTTCTGTGCTCAAACAGTACAATAAATTCCAATTTTTAAGTCCCCTGAGACAGTCTGACAGGTATCGATATGTGGCAATGTCGGCTTAAATGTCTACATTTGAGCTGATGATTTTATTCTGTGGTGTCAAGAATCAAGAATAACTGATTCTTGATTCATTTCTACAGAAGCTCTAAGATTGTTCTTTGTTTCTGTCAGAAGATCCAGTTTTGGGGTAGATGATAGCCTATAGCAGTAGCCTTCAGCAGCATGAGAGAAAAGCAGGAAACATCTGTCTCTAACAAGACAGGCTAGCTCTGTTTAACTAATCACAGCCAACCCTCACTAGCCTGGTTTTTGGATCCTTGGATTCAACCAACCAAAGAGGGAAAATGCACACTATGTAGTAAGGTCCCCAGTGGTTGTGTCCATGCTGAATAGGTACAGACATTTTTATTTCATTATTCCTTTTTTTAAAAGTTCATTTATTTTTGTTAATTATAATAATTAAAAAATTAACAGGCAACTATAAAGCAGAGGCATTCTGCAGGGGAAGGGGAAGGAAAGGGATCAAAACAGGGAGGGAAGAGCACAAGGGACTATGGTGATGGTGCAGGGGCGAATTGGTAGTTGGAATTTTATGGGGACTACACCTGAGAGGAGTAAGCATGCATTGTACAAAAAGGAAAAGGATGTAAAATATATATATAATTTATTTTTAAAATTAATTTAATTTATTTTTGCATAGAAGAGCTGGGGTATAGGCCAGAGGAAGCGGGGGGGGGGGGGGGAGGGAAGAGTGAGAGAATTCACCAGAGACAGAGCGGGTAACAGAAAAGGTGAGCTGACTGAAATACACTGCTGAGGGGAGCAGCGAGTGAGACAGGGGAGATCTGCTGCACCATGTGGGTTAGCTCCCTGGCTGGGGATCGAACTCAGGCAGTAGTGGTGATATTGCTGAGTCTTTAACCCCTAGGCCACAAGGAGGTCCCTATTTCATTGCTCCATAAGCAATACAGAATAACAACTTTTACATAGAACTTACACTGTACACAGTATTAAAATAATCTAGATGTGATTTGAAGTACACAGGATGATGATGTAGGTTGTATGCAAATACTCTGCAGCTTAATATAAGGGACTTGAGCAACCTTGAATTTGGATATCTTCAGGATTTCTGGGACCTATCCCCTTCAGATATAGAGGGAAACTGTACAGTAAATATAAGTATCAGAATAAAGGAGTAGAATCTTCTAGAATCTGTATCACTACTTCACAAAAAGGCATTACTCTGAAGGTAAGAACACACCCTAGTCAGTGAGGGCACTGGCAAATTTTCCATGGTCTTCTAATCCATCCAGTAAAGCTTGTATTAGGCTTCCTACCAATTGAGAAGAGTACTTTAAATCCAGAAATAAAGTATTTTTAATGAATGTATTAATAGTCACTTTGGGGGCAGGGAAAGGAGGGATTGGGATCAAAATGGGGGGGGGGGGTTTGCAATTGTATGGGGAATATAAAAATAAAACTTAAAAAAAATTAAAAATAAAAAATAAAAATAAATTAAAAAAAAAATAGTCACTTTGCCAGCCTTGGAAAAAGAACAAGAGTATGCTATATACTTCTTGAAGTATATACAGTCATTAAAACATTTAAATAATATCAAGGGCAAAATCAACCAAGGAAAAGTTGAGCTCCTATTTTTCTATTTGTCAGCCTTTTCCACGTTGTAGTTTAAAATAGAAGGTAGCTCCTTTGATAGTATGCAATAGATGAAGCCCGCCAAATGCCCCTGCTTCTAGCCGCCTTCGTTTTACTAGGGGAACGATTAAGTCTTTGGTGCCACCTAGTGATCAGGAGAGTAATGGCTCCCTAGTGGGGGGGAAAAAAAAAAAACAACCTTTCTGTATAGAATAAAAGATAGCTAGTTTTAAATATTCTGAATTCAGAACCTAGATTTCAGGATGGCAACAACAAGTTAATTAAGTGAACAGGTACCAGGGAGTGAGCAATTGTTATAACTGTTGTTATCCCATTGAGTAACAATAAAATATTTTCAAGTAAACATCAAAAAGGTGAAATAATAATTATAAGAAGGCTTAGTTCTCTCAAAAGCAGGGGATTTTGTTATTGTTTTGAAAATTACTTAATAACATAATATCAGCACAAAGCATTAGAAGTTGTCAAAATATTGAGCAAGAGAATTGTAATAAGAAATCTTTGCAAGCTGAGGTGATTACACTAAAGAGAAAAAGGCTTTTCCTCCCTCATTTTAAGAGTGCATGAGTAGGCCTTCCCGGTGGCGCAGCGGTTGAGCGCTGGTTTGCGAAGCTGCCCGCAGCCTCTGCAGCGCAGGTTCGATCCCCGGCTGCTCCCCGGCCACCAGAGGAGGGTCCCACATGGCGCGCAGACCTCTCCCGCCACCCGCTGCTCCCCTCAGCAGTGTGCTTCGGTCCTTCTGCCTGCTCTGCTCCCCGCTCTGGCTCTGGTGAATTCTCTCACCCTGCCGCACTTCTGACTGTACCCAGTGCTTGTATAAACAAAACAAACAAATAAATAAATAAAACATGCCTCTATTAAAAAAAAAAAAAAAGAGTGCATGAGTATTCCAAGACCAATTTTTAAATGCAAGTCCCCTGTGTTTTTGCTTATTAGTTTTAATTCATCATTATATCTGTTTTGAACATATAGAAAAATGCATATAGCTGCATGAGAATGTTATTTAACATCCCCAGTTTTAAAATGTCACTTTATTTAAAAAAATAAAATGTGACTTTATTAATACTATATACTAATATATTTACAACATTGAATTTACTGCCTCAATTTGAGTTTTGCAAAAAAAGAAATATGGACATGAATTTATATTTAAAAGCTGTTTGGGGGCCTCCCCGGTGGCGCAGCAGTTGAGCGCTGGGTTGCGAGGCTGTTCGCGGCCTCTGCGGCGCCGGTTCGATCCCCGGCTGCTCCCCGGCCACCGGAGGAGGGTCCCGCATGGCGCGCAGACCTCTCCTGCCGCCCGCTGCTCCCCTCGGCAGTGTGCTTCGGTCCTTCTGCCTGTTCTGCAACCCGCTCTGGCTCTGGTGAATTCTCTCGCCCTCCCGCGCTTCTGACTGTACCCGGTGCATGTATAAAACAAAAAACAAACAAATAAATAAATAAATAAAACATGCCTCTATTAAAAAAAAAATAAAAAAAATAAATAAATAAATAAAAGCTGTTTGGGAGACCCAACACTTTTTTCTTTTTGTCTTGATGAATGTTTATATTTTTAAGAATTATGCAATCATTCAAAAGACACTTATTAATTAACCCTATTTAAATTAGTCTAAAGTCATAAAATCACTTAGCTTGAGTCTATGAAACAACATCATGGCTATTGATCTGATAAGTTTTTCAACAGGGTGCAACTTTAAAATTTTACAAAGAGCAAGTAGAGTAAGTCAAATGATTTGCAGCATTGACTAAAGTTCACAAAAGTCAATCAGTGAAAACATAAAATAAAAGCATCAGTTGTGATACTTTCATTAGATTAAATGCATATGCTTACACATAGGTTTGCTTCCCAGAAATTGAGACAACAAATGAATCTAGTGATAGGGAACAAATCCTTTCTGTAAGTCAGGTGGTTTCCAATTCTTTGCTTCCAACCAAATGGAAAGAGCACCTAATCAAACTGTCAATGATTACATCATTTTAGATTATTTTTGATGACAGTTCACTACGTGATTTACAAAATCTGACTCGAAAAAAATTTAAACAGTAAAGTAAAATTATGACAACAGAATTCCATATCTGTCACCACTTACTTATCTATGTGTATGAAATTTCCAAGTACTTCTTATAGAAGAGGAAAATTCAAAATATAACAGATGCTAAATGTTGTCTCTTTTTAGAAACAAGTATTATTTATATACAGTTAGATTATATTCACTGGGAAAAATCCATCTATCTCATTGAGAGATTCATTGCCAATATAATTTTGTCTTCCCTGGTTGAAAATTATTTGTAAAAATATATAAGTGTATGCTGATTATAGTGTACTATCCCTACTTATAATAACAAATCAAACAAAATAAACATTTTAACTTAGAATTTTACAATCAATCATGGAAATTTTTACATGGATTGTTTGATTTTGTTGTTGCAAAGAAATATAATGTGTTGATCAACCAAAAAAAATTTTTGCAGGTTTAAATTTGGGATAGGGCCTCCCCGGTGGCGCAGCAGTTGAGCGCTGGGTTGCGAAGCTGCCCGCAGCCTATGCAGCACCGGTTCGATCCCCAGCTGCTCCCCAGCCACTGGAGGAGGGTCCCACATGGCGCGCAGACCTCTCCTGCCGCCCACTGCTCCCCTCAGCAGTGTGCTTCGGTCCTTCTGCCTGCTCTGCTCCCCGCTCTGGCTCTGGTGAATTCTCTCACCCTCCCACGCTTCTGACTGTACCCAGTGCTTGTAAAAATAAATACAATAAATGAATAAATCTTTAAAAATAAATAAATAAATAAATAAATAAATAAATAAATAAATAAATAAATAAATTTGGGATAAAATTCTGGTAGGAAAGTTGAGTATGAAATTGGAAAAATAAGAAACAATGCAAAATGTCTGAATGTTTATAGATATAAAACAGATGACTGCATGTATAAAATCTAAAATTTTTTTAATGATGTAGCAGTTTCATTTTTAAAATGCTAACACTCACCATAAACTTACTTATATTGAAGGTCCTTATAAAATGTGGAGGCAAGGCCTCCCTGGTGGTGCAGCAGTTGAGCTCTGGGCTGCGAAG